>NC_086239.1:23925000-24230625 GCF_036321145.2 Pelmatolapia mariae
TGGATTGATTACAAGAAGGCCTATGACTCAATGCCCCACAGCTGGATACTGGAATGCCTAGAATTGTACAAGATCAACAGGACCCTAAGAACCTTCATCAGGAACTCAATGGGAATGTGGTGTACAACACTAGAGGCCAACTCCAAGCCCATAGCACAAGTCACCATCAAGTGCGGGATCTACCAAGGAGATGCTCTGTCCCCACTGCTGTTTTGCATAGGCCTGAACCCCCTCAGTGAGATCATTAACAAGACTGGCTACGGATACCGACTACGAAACGGAGCGGTTGTCAGCCACCTCCTGTACATGGATGACATCAAGCTGTATGCCAAGCCTGAACGAGACATCGATTCACTGATACACACTACCAGGCTATACAGCAATGACATTGGAATGTCGTTCGGACTGGAGAAGTGTAGTCGGATGGTAACAAAGAGAGGGAAGGTAGTCAGAACTGAGGGGATTGAACTACCAGAAGGCAACATTGCAGACATAGAGGACAGTTACAAGTACCTGGGGATCCCGCAGGCAAATGGGAACCATGAAGAGGCCGCTAGGAAAGCTGCAACCACCAAGTACCTGCAGAGGGTCAGGCAAGTCCTGAGGAGTCAGCTGAATGGTAAGAACAAGATCCGGGCCATCAACACCTACGCCCTGCCCGTGATCAGGTACACTGCTGGGGTAATAGGCTGGCCAAAGGAGGAGATAGAAGCCACTGACATAAAGACAAGAAAGCTCCTGACCATGCATGGAGGGTTTCACCCCAAGTCCAGCACCCTGAGGCTGTACGCTAAGCACAAGGAAGGGGGCCGGGGACTGGTGAGTGTCAGCACCACAGTCCAGGATGAGACAACAAACATCCACGAATACATCAGTAAGATGGCCCCAACAGGCCGCGTGCTCAGTGAATACCTCAGGCAGCAGAAAACCAAGAAAGAGGAGGAAGGCGAGGAACCATCATGGAAGGACAGGCCCCTGCACGGTATGTACCACCGGCAGATAGAGGAGGTGGCTGATATCCAGAAATCCTACCAGTGGCTGGACAAAGCCAGACTGAAAGACAGCACGGAGGGACTAATCATGGCAGCACAAGAACAAGCTCTGAGTACAAGATCCATAGAGGCTGGGGTCTATCACACCAGGCAAGACCCCAGGTGCAGGCTGTGTAAAGATGCCCCTGAGACAATCCAGCACATAACAGCAGGGTGCAAGATGCTAGCAGGCAAGGCATACATGGAACGCCATAACCAAGTGGCCGGCATAGTGTACAGGAACATCTGTGCCGAGTATAACCTGGAAGTCCCAAGGTCAAAATGGGAGATGCCCCCAAGGGTGATGGAGAATGACCGAGCTAAGATCCTGTGGGACTTCCAGATACAGACGGACAAAATGGTGGTGGCTAACCAACCGGACATAGTGGTGGTAGACAAACAGAAGAAGACGGCTGTAGTGATCGATGTAGCGGTTCCGAATGACAGCAATATCAGGAAGAAGGAACACGAGAAGCTGGAGAAATACCAAGGGCTCAGAGAAGAGCTCGAGAGGATGTGGAGGGTGAAGGTAACGGTGGTCCCCGTGGTAATCGGAGCACTAGGTGCGGTGACTCCCAAGCTAGGCGAGTGGCTCCAGCAGATCCCGGGAACAACATCGGAGATCTCTGTCCAGAAGAGCGCAGTCCTCGGAACAGCTAAGATACTGCGCAGGACCCTCAAGCTCCCAGGCCTCTGGTAGAGGACCCGAGCTTGAAGGATAAACCGCCCGCAGTGGCGAGATGGGTGTTATGTATGTATATATGTATGTATATATATATATATATATATATATACACACTCATTTTCTTACTGCGAAATTTATGTCACTCAGATCAAAGCAGAGCCTAGCGGAAGAAGAAAGTATAATCAAGGCTTTGTGTATTTGTTATGAAGCCTTGATTTATCACTATGTATTATGGGACAGCCATATTTTTTATTTATGTATTATATTTTTAATAAAAAATGGTCCAGTATATCCTCTGCTGAATGAGTTCATTTTAAAAAATAAGCGAAACATCTTTACTTAGTGTTTGAGGGGTTTGACCAGCTCTTATTATGGCTGCAGCACAGATACGTCAGGGTCATTTCACTTAGTTACCGACCTTCCTAAGCACAATTATATGACTGTTTTCCCATAGTCTACCAAGTACTACAGAAACACAGTAGTTCACAGGGACATCCCCAGTTTAACTTTCCATGTCAATATTTTTCCATCACAGAGCGATAATCGCATGAAAGCTGCGTAGCATCTTAAAATCAAAAGTCGACTGCTGTTGTGTATGAATAAAATAAGACAATTTTGCTTGGGCAGCTATTTTTATCTGCTAGTGGATGGTGAGGGCATCAGGTTTGAATGTCTAGTCGACTAGTCTCCCACATCCCTGCAGTAAACTTCTAATGAGGAAGTAAGATTTAACTGTCAAACGTTTCTGCTCTTTATCAGTAGTTATTTTGTCACCAAGTTCAAACACTGTAGATCAGGGGTCGGCAACCTTTCTGATGATGAGTGCCATCTAATATTTCCTCAGAAGTCAATGTGCCATATGATTGCATTAGCAATAAATTTAATAACGCTCTATATGAACAGTTACACACTATATAGAACAACTTTATAGAATTATATTAGTTCGCAGATGTTTGCAGCTATCAGCGAATAGTTATCAGCTATTTTGAAACAAAAAAAGACACTTTTCATCCATAACAAGAACTCCACAACAGCAAATGAACTGTACAACAGAAAATGCAAATGCTATTTATGGTCTCCTCACAACAATGATAAGAAAAATAAACTGGGCCAATATGGCATGTTTGTTAATACAGAGATACACATGTTAATGTGATCTCTGGTCTTCCACTTGGAGACAGGTCTCCAAGTGTCCAGCATTCAGACGGCTACCTGAGGACACTCTTCATGTGAGAGAAAATCTGCTCACACAGATATGTAGAGCCAAATACTGTCAATAAGGCCTCTGCAATGTTCTGAAAACAGTTAAACTTGTCAGGTAGTGATGTCCAGCAGGTGAAAATGCAAGCTCCATGAACACGCACAGCTATGGATTCCAGCTGGGTTCGTAGTTCTGCAAACTTTGACCCCCACAGAGTCGAGGTTTTCAGTTCAATCAGCTGCATTTCGATGTCGCATTAACTGGCATTAACTCAGCCAGTTAATGCGAGACAAATCCAGCTGCTCATTAAAGCTTTCTGGTTTGATCAGTCTTGAGTCTATGGATGTATTTGTGTATTTGTGTGGTGCTGATGCTGCGCTGAGCGGACAGCTCCTGAAGCATTTGAAGTGTCGAAATGTGGAAATTTCAACATCGCTTGAAAAAGCTGCCAGCTAGCAACATCCCTCTCACCAGTAGGATAAGTTATTTTTAGCCAATTACAAGTCGAATCTGGTAGTTGGGGTTGTTAGCTAAGATACCGTCATTAAGAAGCGGCACAACTAATGTGTCTGTGCGAGCTCATTTGCGATGTGCACCGCTGGCCCGGCCATTAATTTTTTAAATGCACCTTCTCAGATTAATTCACTGCGTGTCGTGCCCAGGGCTGGACTGGGACAAAAAATCGGCCCGGGCATTTTGACTAGAGACCGGCCAACCAGGTATTAAAGCCATAAAGCCATTGAATAAAAACAAACGCTGCTGTGACAGTGATGTACACTGTCTTGTTGGTATATGTATGATTTCTATATATCTTACGTCAGATAAAAACTTTGGTTGTAAGATTCAGATAATTATTTATTAAAAGCTAGACATTTTAAATGTGAATAAGAAAGTATTTCTTTGTGCCCCCCTTTCCCTGTTAATGCCCTACCTGGCCCCCTGGCAAAACTTTGCTAACCCGCCCCTGCACAGTTACCAGCTGTCAGGTACTTAGAAAAGGATCCTGGTTTGTCTCTCAGAAACAGTTCATAACTTCCCTTCAACTCATTCATGTCTCCTAAAAGGTAAACATGTTTCTCCATCACCTGTTCAGCTCTGATGGTTCACTAAGGACATCTCCTGGTTTCATCTTCATGTTTCCCTCTCACCACATATCCAAACCGATATCATGACCAGCAGCTTTTACAGCTGTGGCTCCAGCAAACATCAGCTGATACTAGAAATTAATATTAAATAAATTCTAACAACAGCTGATCAAGCTTTAAGGTGCTGCTGTTGTTTAACGCGACATCTGCTGGTTTCCTCTTTCTGGTGCAAAGTGGGCGATAAACAAACAAGAGAGACGGGACTTGCGACAGAAGAGCCGATCAGCTGATCATTGATCAGTTTCTTGATTGAAGTAGCAACAGGAGAGAGAGGGAAGAGAATGAGAGAAGAAGAGGCAGCTGACAGCATAAAGACACAGAATAACTCCAGCATTGTGTCTTTTTCCATTGTAGCTGAAGTACGGGACAAACTGTTCCTTTTCAGCTCAATACGAAACGCACAATATTTTCTCTGAATGCGGGACGATTCCGTTTTTTACGGGACGGTTGGCAACTCTACTAACTAACCTTATGAATAAAATAAAGTTCACTATCAGTAACATACCACCCGCCCAGCTGTATAGAAACTCTGTCATGCTAGTTAGTACGCAGTACGAGTTATTGTAACTGACTGTAAAAAGTCAGCACAACGAAAATAAACTACACCTAAACTTGGTTTATATCTGACCCAGATAGACTGCAGGTCATAACTTCTTACCTGAAGTTCAGTTCACCACACTCAGACCGGTGGCTGCCTCGGGTCTCTCCTCCTGCCTCCCCTTTCCCTCATCCACCTGCTGGCCTCTGTGGCAGCTCCGCCATAGCCACCACCAAAGAACTGAGTTATTTTTACACATCGACCAGCATCTGGCCAATCCACCACCTTTCATTGTTTATACCATTACCAAAAATAAATAAATAAATTATCGGCCCATAAAAACGAAAAATCACCATCGGCCCACCGGGCAAATGCGCGATGGCCAGTCCAGCTATGGTCGTGCCATCAGTTAACCCTTCGCATGCCAGCTGTGGCACGCGTGCCCAAGGTTGCCGACCCCTGCTATAGATATAAAAGCCAAGCTCAAGAGTTTGATGTATGGCTTTTAAGTCCACCAAAGATTGTGTGCTTCACGACCATCCTTATAAAATGCCAGGAATTTGCCAGGCTGAATTATGTTATGGGAACAAAAACAAGTAACAGATCCTGGAAGTCTGCTGATGTGTGCACTTTTCTGCCACTCAGCTTTTTCAACAGTTTAGAGGCCATGCAGACATGCTTCGGTGCTCATGTAGAAATTGTTGTTAGAGATGGACAGACTATATAGTCCTCAGTGGAAGGAAAAAAACATGTCATAGTATAGTAAAATAATAAAATAACAGGATCAACTCCAGTGCCTTTAAAGATCTTCAGCTTTGGAGAGAGGAACCAGCTGATGGACATGTTATCTACATTACCGTGCTGTGCCTTTATTATTTACTGCTCTGCTCTCGGGTTGTGTGTCCTGATTGCCTGCAGCCGACCGCCTACACTGTACATCTTCTCGCTGTTGCACCTTTACGTTCCTATAGCAACCAGCACCAGCATAGCGATTAAACATCTACAGCAACATTTCCAAGTGGTTTTGGTAAAAAGGAGCCCTGTGTATTACACATGACTTCATCGCTTATTTTCCTCCTGTGTTGCCCAGACTTTAAGCCCACAGTCTGTGGACTTCATTCACTTCTTAGACATTAAGAAATGTCTGATTTGGAGTTTCTTTTTTTAAACCTGCATGTGATCACTTAGCCTGATTGTCGATTTTAGGGTAATTGATGCCAGATAAGAGTTGCCCTGGTTGTGTTTAAGTTTATTTCATGATTTAACATTATGGAAAGAAAGACTAATAGAGTTTGGGTGTTTTTAACGTAAAATGCTTTGAGTAAATGGTCACAGCCTGAATCTATTGATGGATTGACTTGGACATGATGTGAGCTGAGTCATACCCTGCTTGTGTCAAATAATGCAAACTGAGCACGCTTACACTGCAAATACATATGGGTACATTTGAATGGGAGGCTCATCAGTCTCAGATTCGTATTGATTAAATGCTGATTGATCAGCCCAGCTCTCACCCTGATGTATTTGTCGTATGCAGTGATATCTTTTTAAGACAGTGGGACAGAGCCATGCATCATTATCGTGTGACACATAGAAGAAGGAAGCAAACCAGGCTCCTTTTTTTTTTTTTTTTTTGGCTTTTTTTTTTCCACCCACGGCTTCATTTTAATGTGAATTAATTAAAGCGGAGGAAGACAAGAGGGGTCATGCATGGGAACAGAGATGTAAAAGGGAAGCTGCCATGTCTCCCCCTCCCAAGCATTAGAGTGTGAATGGGGCTGTCCACCCTCTCTGTAGGGGGCCTCCCTATCCTGAAACATGTGAGCTCATTACACATTTCAGGCTCCTGTTTGATATGTAAACATGCAAACGTACACACAATATTCTGGAATCTAGATATTAGATCTAGATATTTTACAGTGTATGAGCAATGTAGATGATGGCACTGACTGGGAAAAGCCTAAAAAGTATTTCCTTTTAGCTATAGCTAAGCTAAATAATTGCTTCAATGATTCCTCAAAGTGGCATTAAACCACCAGAAATTTGAATTACATCCAGTTAGATACTTTCAAATAATATTAATCGCCATAAGGAAAAATGCATGTGAAACACATCAATTAATTAAAGAAACCAGTAGGATACAAAAAAGAAATTAATATCTTTATGCTTTAACAAAAAACTTGATTTCACCTTTCACCTTATTAATTTTATTTTATATTAAAGTTATCATATATTGGGTATTTTTAGGTAATCTGTTAATTTCTGCAGTGAGAGGCTAGTTTGGGGGAAAAATTTATGTACATTGTCTGATGCACAGGTGTGGAAAAAGAGCAGCGATGTGCACAGACACTGATGATGTTTCAGTGTCAGTAAAAACATCAGTAGGCTTAACGCTGAAGGAACACTGACACAGCAAAATTGCATCAGTGTTAATCCCATCTTAATCACGACATAATACTAATGATGGTGCAGGCTTACACACACACACACTCACACACTCTTTTAATGCCATCAGTGGTTGCTGCACATCTTCTGCAGGTAAAATTTCTCGTTCTTCTCTGAAACGTCTGTAGCAGAATTTATTTATTTATAGCTTCACACTGAAGTCCGTATCCCACTGTCCTGAAAACATAACATATGTACACAGACGTACACACAGGGGGATCAGGCCTGTTCTGGCAGCAATCACAGAAGCAGACAGTGACTCCACTGCTGTTCGTGCAGATATACAAAACTAAAGCCTCGGCCAACCTGTGAACACCTGCTCTTAGCTCAGCTCTGCTCTCTTCTGCATGTGAAGGGTTAGTGGTGTGAACATGTGGTGCTTGTGGGGGCCACCGAGGTCATTTGTCTTCATCCATGGTATTCATTGGATTTTCTGAACTTCTACGGCAGCGTGCTCTGCTCTGACACAGTCATTCATCAGGACCACTGGACCACACAATGCAGCAGAGCCATCTCCTTTCACTAACGTGTTTTGTGACATGCAGGTGGTTTATAAGAGGTCTGCACTACGAATAGGCGTATGCGATTCCCATGACTGCTTCATTAAGCTGTGGAAAGGTTTTAGACATAAATGGCCTTTTTTATGTACTATTTTTAAAGTGTGTTAGAAATAAGTGACAGTCGAAATGTGTGTTTGTGTTTGTGTAGGTCCCTGTTACTTGTCCTCTGATAATGTCTCTGACTGTACTATGCCGCTCTCAATAAGTCCATTTACTGTGTAACAAGAAAGCATTAAATGCTCCCTTCCATGTGAGCATGTACAGAGCCTGAGGCAGAAAGTCTGGTTTAACACAGAAAGTTTAAAAAGCCCCCACAGTGGTTGGGTCTTGATGCAGCAATGTCATCATATTTGTTTCCCTGCTGTGAGGCGATGTGGTGCAGCTCATATGTTTTGCACCTCTCCTCAAAGTTTACATAAAATTTCATGTAATTTACTGCAGTAAAAAGTGAGATTACTTTTGAAAAACGAATAAAGCGTTAACTCTGTTCCCTGAAACATTCTGACAACAGTACAACTTTGTCAGATGAAGAAGATGATGCTCTTTTGTTGTCTTGAAGTTTTCCAAATATTCACTCCTTTGTTTATTTCACATGGATGTATTTTTTAAGTTAAAAATGGAAATTAAAAGGTTAATAAATCTGCTGTTTTTCCAGTTGTGAATAAAATTGATGTGAATAGTTGTGTACGTGTAGGCGTACTTAGTAAACATAGAGCTAGTTTTCATTCTATGCTTCTGCATAGATGTTAGGAACGGTGTTTTCTTGATTTTACTGCTATAATGTGTCCTTCAGAGAGAGAGGGAGGGTGCACACGCGGGTGTGTGGGTGTGTACAGTGTCTTACACTGACAGGCAGGTGCAATTACTTTCAGGGGTCTGCGGTGCAAAGTCTTCCATGGTTGGGAAGTTTTCACTTTGAGTTTAATTTCATTTTCAGTGCAGTGGAGTGGAGCCTGAGCCTTAAATCTGTGCTGACGCTGCTAGCTTTAAGGACCCTCACTGCTGTAGTAAAATAGATGCTCATGCAATCACTGACCCTGCTCCACCCCTGCTCTCCCCCCACTGCCAAAGACAGTGTGATTATGCTTCGTGCGGCAGGATAAGTGGACTCTGATTGATCATTATTGATCAGAACTATATTTGCCAGACAGTAATGGGCCTGCCCCTCAGGACATTATGTCTGCTGCTTCTCTGGCCCCCCTTCTCCCCTATCTTTACGTCCTACTTCAAGGGCCCTCCTTCTCATTGTTTAGCCTCTAATCACAGAGCACTAAGCTCCTTCACTTTGCCTCCACTTATCTTCTGTGTTTCCATCTATGTTTAAGACAGAGGTTGAGGATGGAGGTGGATTGTGAGGTTAATCAAGCCAGGGAGCATGTGTGTTTGTTTCTCTTTACGGCTCTGTGCAGATCAAGAACTTTTTCCAGAGAAGAATTTTGCAAAGCCTACTTTAAATGATGTTTTTAAATGTATTTGCATACCTGCTTGCTTGTGTGTGTACAAACTTCTTTGAAGACTGCATCATGGTTGCTGGCAGTCACTTGGTGAAATCGGTTGGTGCTGCACCTGAAACCTCATTGTGATGCTTTGGTTTCTAGCAGATTGCCGCAGTGAATGAGACTGACCTGCAAACACTCAACGATAAAGTAGCTTTAAAACTTTTAATTTGAAGGTGAACTCTTCAAAGTGTGCCTTTTGGTGAGGTACCACTTTTACTTCAGAATCTTTGCTTCTGGTTTATGTTACACGCTTTCAGTTTCACTACTGCTGAGGGAGCAGATGGTGGTGAGTGTTTGCAGGCAAGTTGGTGCCTTCCACCAGGTGACCGAGGCAGTCTACTATCAACCAAAGCAGACACAAGGAGGGTTTGGGAACAGCACCATATTTCCAGCCAGCAACCTTCAGCAAGCGTGTCACTGACCAGTCTGACCACTGACCAGAACTGTGTGACTAAGACATACATCACAAAAAGTTATAGTTCAGTGATAACTGTAAAAATCTGAAATATATGCTTTTCAGCTTTAAGCCAAAATTAATCATTAAAACACTAAAAGAAGTGGAGACTTGACCCCTTTTCCTCTTGACAAAGCCGAGCAGTAAGTGCCTTCAAGATTGAAAGTGCAAACTTAACTAAATAGAAAAAAGAAACTGTTCCATGGGATGCATATGTCCAATAAAAGCAAGTATTTCATTAGCATTCAAATACAGCTGATATATTGTCTTAGTTTTCTTTTTTTCCTCACTCCTCCGTGTTGTATCCCTGATGCAGGGCTCTGTACTTGGGAACATTTTTCCATTTAGCTGTATAAATCTGATTATATGTGGGGAAAAAAATCACAAACTGCACCGTGCTTTTCTGCAAAACAATCATCCAACATAATTTCCCCTCCTCTATCCAAGAACTCAATTACAAACATGGGTTCATTAAACAATGGTTTCACTTTAAGTAATAATTTTTTATTGTACCATAACAACTGGTTGTGGAGTCTGCCAGCTTGTTTACAATACAGATAGACCGCCCCGAGCCTCTTTGTTCGTACTCCTCACAAACAATAGACGATGTCTGTGTGAATGCTCTGATGAGCATGGAACTGATTACAGCTACACATACACACATTATCAGTACCACACACAGATTATATGACATGCAAAAAGCTGAAAACATCGTGCCACATTTGATTCCACAAGTTATGCTCACCTGTTTGGCATTATAAAAGAAACATTACAATTATGTAACACCAAACAGAAGTTGGTATCATTTTTTAATAAGATGTTTGTGCCCTGTCTGTACAGAGTAAAAAACCGGGCCGCCTCTGCATGCACAGTGACGTCAGACGTCACCACAAGCTTCGCCTGCACAGCTGAGGGCAGAAAAGGTAAAATTAGCATGAATGGTGATGGGCATCTGCATGGGTAATTCATTTTTTATAATGTTGATTCTTGAGCTAAACGTTCATGAGCCATCTCAAACAGTTTCCTGTCAATGGATGTTTGTGTCGGTTGTACAGCCATTGTTGAGTTTGAACATAGTTCTTGGGTATAAGCAAAGTGAGATTTAAAGACTCGATCAGAGGTTAATTGTCTCGATAACCTCAATATTTTTCTGCAGTGTAGGTGGGAGCTGTCAGCTCTGCACTGCTCTCTAGGAGATAAAGCACTTCCTCATCTGCATTTTGTACTGATAATGGAAAGCAGGTCACTTGACATGTACTCTGCTTGCATAAAGGAGGGCTACACATGCAGCTACTGTTAGAAAACACTCTGAAGTGTCCCACAGCAGTCTCTCTGGTTTCTGTAACAGCTGCTTTGCTCTGTTTCACTCTGGTTGTTGTCATGAATGTGTGAATCTGATTTATAGCTCTTTTGTTTTGTTAGATTCAGGAAGCATTTTGATTTGTCTACCCGCTGTCTGCATTCACCCACAAAGCCTTTTCTAACATAAATTCAATTTTGTTAGTGCTCAGACTATAATTTATTCTTAAAATATATAATTGACTCTTGACATGTACTTTTCATCGTGCTGCAATTTACACATATATCAGATCTTCTTACACAGCATAAGACAACATTAAATAGTTAGAAAAGTGCAGTAGATTCATCAGGGAGAAATATTATTAGTGACATTTTGATGGGAAGAAACGTAAATAAGTTAGGATATGTGTGTGTGTGCTGAGTGTGCCCGCAACTATTTGCCTGCGCTCCGTTCTGTGTTGCACATGAAACCACCTCATAATTGTTCTTACAGGAGACGGACATTCTCACGATCTCTAATGGACGCTGTAGCTATCCTGTTAATATCTGTGAATGTGTTACCTCACTGTGAATAAATCTGATATAATCTTATCTTCAGTGTGATTAAGAATCTGGATTTTTCACACATTTAGTTAAATAAATTAAATGAATCTAACATTTCCCAGAAAAGTGATAAGTGCCAGGGCTACAGCTAAGTCTTTATTCTTGATTAATCAGTTAATCATCAAGTGCGCAACCTAAGGCGAACAGAAAATGTTTTAGAGCCCAAACTGACTAAATCAAATGACGTGTTTTTTCAGAAATGTTGATTACGTGGCAGATTTTTTGCATGAAACTACATGTAGAAGCAGAGACTATGGTACAGTGTCCTTGTATCTTTCAGTACAGCAATTAAGTCAGCTGCTTCTGCTAAGAAAGGCTGTGGTGGTTCCACTTGGCATCTGAGGTTCATGACCCTTTTCCTGCAGGGACTTTTCCTGAAATGCCCTTTAACAGTTCACTGAATCATCATCATCATCATTGTCATCATCACCTCCTGGCAAGTTGACCACTGAGAGAAAGGGGAAGTAACATGTTCTGTGTGGAAATGAGCGGTGCTGTTTCATAGAAATTTTTCTGTGGCATTGAAAATTGAAACATCAAGTGATGCAATATGTGAATACTTTCATAATCATCTTGACCTCCCTACTGTGATTTTTGCACAATCCCTTCAGCTTTCTGTTCAGCTGCGTTTTCTCACCACTGCCACAGATAAACCAGTGAATGATGAATCGCGGTGTGGGCTGCAATTTGTGATCTTCCAACTGGATGCAAATCATTAGACTCATTACGTCTGTGTGTGTGTGTGTGTGTGTGTGTGTGTGCGTGTGCGCGTGCGCACTAAATGAATCTAGCTCTTTTCACCCCAACCCCCGGTCTTTCTGCTTCTCTTCCTCCTCGGCCTCACGAGCTGCTTCAGTGTCGTGGGACAGCAGCCTGACGGACAGACAGGCAGATGGAAGTGACGTTGGCGACATCAGCGGGATTCAGCAAAAGCAAAGTAGATGGAAATCAATGGCGACAATGACAGTGGGGTCAGGAGAGACTTGAGAAAAAGGCTGGGGAGGAAAGTGAGTGGAGAGGAAAGAGCTGCAGCTTAGTAAAGTTCAGTGTAAGATAGAGATGTCTCCTACAGATAACGCAAACGGACCTATGAGCCCAACACAGACCGGAGTCAGAGGCATTCATTGTGTGCTTCCTTCCAGCCTGGTGTGCTGCAATGTTAGTGTTGTGTAAAGTGTTTCCTTGAAAG
This sequence comes from Pelmatolapia mariae, assembly GCF_036321145.2. Taxonomy (NCBI): domain Eukaryota; kingdom Metazoa; phylum Chordata; class Actinopteri; order Cichliformes; family Cichlidae; genus Pelmatolapia; species Pelmatolapia mariae. Next base: position 23,937,650 of record NC_086239.1, read on the forward strand.
TATTGTTGTTGTTTGGTGTTTCCTGGTTCACATTAAGAATGTGATTTCTCTGTAAAGAATAGGTCTAATTTGGAATAGGTCATGGGGTGCGGTCTGTTGGGATAATATTAGAGCAACAAGGCTGGATTTGCATTTGTTTCTTAGAGGATGTTTCCTTTTGTAGGAAAATGTGGATCTTTAACAGCTGGTTTTTGACAGTGCTGCCTTGTCAGAAGCAGAGCCTCCATTTGCCACGTATGCCAACATCAAATTTGGTTATCAAATCTGTTGTTGTGGAGGGAAAAAAGGTTGCCTCTTCAGGGAGGTGCAGGCAGACACCTGCAGACATCCTGTAGCCTCCTCCTGACTCCTCCACTGCAGAGCGTCGTCCGGTCCACTGAACACACACTGAACACACACTCACTCCATTTTAATGGCACTGACCTTTCTGAAATCCACTGAGGATTTCTTTTTATTGAAGAGTTTACCATTGGCTTGTTATTTTTGACCAAAGCCACCTTTAAAGTGGATGTATTATGTCTATATCCAGCTCCATTTTTATTCTTGGATTCTGTAAGAGTTGCTTTGCATGACAAAATTAATGCCTGTTTATCTTATAGTGCAGCCCCTCAATTCATCCTCTGACTGCCCTTTAGGCCATGCTTCTTCATGTTCACACCAAACACCCTAGAATTTTTTGTCAGTCATTAATTATTAAAGAAAAAAGATCATAGTTGAATTTTTAATGAAATAAAGGTCAGTAAAATCGGGTCAGCATCAACACACTTTTGTTTTCTCTACATCGAAAAATTCATTCAGTTTAGTTTCACTTCATACTTTTTCAAACAAGAAAACCAACATGCTCAACTCTAAAACTATTTAATGGGTGCTCAGCCATGTAAGTGTCAGCTTATGAATGAGAACTTCAGCTCTCATACTTACACATATAAAGTATTTGCTATTACAAGGCAATAAGAAGAAACTGACAAGGCTTTCCTCTGTTTCTAATAGTCATGTAAAACACCACCAGGATCTAACCTCTAATAGGCAAAGGTGGCAACAATCAACAATACATCAATGTGCAACTCCACCCACATGTACAGATCATCGAAACGTGTACAAAACAACACACACCATTAACACCGTCTGAAACACAGTCACAGACAAAAACAAACCCAGACGACGACAGTTCCTCATTTAGTCAACCAGGGTACAAAGTTTGTAAATGATATATAAATACGTGACAGAGAGCTTACGTTCTCTGTCACCACCTCTTTTCAATGACTCAGTCGCTTCAGGCTGAACACACTCAGAAGTTATAAGTTGATAAATGATGCTGTAGTAAAGAAGACAGTGTGCAGAAATCTCCTCAATCTCTGTCTTAATATGTACGAGTTACTGATGAGTTATTCCTCTTGTCCATATGTGACTGCACCTTATTTTCTTATCTGAAAGCAGGTTATGTGATAGTGAAGGACCAGTAATTAACAAAGATGTTTGTATCATGTTTTTGTGCTTGATTTGAGGGCTGTCAAACTGTCTCAGATCAGCTGTAGATGTTTTGTTTAACTTCTATATCATATTAGGTTAATAATGACTAACCTGGGGTCAGTCGAGACCTGGCATCTTCTTGCCTGACCTGTTCTCTTGTAGTCATGGTGGCATGAATGCCAGATGTTGTACTCTGCTCCTGTCTGCCAGTCATACATTTCACCATCTGTTTGTCAAACCAGCCCATGATGTAGCTCACACTCTAGTGTTATTTGCACTGTTTGTAAGTGTTGCAGATGTTTTATATCCAGAGAGTTTGTTTTTGTCTTTTGGCGAGTTATCTCCTGTTATTATATCATCAGAAGCCCCTTCGTCTTTGTTCTTGTTGCCAGCATATGTCTGGTTCATCCCTCCTTATCGGTCACATTTCACTCTGATCTCAGGTCTGCCTGCATTGCTTTGACGTACCAGTGAGCAGCACCTCCTCCTCCAGAGTGATTGCACTCATTCCGCTGGAAGCTGCACTCTTCTGCGAGCTCTGTCATTACTACCATCTAAGCAGTGTAATTACCAGCCTCGATGTGTGTTTGCGGTGCGCGATTCAAGCCTGCATCATGCTGGGCAAGCCGGAGTGGGTGAGCAGAGCGTGTGCGCGCGAGAGAGCGTGAATGGGAGAGCCAGAACAGGGGAGGTACATCCCTGAGCTAACTAATTACTGTATGTGAGTAATTAAAAAGCATTAAATGTCTGCTTTTTATTATCTGAAGTCGGTGCCAGAGACTGTGCTGGATGTCTCTGCCCTCGTCTCACTGAAGAGGAGGGAGATTAAGTCTTTTTTTTTCCCTCCCATGTGTGTCTCCTTTTTGCCTGTTTGTTTGCAGTCAGTGATCAATTTTTTATGTTGATTTGCTTTAAAAATACTCTCTTACTTTAAATACAACTGGTTCTCAAGATTCCCACCATCAGGTATACAATATATTAGCTCCTTACTGCTAATTACTTATGCATGAGGTGAAAGTGAATCTTTGTGATGGGGAGGTTTCTTCCTCACACAGCAACAGCATTTGTTTTGTCTCAGTACCATTTACTTAAGAAAAACTTGGACCTTGAGTTGAGAATTCGTCGTCCTGAGAGTTTGCATTTAAGAAAACTAACGACATTACCATCAGCCTCAGCTCTACTTTTGCTTACAGCTCATTGGCAGCTGTTAGTCCTCTCGCAGATTTACAGTATTTAAACATCAAACATGCTAACCAACAGCATGTTAGTAGCACATCTGTGACCAAGTATTGCCACACAGTGCCTGTAGCATGGCTGTAGATCACATATGCACTGCATTACCTCACAGAGGGGCACCTCAAAGGCTGAAGTCCTTACTGCAGCAGCCTGGGTTTGACTCTGCTCCAGACCTTGAACTAACTACACGTCTCTCTACTTTTCTGTTTGTCCACATTATCCTATCTGCCAAAGGCCTAAAATACCAGTAACTAAATTAATAAAGTACACCTTACCTAGACAATAAACACCAATAAACCAGGAAAACACACCAATAAACACCGAGCACCAAGAGCTTCTATAGGATTGGATGTTATTTGGCATCCACATTAGAAAGAACGCAGGTTTAAGTCACTATGATGTTGGCTTCACTCACTCTGGGAGCTCCTGGTAATGAGAATACAGCTGATCTGAACCTCCTTGTAAATGTGAGAAAGGACAACTTCAGAAAATGTCCCGACCTGATTCACCCGGTGTTTTCCGGAGTTTGTGTGTGAGAACAGCTTTAATCAGATGTGTTTCTCACTAAGGAGCTGTGTTCTGGCAAAGGTCACTGATAAAGAAGACCACACTCTCTGCATTGCTTCTCTCATCAGGCACCTCAGACATATAATGAAGCCATTCTACCGCTCCGGCAGCTGGGGCGGATAATCTGCGATTGGGCCTCAGTGGATCACAGGACAGCCCTCTGAAAGAGGAAGGACTCTGTCAGAAAGCATGATCAGAGCAGGCGTCTTTGGGCCGGAAGTGACTGTGGTTCCCTAAAAACAAAGACATGATACATCCGCGCGGCTGTATGACGATAGGGAGATTCTGTTTGCCGTGAATGAGTTTTGTTGATGTTGCCCATGTGCGTGTGTTGTGTATGAGTAATGCGGTCTTAATTCCAAAAAGGAATTGAGCTAGCACTCATAAAAGCCATTGTGTATCATAAAAGACACTGGGACCACTGTGAGCTGCCTTTACACAATGGAAAGCTCAACGTTATGCAAATTGGACTTTGTAAAGAGATAGCCACCCCAGGAGTCGACATTTGTAGAGTTCACAAAGACACGTGTAGCTGGAGAGAGCACATTTTCTGCTCGTTCTCACTGGAAATAGTCAAATGTTGAACTCCTGTCTTTCTGGAGCTTCTCTTGCAGCTCCGTGTGCAACAGTGTAGTGTGTCACTACTTAAATTTTAATGCTGGATGTAATTATGCAGTGGTTCGTTGTGTTTGAGTGTGTGTTCCTGCTGTTGTTTGAATCATATTACATTTTTTAAAGCTCTTGTCTTAGGAGTAAAATTGTACTGCTCCTCTCTGATTAACCATGACCATGAGTTTGGCAGCTGGTGCAAGTGAGGTGAAAGCACCATGTGATAACACGTACGGTTGAATGTGATGCAAGAAACAGGTGACAGATGAGTGGCATATATGATGGAAGAGGGGACATGAAACCCTAGGATTTTATGAAAGTTAAGTATAACAGCAGAGTAATATGAAACTCCAAAGAAGTACAAAAAATTAAATGGTGAGCAGTGGAACTTTATGGGCATATTTTATAAAGGTATATATGCAGATGATGAGCTTATTCACTGTGAGGAGCCTTATATAGATAAGAGCTTTAACCTGACAATGGAGACCTAAATGGAGACTGAGATTAGACAGAAACCTGAGAATGATAAAGGAAAGAGAGAAATTCTAGTGGTCTGTCTGCAGCATAGAGAATTAAGCACATTTACATTTCAGACATTAAGCTGAATCTCATATTAATAATAAGTAACCCCCCACTGAGACTGCTATTATCACATTTTCACACTTGCCAAATTCCCTGTTGGTATCTGCAGCTCTTAAAACATTTTCCATAACCTGTGGTTTCTGTTTCATCCAAAATAGCTGTTAAATATGTGCATTCTTTGTCCAGGTAAGCAGTAGTTTGGCTACAAAATGTTCCGATAGCTGCAGGTTATAAAAAAAACACCTAAAAAAAAAAACAAAGAAAGTGGGATTGTCTTGACAGCACAAGGATAATATGTCTGTGAAGCTAAATGTAACAGGCTGTAATTGTATGTAGTTTGCTCATTATGCTATGCTCACACTAGTATTCTGCCAGTGTCAATGCAGGCCGGTTTTCTGGTTTTCATGGCTCTGACAGTACATGCTGCAGAGAAGATAGAAGTCAGACAGAACAACGTCTTGTAGTGAGATGAGACTGAAACTGTCCACTGCAGCCACTGTCTGTGCCTCTTTGCCTTCATGCTGAACTCTGCTGTCACTCCCTTTCTTTGCAACCAATCAGTATTCTACCCAGGGCAAAGTTTTGTTTGTAGCCTCTGCGTTGGTTGAATTCCCACAATCCCTCTCACAGCATAGCGAGAGCTGGTCAAACAACACCATAAATCCACATCAGTCTCTTCAGTACTTATATGCTATGCTGGAGTTACTTAAATATAAGTGAATGTTCTTCAAAGCACTAAAGTGAACCTTTTAACTGTTCGTCACCTGCAGTGAAGATTTATCGGGTTTCTGTTTAGAAAGAAAAATCCAAAGCATGTCATTTGACTAATGCCCTCCTGGTTCCAGGGCAATAGTCAAATGACTATGGGTTTGGTTTAATTCTCAGTAAAATTTCAGAGTCAGTTTTCAGTTAAATGTGAGGTTTTAAATGATTTTGAAGATTATGACATTCTGATTTCATTAACTTTTTACGCAGCGTCCCAACATTTTTCACCGCAGAGCTGTACTGCCAAGATCCCTTACTGGGTCTCTCTTTACATTTGCATATGGACCACCATGCCAGCACATTATCATTTCTTGCTGTCACGCAGTCGAGTCATAACCACATCATGAAAAAAAGGAAAAAAATAAATAAATTCCCTGCCGGTCACCCTGAAGTACCAACGAAATCAAAACCAAAAACACGCAACCACGACTTCAGTCTGTTGTCTGCACTCACAATGACCGAAGATCAGAATAGTCCAATCTTCAGGTTGACAGAGTAAGCTGGACATGACCGTATTCCTGTACCTGTTCGATGAACATGTAACCATAAAACCTCAGAAGAGAGAAAACAGAAGTCTTTATAAGGCCAGTTCATTTTTAAGACTTGGTGTTGTGTGAGTGTTATGTTAAAACATACTGTTGTGGTTCACCAAGCAGTGCTCCAGTCTCTTCCACCCACTTTCTTGACTTTTGATATCCGCTTTACCAAACCTCGCCCTTTTGGCTAAAGTGTTCTTTTGCCTTCTCTCTCTCTGTCTTCTAAAAACTATGAACCACACAAAGTTGTTTGTTTAGTGTCGCGCTGCGGAAAGAGTAGAAACAGAGTAACTTCTTTGTGACTGTCACAGCCGTGAGCCCACATAACAGCGAACACAAATATAGCACGCTTTTGTTTTTTTGGTATATAAAAAAATTGGGGGGTTTCATTTACTCATGCTTAAAATACAAAACAATCATCAAATGGCCCAGAATAAGAAAAGAATGCATAGACTTTTGTGTTTGTGTGCGCAGTCGCCCCCTCCCTCAAAGGTCATTTTTGAGCCCTGCTGTAATCTATGCAGTGGGAAAATGCTTCAGTGTATTTAAACTGTCTGTGCACTCTCCTTGTTTGGATTTGTATTACTTTCTTGTCTGATAAAATTAGCTAGAGTGTTTCTGAGGTTTTAATCTGCAGCAGAGCGGCTGCAGCCTTCGTGTCCTGTGGGTGTGCGGCTTTCTGTGTGTGCACGCCATATGTGATAATAATATCCCTTGTCAGCCTCCTGAAGATTAGCCTGGATGGGAGAAATCCTCTGTCATATCCCCTCACCTTATTTTCTCTCTCACTCTGGCTTATCAGTCCTACGTTGTTTTACAGTTTAGTGAGTCTGAGTTTTGGCTCTGTGGAGAAAATATGGGTCACACAGGCTTTATGATTTAAAAATCTCTTTGTATTTTCAGGCAATTTGTCTTTGTCTTAATATTTTTGCTGATTGTATGCCTGTTGTTGTTTCTCCTCTCAGATCTGCATCAGACATCATCCAAGAAGAAGCACAAGAAGAAGAAGAGGAGGACAGCCTGGTTCCAGATTGGATGGACCAGTGAAGTCTTCCCCACCCTCCCTGTTAAAAGCAATGTTTTTGGGAGCTGGAGGTCGTAACACCATCAGCAGAGTGCGTGTGGGGCCCCTCCGCTCCCTCTTCCCCAGCACCCCTCCCGATATGGGATGCCAGCCCCCTGCCCCCCTGCCCTGAGCTCTCCTGGGGTGTCATGAATAGCTACAGAGACAGAGGGGTAACTTGCACCTCCTCAGACCTCCTCGATGGAGGCGGAGGAGGGTTGCCCCAGCACACTCCATTTCGTCACACCCCTAATGGGCACCCGGCACTAGGTCCCTCTGACCCGGCCGTCCAACCACGCATCTCTGTGCCCAAAATGGGTGTCCGTGCACGGATCGCAGAATGGCCTCCACGCCGTGCTCAGTCCCGGGAGTCGCTGCTCGAGAATGGACAGATTGGCGGCAATCACTACGGCGATGACAGTTCAGTTTTATCAGTTTTGTCTGACTTCAGGCTGGTGCGGGGAGGAGTCGCCAGGTTGCCCCGGCGGAGGTCCAAGGATGTAGTGGGAGAGTTTGGCGGTGAGAGAAGTTCTCCTTTCAGCCTCAGAGTGTTCCCACCTTTGAGAAAGCGCTCCAACAGTGAAGTGACGCTGAGCGAACAAGATGAAAATGAGGTGAGTGTGAAATCTCCCTCTAGTGTCTCTTTTACATGTGTAGGTCCTAACTGGATTAATTGTTTTCCTTTTAGCAGTAGTCCAGTTTGAGTTAAATGACTCAAACAAACCAACTTTACAATGCATGAGTACACAATGATTGGCATCCACAAACACCGGCAACTGAATGCAGGTGATACAGCTCTGCAATCTGCTCTGTGGACATATTTACACTGTCCAAGAAAAATTTAAAAACTTAAAATGTTGTTACTGCATTTTTAGTCTAAACTCCTTTGCGTTATCACAGATGCTGTGGCACATGTCTGCGGTAACAGATGATCTTCCATTAACATTTAAACAAATAGTTTATCAAGCTTTGACAGGCGGATTTAATGGTATTAACTTTTCAAGCTATGCTGAAATCACATTTCTGCGGTTTTAAAATCCTGTCCTGCTTTACTTTAATGTGATTAATGAAGTGAAGTTTTACATTTTCATGTCACTTGCTCTGTGAATTCATGATGTTGTTATTGTGCAGGTTTATTTATTTTCAGCTGCAGTTAGTATGGGTTGACATGCTAACCTAATGAGATTGTTGCAGATGTTTTTGGCTGTTCCCTTACCTTCAGGCCACCTGCAGAAGAAATCAGACATCTGATACGGACATCTTAAGAATATGTCTGTGTAGGTTCTGGCAGGTTGCCAGGATCTAAGTAAACTGACAGAAACTAAAAAGCGAACCGCACGATAGAGTGAGGTCTTTAAATTACTCTCTGTTTTCATCTAACAGTCCAAAATGTACTACGGATTCACTTGGCTTTTTAATAATGTATACCAAACTGTTAATTGTAACTTAATTATAAAATCCGCAGTATAAGAAATCTGGACATTGTTCAGCCTTTATTCTTGTTTCATTGAAGCACTGATTTTTTTTTTTTTTTTTTTTTTTGAGTTGAGGAGGTCTCTGTGTGACTGGTTTGATTGACAGATTTCAGATCTGTCTAAAATCTGCTTCTAGCTCCATAAAAGGCTGATGTTCTAACCACTGAGCTGTTATCACACACTGAAATTGTCTCCTCTTCTTGCATAAAGGTGGAGGCTCGAGGAGATGGCGGATTGGGGAACCGGTTCCGGGAATACGGTAGCACCTCCTCCATCGACATCCAAGGCATCCCTGACCAGAGCTTCTTTGACATGATCAGCCAGTTCCGCCAGGAGAGGCCTGACCAGCGCAGCTCTGCACCCATACAACTCGGCGAGCTGCTGCGTGCTCCAGACTCGCCACCCGGACCTCTCCCCTCAGCACCCTCACCTGGTCCCACAGGTGTGGAAGACAGAGAGACAGGAAGGAAAGACGGCACTGAGAGAGTGAGAAAGAAAAGTGGAGGGACAGAGTCGTCGCTGGGCACCTCCTCTTTGTTTCGGAAACTTCGGAGCTCCAATAGAGGGGAGCTGGATGGAGGGAAAGGAGAGACTGTTGAGGACAGGGGAACGCGAGGTGCCATCAATTCCTCCTACAAATCGTGGGTGTGTCCAAAAAGCTTTGTCCACTTTGACGCTCAGAGCATCCTGTTTGACCTCCACGAGGCAGCGGCTCAGCGTGGCTTTGTCACGCAGAGGAGAAACACGGCCACGGGAGCATCAGCTGCCTCAGTGTCTCTGTCAGTCTCCAGATCCTCAGCGAGTGTAAACGACCCCATTTACTCCAGCATCGAGGATCTGACTCTGAGTCTCGACCAGGGCTCCACTACACCCTCACTGGGTGTGGACCCTCTAGATGGCACTGGAGCCCAGAGCTCCAGTCCACTTCTCCTCTCCTGCCCACACTTCCTTAATGAAACCGGGGGCCACGGAGAGCGCAACATCAGCTTCCTCAGCTCGTCATTAGAACGAGGAGGAGATGGAGGAGGAGGGGACGGGGGGAGGGGATGGCTGAGGAAGAGTAACGCCAGCGTGTCAGTGGTGGAGGTGGCCACTGAAGAGCAGGCTACGAGACTGGAAAGACTGAAACTGTACAGCATAGAGCATGTAGACCTGGGAGCTAGGTACTACAGAGACTACTTCCATGGAAAAGGTAGCACTGAGTCATACACAGTTAACACGCTCACTCTGCTGCAGAGCCATCACTTCCACTGTCAATACTATAAATACTCTTTGATGTAACTGCCAGCTGTGTTCATGTCATAATCACCAGAAGTTTTCATTTCCAAGAGTCTCTTGAGTTAATAGGAAATGGGTAGGGCTCAGTTTCTGACGCATTTAGCATGGTACGCTTACTAGAATGCAACCTCCGGCAAACACAGCGATGAAAATTGTCTTACAAAGAACATGAAACAAGAACAAGATGCGACATGTTAGGATGTTCTATCTTGGATGGGCTTCTAGTAACCGAGACAACAGAAATCACTCCTCACTCATGAGAGCCATTAATTTGATTGAAAGCCACAACAGTAGTTCATTGTACTTCATAAACATTCAATCTCAGTAATAAAATTGTATAAATTATCTTTACAGTTTCAGATAATAAAAAAAAAATGCTTATGTTTTGTGAATCAGTGAAAACCTTTCACACTGCAGTGTAGTGCAGTTCAAGTTACTTTACGGGCGAATGTTGAGGAATAACAGAAAAAACATAATAAAAATGATAATTAAACATAAATAAAATAATAAAAAACAAACTTAAAATATTTATTTACGTTTTAAAATCTAAGTACCCTGAAGGTGAGCAATATAAAACTAGATGCTAGATGCTAACAGATTTTTTTAAACAGTGGAACAGATTTACAGACATACGTTTTCCACATTGAAAGCAAATGTTTTTCATTCTTGTTTTATAAATCAATGTTCGTTTTTGATTACTGCTTATATGTGTCCAGATGTAGTTTCTGAAACAAGAAACACTTGCTCTGCTTTTTCTTTCTCTTTTCTAAGTGACTAATAAGTCTTTAAAAGTAGTCAAATCTCTTCATCTTGTCGGATGATGTCCACCCACTGGTGTTAATCACTACTGAGAGCTCAACAATACTGACGTAATGATCTTCCTTTATAATCCAATCCGTGCCTCTTGCTGTCATCCGTTGAAGTTAGATTGTGTCGATGATGTTTGTCTATTCAGAGTTTCTCACATCTCATCCTGCAGCTCTTTATATCCAGCTGGGGCCTACCGTTTTTCTTACACGTGTACCTGCCTGTTCTGCTGGCAAACTCTGACCTGATGATACACCACCTGCCTTTCTGCAGGTCGGGAGGAGCACTTAACAACAGTTGTTTTAGATCTGTTGTTAAAGGTCAGATGTCACACCAATTTTCAGAGGAGGAGGCGGTTTGTGTGATGTGAGCTTGTCATTGGGCATTTCTTGTCAGCATCACCTCTTCTGACACTGTTGATGAAACTTCCCTCTGGCGTGCATCATCTGGCTGAAGCCTAATTAGTGACAGATGATGTTAGGAGCACGTATGTGTGTGTGAGCGAGAGAGAGACAGAGGCAGGCCTGCAGCCACACAGATAAAGGTTATCATTCCAAAAATATGTTCATCTGCTGACTCGTTTCCAGCTTAGCTGTCCCCCAAAACGCTGCAGAGATTGTGTGCGTGTGCACGTCAGAAAGCCTCATCAAAAAGCTGACATTTGCACCACAGGACGTGGCGTAGAAGCTGATCAGGCCCGAGTCTCCTAACGTGCACGTCGTCCCCGTTCACTCCAGCGGTGGGATGGAGGAGGAGTACTTGTCAAACTGGATTCCTTCTCACAGTTCTGGGGAATTTGTGTTTCTTTCCATAATGCCTGCAGCACTGGCATTAGCACGGCTCAGCTTATGAGCTTTAGAGGAATATCGGCAAGATGCTAGTAAAGTGTGGCGATAACTCTGTCTCGGCCCCTTTAATAGATGAACGTGTTGTGCCGACAATGGTAACAAGCCATAAAATGCTAATTGACTGCTGTGGACATTACATTTTATTCACTTCCTCGAGTTACAAGGCTGAGGACATATTTCTCCTTTTAATGGTCTCATTCTAAAGGTCATGCTGTTCCAACGTGACAAAAAACAAGATTTCCCATCGTTCTCTACAGGTTAGCAATTGATCAATCGATTGATTGATTACTAGATAACATGCTGTTGTCTTAGTCCTGTCCTTGACCTCATCTGTCAGGCCTGCTAAGTACACATGAATTACACAACATCCAGACAGTCTCTGTAAGTCAAGTTCTTTCCCATTCATCTCATTTCTTATGTATCAGTTCAGTGCTTGTGAACTTTTTCATCCTGTGAAGTGGGACATGACAGAATAATTTGAGAACCAGTGTGTTATATGTGCTGCTTACTCTCCTTCTCAGTCATGTTGTGAACCTCAACACATTTCTGTAGCCACTTCTGCTGCTTTGTGCTTCAAACAGCACATTATACATGTAGTCGTGTTGATATTACTGATTTAAATTATTGTGAGGTATGTTGCCTAGATAATTTTTCTCTGTGCAGCTACTGTAATTAAAACGTGTTATTTATTTTTAAATAGGGAAGCAGCATGGTGGGTCTGTAGACTGTGCTGTGCCTCATATTAGCGTTTGGAGTTTGTTCTCACTGTTTGTGCGTGGGTTTTCTCTCAGAGTTTCGGTTTGTTCTGCCATCATGCAGGTTAAAGATCACTATCTGCACCCAGGACCCTCTCATAAAACAGATTGTTGATCTGTAGAGTTTGCCTTCGAGGTAAAATAATTAAAAATAAATTAATGCGTACAGTTCATAGAGTCCTTTCTTAAACAGGATTACCTTTGTGATTTTAATAAATTCATCAGTTTTCCAGAGCAAACAAAAAGGTGGTTGTTATCTGATTGTTTTGGCTGCAAAAACACTCCAAAACATAAAGCTGGTCAGTTTACTCTCAGTCAAGGATTAAGCAGTTAGAGAGAATCTGGAAACGATGTGGAAGTAGATGAAGATTACATTTCTGATGCTCGACTCATCACTGATAGCATTTTTTTGGCTGCTGCTTCTTCTTTTATTATTGGAAAACTCATCTGATCGCCTGTCTGCTGGCACACTGAGGTGTAGACACAACACAGGCACATGTTCAGACACAGAACTTTCTCTGCTTCTCAGACTTTAACCTTGGTTGTCTCTGACCTCCTCCAGAGCACTCAAACTACTTCGGGACAGACGATAAGCTGGGCCCTGTGGCCTTGAGCATCCGCAGAGAGAAACTGGAAGACACCAAAGACCTGAAAGACCAGTACCAGTACCGACTCATCGTCAGGACGAGCGAGGTATGCGCGTGTGTGTTTATGTGTTTATATGCTGATCACGGGGATTTCCAGTCAGAGTCTGTTAATTACTCAACTGCTTTCAGTTTCTCCAGGCCTACCCGTGACACGTGCCCTTATTATAACCTTCCCTCTGTCCCCTCGCCCCTCTGCTCATCCCTCTTCTGCTCTCTGTCAGTGGAAAATTCCACCTGCCCAGTTCAAGCACATTAAAGCCAAACCAAACACGGGCTGCTCCCACAGCCAGCTACTTCTCCTCTTTGATGGATCAAACACTCATGATGTGGTAAATGATGGGCTGATGATTGTAGAGAATTAGTTTTCAGATTCTCTGCATCCATTCTTTGTTGTTTTCAGAGGTTTTACTTCCACAGTTTCCAAGACACAATTTTGGAAAGATATCTTTGTTCAGAGATGCAACTGATAATTATTTTCCTACTAATTAATGTAAATTGTCCATCTCAGTTTACCGAAGTCAAGTGGAATGACTCTTGTAGTTTGACTAACAGTCCAAAACTGAAAGACATTAAGTTTACTGTAACTGAAATAGCTGCAGACTATCTCGATGAGGGGCTACCAATTCTAAATTATTTGAAGGTGTGAATGGTTCTTTCTCTGTGTTAGCCCTGCAGCGTGTCCAGGGTGTATCCCGCCTCTCATCCTATGACAGGTGGGATAAGCTGTTGGAAAATGGATGAAAATTCTGGAAATTAATAGTGCTAGTGTTCACACCACTTAGACCTCACTTTCTGCTCAGCTCAGTCTTGTGGGGTTTTTTTTTTTTCCATTTTGTTTGTGCATGGTTGGCATTTAAAATGATAACGCAGCACAGTTTGTGTCAGAGGTCTCGTGAAGTAATTGGCTTAATCTCAATCAATATATTTTACCGGTTTAGCATCATAAAGGCTGCTCGAACAACAAGCTCGCCTTTCCTCATTGTGTTATTGCAGTCTTAGCCTGAGTGTGTCCTTCTTTGTGGCTGTGCTGTGTTGTTTTTAGCAGGATTACATGGCTGCCTGGCCTCATCACTGTAGCTCTGGTATAACAATGGAGCCTCTCCACCATCTAAGTACACAGAGCTAAGCTAACAGACACAGTCCAGGCCCACTGTTCCCACACAGAGAAAAAAGGAGATTGATTGCGGACTTTATTCTCTCCCACTCAAGCCACAGCCGCTCTCAAATATCCATCCCCCTAAGCCTGTCATTTAATTCTGTGCAGCACTGCTGACACAGCAAGGTGGGGAGACTTCCTCTTTCTCCTCTCCCTCTGTCACACATTCAAACAGCCCCCCCTCTGATATTTCTGCTCAGCACGTCGCAGTCACTCGCTCGGCCTTGCTCACAGGCTGACGAGTTGAAACGATATCTGCGTAACTTCAGCCGCGGGTCGGTCGGGCTTCATTTCTCTGCAGCAGACCCGAGTCGCTGAGGTTCAGCTGTCTCTCCGGCCTCTGCCAGCTCCAGAGACCGCCATACATTTTTAATCAGTCTGCAAGTGAGACGCAGCAGCAGCCCACTCCTCCCAGAGGTTATTATAGTCGAACTGTTTTGAAGCAGGTCAGTTCCCCCTGATCAGGAAGCAGCACAATACTGAGCAGAATCTTGATTCACAACACCGCTGAACTTAAAGCCTCCACACAGACGCCTGTCACTGCGTGCGTGTTTGACAAAGAGGAAGACCCTTCAGGGCAGCAGGGCGCCATTAATGTGATCTGATGGACCGACCTGCTTCAGACTCCCATACTATGAATCACCCAAACCCCTTTTTCCCAAAGGTGTAGTACAGTAACCAAGTGACCTCTGACCTCTCTCAGTAGAGTTCAACATCAACATTATTGTTACTTTTTTACAGCAATGCTGCTTTATTATTTCATAAATACCCAACCCACAAAAGCCAATATGTCTGATACACTAAAGTTCAATTCACTATTTAAATTTATGGATGGGTTAAAAAAAACCCATAAAACAAAACAACAGTAATAAATCCAGTGGTTTTATCACAAACAAGAACGATGCACATCATCACATCATTAACAAGGCTGGTTACTATAATCAGACTGATCTGTTGTTTCCCACATCATGAGGTTATAGTCACTGTAACACCTTTGGGGGGGGAATATTAATTTTCTTGACATTTCAACCATGACACTTGAATAATATTTGTTATGTAGGAAGCTCAAATTGCTTCCAGTTTGTTTGTTTTTTTAACTAATGTTGTTCTGAACCCACAGCTGGTGACGCTGCGCGGCTCCATTTTAGAAGATGCAGTGGCGTCTACGGGGAAGCATGGCACCGTTCGGGGTCTGCCACTCAAAGAGGTCCTGGAACAGGTCGTCCCCGAACTCAACGTGTCCTGTCTGAGACTGGCGCTCAGCACGGCCAAAGTCACAGAGCAGCTCCTTAAACTGGATGAACAGGGGGTGAGTTTATGCTGCACTGAGTGCACCGAGCAGCTGTTCCAGCAGGCTGGAAGACTGCAGAGTAAAATTGTACACTAATAAGGTGAAGCTGTGGCACGTGGTGTTCTCAGGTAGTGTGTGAGACTTGGGTAACTGATTTAGTGCTGGTGCAAAGTGCAGTGTTGTACAGGGAAAGCTGTAAGAAACAGGGTGTGGTGCGTTTGAGCATGAGTGAGTAACCATACAAGCTGTAATGTTTGGCCATGTTATCTCACCTTTCATTTAATGGAGGGAGAAGTGTAGGGTGGAGGTATTTTGCCAACAACTGGCCTGTTGGGTTGTTTGTGCAGGTGGTTTATAGATCAACAAAGCTGTGTGTAAACAAATCCAGATATACGTTACTTTTGGGTTAAAAGCTTGTTTGTTGGCATTAACCTTCAGAGTGCTGTGTTTCAGCTGTGTTTGTGTGTGTGGTCTCTCAGCTGCTCGTGCTTGTTCTGCTTGTGTAATATTAATATCGTGTCTCTTCTGCCTTGTAGTTAAGTCAGAAGCACAAGGTGGGTGTTCTGCTGTGCCGTGCAGGGCAGAGCACAGAGGAGGAGATGTACAACAACGAGGAGGCGTCGCCCGCCTTCTCTGCCTTCCTGGAGCTGCTCGGGGAGCAGGTGCTTCTCAAAGGATTCACCAAATACGCTGCACAGCTCGACACCAAGAGTAAGAACGCTCTGCAGCATAGCATCCGCTTTTAGAAATCATATTTTTACATGTTGGTCTCATTGCTGAAGAAGTGGTTTTAATGTATCATTGCATTACTGTTTCCTATTCTCAAAAGAAAAATGCAAATAAACTGAAATGAGTATTTTAGGTTTTAAAGGATGTTCTTTATAGAGACACTCACTTGTCCTGATAAAGCCATAAAGAATGTTTACACAATAACTCCTGCAGCATCTTTAGTTTTCATGAATTCACTACATTTAACAGACTCATAAAGTCAGTACTGTTGCATATGTGTCATAAAACTGGGGGTTACACAGTGAATGCATCATCAGAAACTTTGACTAATGTGTGGTCAACAGCTGCTGACTTTCAACAAATATCTTTCCTCCAGCGGACTCTACGGGCACCCACTCCCTGTACACCACCTACCAGGGCTATGAGATAATGTTCCACGTGTCCACCATGCTGCCGTACATGCCCAGCAACCCACAGCAGGTAACAGCCCCACCTAAGTAAAGCTCCAACACTGGTGTGCGTCTCTAAAGAAAAAAAAAAAAGCGTCCAAGTCGATGCTTTGTTGTCACACAGCCTTTGAAAGCACGTCTGTGTTTGTTAGCTGAAGCTTCTTCTGCTTTTTTTCTCTGGCTCGTAAACGACGGCAAGAATTCATGAAGTGGAAACTTGTGACTTTTGTCGACCTCTTCATTTGGAATTTTTTGTTTTTATTCAGCCTCTTGTGTTTTTATAGTCTTTGTTTTCTGTGTCTTGTTATTTCTTTCCTTTCTGGCTGTCTCTTCTGCCCTCATTGTTTGTCTGGATCAGAGTTGGGTGGGGTTCAGCAGTGTCGTTATTAGGATATATTCTTCCTCTTACTTTCCCTCTCTCTCTTTTTTTTTTTAATTTGACTAAATTTTTCTTCTTGCATGATCTTCTGGATGCTGTGCGTTTCCAGCATGTGCTGGTGTCGCTCAAGAGTGTGTAAAATTCAGCATGTTGGTATTTTTTACAGTTTGCCTGAGTATTTGCGTAAGAGCCTGTCTCGAGTGTGCACATGTGCTCAGACAAGCCTGCAGGTGCTCGGGATTAGTACACACTTTTGAATGTGTCAATATGACAGAGCAGAGCAGTTTAGGCCAAAGAGGTGTCATTAAACATACATTAATCTTGTTAATTAAACTTCACTGTTGCCATATCCATACCAGCAATCAGTTATTTATTATAGAAAAAGCTTTTTGATAATCTCCTCATCTTTTAGTAACATGAGAAAATGTGAAATCGTTAAAATGTTCGAACAGCCGAGTGTTGGTGTCAGGTGTTTAATCAGAATATAACAGCACAATAACTCCATCCAGAGGCTTTAGGGGCTGCAACAGCAAGGAAGTTTACTTACTCAGTTGAACCTCTAGATGGCATCATCTCACTGCAAAAATAACCCTCAGTGACTGGAGAAGCAAAAGAAGATTGAAACGTAAGCTGCTGTGATGACTCCTGAATTCAGGATAAAGGAGAACACTAATTTCACCTGCACATCTTGGGTTAAATGAACAATGAAGAAATTTGCTGTAAATAACAGGTGAATCATGCATATGAAGGGTCACATTCAAAATGCTGAAATAGAAAATGATATGCTAATACATAAGAGGTCCCAAATATCCCAGATTTTCATGCTACTGTAAAAAAACATGAAGTACAATTCAAATGTTCACACAGCAGCCTGGATATGAGTGAGGGATGCTCCTGTGGTACTGCACAGGAGCCAAACAGTGGGCTGCATTACATAATTGGTACTTTCACACTTCTCTTTGCAGATGAAGAGCAGATTGGCAAGCACCGCACCACAGACACAGCCTGCACTGTGTGCCACGTCTCCTACATAAACGCAGATAGACAGACAAACTAACGCACACACACAGACACAAATAGCCCACACAGAACCCGCAAAACAAATTACATAAAGAGCTGTTGCTTGTTGTCTAACAGCGAGCGTCTTAATCTCTCTTTTCCCCTGTCAGACTTTCTGTCGTTCACTGAGTCAGTCGTGTGAATGCCAATTACGCTCGCTCATTTTATTAATTTATCGTTTTTATCTCTTCTCTCCTGCTCAGCTCCTGAGAAAGAGGCACATAGGGAACGATATTGTCACCATCATCTTTCAGGAGCCTGGAGCGCTGTCCTTCACCCCACAAAATATTCGTTCACACTTCCAGCACGTTTTTGTTATTGTTCGTGTTCACAACCCCTGCTCTGAAAACACCTATTACAGGTAAATGTTTACATCAGCACAAACTCATGTTTCTATACACATGGTGCACATTATTAATTAGGATCTCACTTCCAATACTCTGTTCCCTCCTCTCAGTGTTGCCGTGACGCGAATGAAGGATGTGCCCCCCTTTGGACCACCCATCCCCAGCGGCGTCACCTTCCGGGACCCAGAGACCTTTCGTAACTTCCTTCTCGCCAAAGTCATCA
Source organism: Pelmatolapia mariae (assembly GCF_036321145.2). Classification (NCBI taxonomy): domain Eukaryota; kingdom Metazoa; phylum Chordata; class Actinopteri; order Cichliformes; family Cichlidae; genus Pelmatolapia; species Pelmatolapia mariae. The sequence goes on from NC_086239.1 coordinate 23,955,921, forward strand.
ACGCAGAAAACGCAGCACACAAGTCTGAGAAGTTCCACACCATGGCGACGCGAACGCGGCAGGAGTACCTGCGCGACCTGGCCGAGAACTATGTCAGCAGCACGCCGCTGGATTCGGCCGGCAAATTAAACAACCTCATCTCCCTCGCATCTAAGAAACGGGAGCGCATGAAGGCGAGAGAGGGAGCGGAGCTGGGTGCTGCCGGGGCGGTCGCCTGGAGAGTCCAGGCCCAGGACTTTAGCGGAGGCGGGGGAGCAGAACTCCCCTGTGCCTTGGGTGTGTCGGCTGAATACATCGTCCTCATAGACTGCTCCACCAAAGAGGTGGTGTTCAACTGTTTCTGTGCAGACGTGATCGGCTGGACGCCGGAGCGGCTGGCGCTGAAGATCTTCTACGGCAGAGGAGACCACATTGCAGTTCGAGTGCCAGAGGGAGGTGCACAGGACATCAGGGAGATGGTGCAGAGGTTAAAGGTGAGACCTTGGAGCAAAGACTGGCAGGCTGTGCTGTAAGCAGATCTTGTAGAAAGACTACAGTGCAGACACAATTGTGTCATGTCTTGTTTACTTCCTTGTTCTCCAGCCTGTAGTTTTCTTTACATCCTTTGGTGTGTGGTTTTTTTTTTATTATTGCTTTGTTGCTTTCTCACCAACTCTTAGAGCAAAATAACATGAAACTTTCCTCATCTGTTTGCATTTGTGCTCCTGTATGTCTAGTGCAAACAAGACATACTGCTTGCACAAAATTATTCTTTAGAGCTTCCTGTAGTCAGAAATGTTTCATGTGGTTATTGAAGTTTATTAGACCAAATCAGTGCAACACCTTCATTCTTTTATACTCCTTTAAGCTCAGGGGATTTCCACAGTGGGTGTTGGTTTTCATTCCACTGAAAAACTAAATTCAAAGGCAAGTCATTGTGTCAACAATCACAATGTATTCTGTTTTTTTTGCTTTATGTTTTTGTGGTTGTCTTTTATTTCAATGAGGCTATGCCACTGTCTGCACTGGCTCATCTGAGCCTTTCATATTGTGATAATCTGTGAAAAAAGTGATGAATTAAACGCTGGGAAGAGGAGATTTCCTGGACTCGATCAAGCTTTGAGTTAATCCAGCAGAAAATTAAATATTTAAAAATGAGTTAATCTTACTAAAAGCACCAAATACATGCAGATTTGAGACTGAAAAGTTCACCCAGTGCTGGGTAAGAAGTCATCATCACCTGGTTGTTACTTTGCTATGATGATCTTTAGCTTGTTAGTCCATATATAACAAGCTAATACTGTAAATCTGATATGATTTTTTTTCCTTCTGTTTGTGTAGTTGTTGACGGTGGGATGTGAAACTGTGGATATGACACTAAGAAGAAATGGACTGGGACAGCTGGGCTTCCACGTTCGCTTGGATGGCACCGTAGCCGAGGTACCGTCAGATGACCAGATCTAATTTTGAAGCACTCTGAAGATTATTGGCAGTGCATAAATGCTCTGCTTTTGTTTTGTTTTTTCATCCAGGTGGAGGAGTACGGCTTCGCCTGGCAGGCAGGCCTGAGGCAGGGTAGCCGGTTAGTGGAGATCTGTAAGGTGGCCGCAGTGACGCTGACGCACGAGCAGATGATTGACCTGCTGAGGACATCGGTCACAGTCAAAGTTGTCATCATTCCTCCATATGAAGAAGGCGGGCCTCGCAGGTGCGTGGCAGTCTGCGTGTGGTTTCCTTTGAAGCCGAGCTTCATTTGTAAACAGCTGTCATGAATGCAGATGTTTGGACAGTGGGTTACAGCACAGGAGCGCGCTCAGTGTAAGTGGGCAGAAGTGGAAGGACAAGAGCGAGCTAGAAGAGAGCGCAGGACACTCATTACTCCAACACACAAAAGCCTGGCAGAGATAGTGGCCAGACTCCAATGTTCTGATGATTCTGTGTGGGAGTGTGTGAAAAGAGGAAGCGAGCAAACAGAGAGAAAGAAAGATGCGTGGCTGAAAAGGAAGCGGGCGAAATGAGGCACACAGACAAAAAGAAAGAAGCATTTGTTTAACGTGAATTAGCTACAATCCGCCTTCCTTTCTTCTTCATATCTGCTCATCTCTGCTATTGTGTCACTTCCTCTCCTCCACATCATTTATATCTTTTCCCTGCCGTCACCCTTTTCCATCCTTTCATCCACACACGAGGCCTTGATTGAGACAGAATAACGAGACCTTATGAGACGCTGATGTGGTGTTACTGAGGTGAAAAAATAACCGTGTGTGTGTGCGCGCACACGCTTGTGACCGAGAACCAGAGCTCCTAAATACAGTAATTGTGTCAGGCTGTGTGATCGCACAGTGGTTAGATTTCTTTAATGCTGGAGGCAGTTTAATTACACCAACTTAAATCCCTTTGACACACACACATGCACAAACACACACATGGTACTGTGGCATTGGAGCAACTGATAATTAGAGTCTTGTATTTCATTCTTCCTCTCTCTCCCCATCCGACTCATTTGCTGTTGTGTGCCAGGCAAGCAGATTGCATGAGATTAAAGCCTGGAATCTGCAGGAGAAAAAAGGTCCACAAAAAATATAAATAAATAAATAAAGGAGTGGAAGTGATTAATTAAAAATGCACGCCCTGTGCGAATGAAAAGGACAGGAAAAGAGGGAGGGAGGGAGAGAGAGAGAGAGAGGGAGGCAGGCAGGGTTGAGTGTTTTGAGCAGGAGAGGCAGAGAAACGCTGGGTGAGGAGGACGTGTCTCAACACCGCCGAGAGTTAGAGCAGTGGGTGGAAGAGAAAAAGAAAGAAAAGAGAGAGAGACCAAAGTTGGAAGGGCTTTTTCTTTGCCGTTCTTTCTCGGCTCCGAACGTGCAAGATGGACAGATACAACGGGGAGAAGGTGTGACTTATGGCACTGTGCATTTGACTGTGTGCGTGCACGAGTGCGTGCACGAGCTCCAGCTGTGTCACATCAGCCAGCGTGATGGGAGGAACACTGAATGCCGACAGATTTAGGCTCTGCTCTCTCTAAGGTTTGTGCTCTCTTCCTGCGTTTGTGTTAGCCCGCTGCTGTTATGTAACCGTATTGATACTGATTGGATTTGACTCATTCCGTTGTTGATGAAAATATCCCGACCACATGTGCATAGACTTGTGTGTCTTTTGGTTTAATGCACATGTCATTTGAAATCAGCTGGTCGTGTTTTTGAGGACGTCTGTGTTGTGTTTGTGTTTTACCGTGGACATGGCTGCAGCTTGTTTTGACTGTGGATTAGTCAGCTGATTATTTTCAAGCTTAAATGAATAATCACGCTGTAGAAAAGAAACATGTATCCACTGCACAGTTTCCCAAAGCACACGATGACATCTTGAAATGTTTTGTCCAAGCAGCACTTTGAGGAGCCTCACAGATATTCTGCTAACATGTGTGCTAAAAACAAACATTTGATTCATCGTTGAAGCCAATTTCAAGCAAAAACATATTTAAAGACTCTGCTCTGCAGTTTGGGGAAACTATAATGGACTTCTTTGTTCTGACTTTATTTTTGTTCTGCTGCTTACAGGAACTTTTGATGCCCCCAAAGACTTTATAACCACCCCCAAAACAAAAATGCACTCCCCCCTCTGATGCTGTGGTGAATTTATCATTGGGGTCTAGTTTATCCAAGCATAACAGACACTTTTATTCATCCATTAAACGTAAATAACTGAAAATTAATAGACTTGCGTCAGACAAGGTAACAGCATTATTGCCTTAATACGCCACATGCGTATTGTTTAATAATGAAAGTTTATACTACACACACTCTGTCCTCATGGTCTTTATCTCACTCTGCCTCACTTTAAATCCTCACCCTGACAGCATTTTCCTGCTCATTTCCTCCTCTCTTCATTAGTCTCATGTTAAATGCCATCCAGTATGCATATTTGATGCCTCCTTCCCTCCTGCAGTGAGGCTTTGTGAATGGAGTAATGATGATGATGATGTGTAAAAGACATGTGCTGGGCGTCAGGTGAAAGCTTACCGTGAGAACATAAAAAAATATTAAGGTTGAGTAGATGCGTAGAGATGGCCACCTGTCTAGCTGGGAGCTCCATCAGTGATTTAGTTATTGATGATAAATAAATGGCATCGTGTCTTCGTTTGAGGCTGTTTCTACTTACATGCTGTTTTTATTTATTTAGTCAGAGGGAGCTGAAAGAGTCGATGTCTCTGTGATCTTTGGTTTAAAAACAGATTCATAATTATTTGATGCGTGATTGTACAACCAAGAGTTACTGCAACCTTGCGTGCCTTTACTAAACATATCTGCTGTGTCTACCAAGACTCTGATTCAGGAGCTGTTTGATGAGATTGGATAGTTCTCTCTCTCACACACATACACAGACACACACACTTGACCTCAGTCTCGCAGTAGGAGAGATGGAGTCCTGATGTGCCAATAATCGGTTTACTTTACTCTCTTTCTCCCTCCATTGGCGTCAGGGGAGCTCATTAGTGAGCTCTGTTACATGTCTGCAATGTGTTTGAGCATCCACAAAGTAAGTTATGAGAGGACAATAATGTGGAGCATTTGGGGGAGATTTATTGAGCAGTTTCCACGCACTGAACTCTGTACAGAAACCGCTGTTCTGGTTCAGCTACAGTTCAGGGCTGCTGCATTTACTGACCCGTGCTGAGGATCAAAAACTACACATGAAGGCTGTGTAAAGGAGATAACCTTGGAGTTTTGGAGGGAAACAGCAGCAAATGTCATGCTTTTAATTCTCTTGTAGTGGATGTGGTGTCTCTGTACCGTTATAAACTGTCCTCCTCTGTCTCTGTAGGGGCTGCACCGAGGAGTACGAGATGAAGACCATGGAGCAGAAACCAGAACCTGAGCCTCTGGCAGCAGGATACCGACCCTCTCCCCGCCAGACCTGGCGATGGGAGAACTCACCTGTTCCTCAAGGGCTCCACCCCACTAGCATGCAGCGCTGGGCCCCCATCGGCCCCCCACCTCCTCCACTAGTACGCTCACACAAGCCCCTGATGCCAGTTCCCTACAGAGAGCCTCAGCACCTCAGCTCCAAGAGGTGAGCCTCTGAGCCGCAACACAGTTATTCTCCACAAGTAGTCATTCCTGCCTGAGACACTGTAGCTTACTGCAATCTGTTTACTGGTGACAAGACAAATGTGAAGGACACTAAAATAAAATAAAATACAACCCAAGGTTTTACATGTATGACATGGAGGAAAGCCTCATGTTCATTGTAAGTGGCTGTAGTAGGCCAAACACATGCGTGAGCTCATGATCATCACTGTGTTGTTCTACCAGTATCAACCCAGCATTTCCAAGCAGAAAAAATATCAAAAACAAACAAACTTTTTCATTCTAAAGTAAAATATGAATCAAAGTCTGATCAGCAGAAAAATGCCAGTCCCCAGCTCTTAACTCCAGGTGAAGTCAACAGGCGAGTGGACACTGTTATTGCAGTGTGCACATACAAACCAAACACATGAATATGCAAAAGACTCATGAAGGACTTCTACACATGTGCTCCTCCCCCACCTGCACCAAGTCTTTATTCATCACTCCATTAAAATTCAGATTTTAATGAAAAAAAAAGCAAGTATAAAAAGTGTTTAAAGCCTGCAGTGTGTAGAAATTTAGAAAAGGGACAACAGCAGCTACTTTGACTTTTTTTTTCTCATTGTACTCTTCACCTGAAACGCTCAGTGAGTGGCCAAAGTCTTTGTTCTAGGCTAGATGTTCTAGAGCCTCATACAGACCTTGGAGGAGGTGCAGGAGTCAAATTTCCTTTAAGTAAAGAATGCCAAAAGGTTTTTATGGATGTCTTTGTCCAGTGATGACAAAATCTTGTCACCTACTTCAGCTTTAACTGCGGATTGTATGAAGTTAGTGAATCCAGTCACCATTCTTCAGCATACTATGAGGATATTTGTTCATTAAGACGTAAAGCATTAACTAATGATGGGTGTAAAAGTGTAATATGCAATGCAGTGAGCCATCTTCACAAAGGCTTCCTGTAGTAGATAGTATCCTCGTCCAAACTCCTCAATCACCGTCACATTTTCAGTTTTACATCACGGGGCTGTCATCATCTTACACAGTTAATTATAGAGATGAGGAGAAAACTGCTGCAGCTGTACAGGTGGCTGGAGATTAAATGTTTTATTGCATTTTAACTAAACAGTTGTTCTGCAGCTCCTTGTCTTAGTTTTTTTATGTTGTGTGATGAAAGATTTGATGTTAAATCACTGAATGAATGTTTGAGGAAAAGTGATGTCAGCTGGATGACATCATGGATAAACCGAACATGAACTGTGACTGCTCCAAAAATACCTGCTTAGTCCTGTCATCAGGATGTTTTCTTCATACAAAAAGCATAAATATGATGGACCTCCTGTGCACAGCTCCTGAAAATCCTTCTATATAACATTTCACAGCAGGGTTTTCCGAGGCAGATGTGTGTGAAGTAACAAAAGCCTTCAGGCTAACTCATGTGATTACTGTACCGTGTAAGCCTGCCAGACGGTCATAAACTTGAATTGATAGTAAATGATATCCTGGCATTTTGTTTCACCTAAAAAAGTGGAAACAATAAAGTCTTTGTGTGGTTTTATTCCACTTAAAAAAGTTTTTTTCCCCCCAAAACTGTCAATACTAGTTTTTTAAACTTGAGTTGGTTCCAGGTGTTTGTCTAAAACAACACATTTTAAGCTGTTTTCATTGTGTTTTCAGTCTGTTTTGCTCTTTTGAGTTACACACAGACACACTAGTCCTCAGTTATTTTAAATCTCTCTTATTTGTGTTATGTATCAATCACCTCTCTGTAGTACGCTTGTTTCTCTCGATTACCCACCGTCCTTTGTGTATTTCAGGCCGGTCAGCTACCCAGAGAACCACTACAGCCTGTCTCCTGCAGGAGGCGACAGGCCCTACAGAAACCCCTCAGCCAGCTTCTCCTCTCCTCCCTCCGGCCTGGTCAGTCTCACCACGATGGGACCACCTGGAATCTCACCAGGCCCCTTTGTGCGCTACAAACCTTCACCCGACAGGTGGGTGTGTGGGTGTGTGGTGTTTTACTCTGCGAGCTCTTCACTGTCACTCATTTGATCTTGATCAAACATGTCTGGTTTTACTCGTAAATGCTTTGTGTGCTGAAGGTGGAATATATTGGTTCAACTCGCAGGCTGAATAGCGCGGCACGACCAGGTCTGCAGTTAGACGTGTATGAACACAGTCTCCCAGAGGAAGGATCTGTTGTGTGGGTGGCTCTTCCTCACACTGTGGAGGTTGATAACATCTCACCCAACCAGAAAAACTTGTTTTATTCAACCGCCACAGGGATGCAAAGCAGAAACTGAAAATGTTCTCTGTTAGTCAGAAACGTTATATTTTTACAGCTGGGGAGTTTTATTCCAGAGTGTGTCCTTTCTGTCATGGTGTCTGAATAGCTGTACATCTTATTTTATTTTAAAAGGGTTTTGACCTTCCACCAATAATAACATCAGGACTGATTAAAAGAGCAGAGCTGCATTTGCACAATTACAAAATGCAATTTTGGTCAGAAACAGCAGAAGGATTCACAGACTTCTGTTTAGTAAGGTAGAACAGACTCATCACCTTAAACAGCAGCTCCAGGGGCCAGGAAAATCCCTGTGAATGTGTTCTGCTATCACTAATGTTTCTCCTGTGGTTCATATAGATTTGGAACAGGACAGCGCCCCCTGCTGCCGTATGATCCTCACCTCGGTGTGGACCTCCTCTCCAGTGGTGAATCTTCGTCAGGCTTTACCAGTCAGGAGAGTACCATGGAGCGCAGCAAAACAGGTACAGCACCACCTTCAGAAGTAAATGTTGAACTCACTTGTATGTGTCTACACTTATTTAACATATAATGTAAAATCTCATAAGTAGCAAAAAATGAGGTGTTTTTTTTATTGGGTTGGTTTTTAAAAACAGTTAAACATCACCCTTCATATTTTCATTGCTGTCATCACAGCCGTCGTTACAGAGTACAGCTGAACACTGAAACTGAAAATAAAATGACATCTAAACAGAGATTTGTAAAAGTCTCATTATTGTTTAAATGTCCTAAAAAATAGGTCTCTATCTGCTGATAAATAAGCCTTTCTGAAGCCCTAAGTAGTATGTTATTCCATCAGATTTCCCAAACACTATCGAATCATATGTGGTTGATATGCTGACAGTGCTTTTAACTCCTGCTGTCAATAGTAGTCGTATAAGATATCTATTAGCTGACCCCCTTAGATGCTGAGCAATGCGATCTTGGACTCTTTTGCAAGATTTTGGTGAAATATCTTCTTGAGGGCATCAAAGACATTATTATGTGTCTGAATTTGGACAAATCCAGAGTATATGCAAATGAGTCCTAGCTTGTGTACAACATTATAACTTTCAGTTATAATTTATTTATTCAGTTCCATGAATTTGAACTTGTTGCTGAATGTGCTTCACTGCATATTTCCGGTGGTATTTCTGTGCGTAATTCAGCATCCCATTTCCTTTTTGTATGTGATGTAGTTTTTTAAAGTTTTTACAGAATTTCTCACTTCAATTTATTCAATAGATATGTACTCTTCTTATGTGTTGTTTTCATGCTGCTTTAGAGTGCAGTTGTTGCTCAGCAGACTAGAGGCTGCTGAGTGTGGTTTTGGTGTGTGGGGGGAGGTCAGTGTTTAAATGTGCTATAAGTATTTAATCCTCTTTGACAGCCGTGGACGTTCAGTGTGATTTGTTATAATCCTGAGAGTGTCTGTCTATCTGCGTGTGTGTGTTTGAATGCAGAGCCTCTCTGGCATGTCCCAGCGTCTCGAGGACCAGGTGGTGGAGGGGGGCAGAGGAGGATGCCCAGACAGGATGTCCCGGGGAAAGACTCTCCAAACAGACACTCGAAGGTCAGACTCAACATCAACACTGCGTCTCTCTTCTTTCCACCTTTCGCCTTTTCGCTGAGCTCCTCTGACTCTGTGTCCTCCGCAGGGTGAGACTCAGTACTCCAGTCACTCCAGCAGCAACACGCTGTCCAGTAACGCCTCGAGCAGCCACAGCGACGAGCGCTGGTTCGACGGAGGCGCACCTGGAGAGCGAGGAGGCGTGGGTTGCCTCGGTGAGCCGGCCGATCCTGACCCCGACCTCCTTAACAAGGGCGGGTCCAACGATAGCGGCATCGACGCCTCGACCCACTACGGAAACGGTCGCCACAGCAACATGTCCAACAGCCAGCCCCACAAGGCCATGCACAGCTCTGCGACCTACAGTGGCATCCCGGAGCTGTCGGTGGGAAGGAGCGGCGGCAGCGGGGGGGAGGCTAAGAGACGAGAGTCTTCGCCCATTATACCAGCTGCGGCCAATCAGAACAAAGGGTACAGGACGAGGACGTTCCCTCCTCCTGGCTCCAGCGCTGATAAAATGGATGCTTTCAAGCCCAGGTAAGTGACAAACTCCTGATGAGATGCTTCACCTGCTGATCCTTTTATGAAACTCGTAGCAACGTTGTCCTGTAAGAATGTCAGGCCAGATAGACAGAGAGCGAATGTTGCAGTTTTAGGCTCAGTTTCATGTGCTTATTAATCACTTTAGAGTGTTTTTATCAGTCTTTAGTTTATGTAGCATCATCACATGACTGAAAATGTTCAATACTAAACTAAATGTAGAGAAAAAGTAGGATTATGGCCGTCTAATCCTTGTTAAACATAAAGATCATCATGTGATCTCTTGCTCTCGTGGTTTTATAACTGTCAGGGCCGCGATATAAATCCACGCAGGGATTCAGCACACAAACCTCCACCCGCTTCGGTCACTCTGTGCTGGATTAAAGCAATCTGTGCTGAAACTCTGAGTCCCAGCAGCTCTTATTCTGTACTGTACGTGCATGCGATGTGTCACATGATGATCGAGACACGTAACCCCAAGTCCTAAAAAAGCCAGAACATTGTTTAAGATGTGGATAAAAAAAGAATGCAATGATTTGCAAATCTCATAAACCCATACTGTATTCACATTAGAGCGTAGAAAACATGTTTCCTGTCCTCTGAAAAACTTTTCCACTAAAATATTAAAGAAGCGTTCATTGAAAAAGGAAAACAAAAAACATGGCAGCCATGTTCTGTCACTTAATTCAATCTAATAGATGGCGATCATCCTCAGCGTTAATAGAAGTCAGATTCAGATGTATTTCTCTTCTGGGGTCTTTCTGTCCTGGTGAAGCACTTTTATATTGTTTCTTTTATCTTCTGTAACCTTCAGGGCCTACACACCGCAGGGTTACAAAACTCCAGTGGAGAAACCACGGCCTGTCCGAGCCTCTACCGCAACACCCACTTCAGCTCAGCTAAGCTCCACCCCTCTGTCCAGCTCCGCCCCCAAGTCATCATATGGCAAGAGCACACCAAGCGGTTGGCATGCAGAAGACTCCAACCCCTCTCCTTCAAACTCAACCACAGCATCGAGCTCTGACAGCAGCAACAGCAAGAAGTAAGACCGACAGCCTCAGCGGATCTGCTCTGATGCTTGGTTCTTCTTCCGGGATAGAAATTATTTTTAGGCACCTCCTTTTATACCAAAATAATCATATAAATGACCTCGTACTCAAAAGGATGGTGGACATAAATGTGTGATTAACGGTGCAAATTATGTAATAAAATTTCGCATTTTTAAAGCGCTGATCAATGAAATAGAAGGAATTTGGCTTTTTGTGTCTTTATCTGTGGAGTCAAACTTGGGCCCGCACAGTGGTCATGTCCTTTGTAACATCTGCCCCGTTTTCACTTTGTTACTTAAAATCACATCCACAAAACAAAGTGATCGGAACAACTTTCCAAGTCCGTATATCCATCCATCCGAGGAGCGCGTGATCGCTCCTAAACAAAGGGAAATCCTTCAACACATGTTTGTTTTTACTCGAAACCATCCAGAGAGTTCTGACTCTCCTGTAAGTGGCAGCAGACCAACAAACACTGGAGGATACTGTAGGCAGAATAAAGTGGAACATAGTTTCTTACCGTGGAAAGAGGCAGGAAGCGGTCTTCAGTAAAGGAAAGACTGTATGTTTGTGTTTTGTTCTCATATCTTGTGTCTCCAGGCAGGTGGACACAAATTCAAAGAACGTGTTTGGACAACCTCGCCTGCGAGCGTCACTGAGGGACCTGCGCTCGCCACGACGGACGTACAAGAGCAGCATCGAGGACGACCTGAAGAAACTGATCATCATGGACAACCCGGGGGAGACGCCGCAGAGAGACCCTGTGAGCATCGTGCTGGTGGATGATATCCGTTTTCCTCTCATGAGCACACAGCTCTGACCTCTGACCTTTCTCCCTGCAGTCTCCTAGACGCACCCTGCAGCGCACCTTTTCTGACGAGTCGCTGTGCAGCGGGCGCAGGGACGCCGGCTTCGCCAGCTCTGAGAACCAGACGGCTCCCAGTGACGTGCTGTTCACCTGCACGCTGCCCACACGCAAACACGCCGGCTCCTCCAACCACATGCAGAGCAAGAAGGGTGAGTGCCTCGATTCTCTTCCCAGCGGCTTGCAGCAACTAAAGCAAACCTGCTGTGATTGTGTTCTGATCATTAATCACGACTCTGCTGCCCCACAGTGCCGCTCTCTGCATCCGAGCTCTCTCTGACCGAAGTGAGAGACAAGCTCCCCCCTCTGAGGAGGCTCGACCCCGGCATGATGCCCCTCCCCGACACAGCCAGCGGACTCGAGTGGTCCAGCCTGGTCAACGCTGCTAAGGCGTACGAAGGTGAGGATGGATATTTCAGTATTAAATGTAACATAACCTGGTTCATGAGTGATGAGGTAACCACCATCTCTACAAGAGTCTCCCGGAAATATCGACCCTGTCCTCACTCGTGTTGAGGATGGAGTCATGTCAGATCTTTGAACATTCGTCTGGCTGTTAGGAACCCTCAGCAGTCTACGTCCTCTCAGTGCTGATGTGTTTGTAGTAGCACAGCTTTCTATGTTAACTGTTATGTTTTCTGCTTTTCTTTACATGCAAAGCTGAAGTAGTGCTTTACTTAAAAAAAAAACAACAACAACAAAAAAACTTCCTTATCACTCGCTAAGCTACTGCTAACTTCACTCCACTAAACCCCATAAACCCTGTTTCTTCACAGATGTTTAACTTTATTGTAACATCTGGCAGAGCAGCCACACCGATCGTTTTATTGGACCTGGAAAAAGTTTTGGACTGTTAATCATTCAGTGGTGCCTCGGTGCTTAAATTCGTATATATATATATTTTTTTTTTTTTTTTTTGCGCCCAGAGGATCGTTTTATGTGGCTGCTGGGATTTGGTTGCTTTTTACCTTCTTTTACCACTTTTGTTTTCCCAGGAAAGGTTTTTAGAGCACTCCTTTTCTTTTTGGGGACGTACTTTATGTGGAAAAGGCTTTTTAAAAGCACGATCATGTGTTTCTTTTGCAGCACAAAGAGCAGGTTCCCTGTTCTCGCTGACTGACCCGCAGCTCGGAAGTCCAGACACGAGACCGGCCGCTAGTCCAGTCCAGTTTCAGACTCCTCAGACGCCACGGACCACGCCCACACTCAGCAGGTAGGTCAGCCCCTCTGTTACAGAGATCCAGAAGGACATGTTATCAAGAAGCAGAGAGCACCTGTAAATATTCAGGTTTTCATAAGTCACTACTGCCACCTGGTGGTAGTTTATCAGCATCTCCTTTTGAGCGTTTCCAGAATTAATAGTTTGTTAACTCTGTGGCACCAGAGAGGCTGTTTGTCCTGCCAGTGAGCAGCACACTTTTTAAAAACAACAACAACAGGTTTTTACTGAAGATGAAGCGCTTTCGGATCCTCATAATAAAACCAGTAAAACCAGTCTGTTTACCTGCGGCGTGCACATCACAGCGGTGTTTTGTGTGTGTAATCACTGGATCCACGGTAATGAATGCCAGGTGTGTTTGTGTGTGTTACAGCGATGAGGTGCCCAACGATCTGTCCGGTCGGCTCTACCACCTGGAAGTGATGCTGAAGCAGCTGAACAATGACCTGGAGAAAGTGAGAGCCTTTTGTTTTTCTCTCTAAAGCAGGAACCGTCTGAGGTTAAAGTACCAAATAATCGATAATAAGTGACTGTGGAGTCATGTCTTCTTAAAGACTTTAAATATTTACATGTGTTGTTGATGTTGATTTATGTTTAAAAGCTGCATCACCTCATTGTGAGGCTCACATGTATTTGTGGCTCCATGCAGATGTTATTTGGTCTTTGATAACTGAACATTGCCTTTATTTCTCCTCCTCTCTATCGCAGGAGAAGCAAGATAAGGTCATCTTACTTGCAGAGATGGCCAACCTGAGAGAGAACAACCAGCGGCTGCAGGTGGAGAGCCAGACCGCCAGCGAGCAGCTGCGCAAGTTCAGCGTGCTTCTGACCAATCTCAATAAGCCGGGCAGCGACCACGAGGCTCACTCCTTAGCCGATTCACAGAGGGAGTGACCGACAGCCAAGGAAGAGAGTGAGGTTCAGGCCAGAGGGAGGGGCTTTCAGTTCCCATGATTCCTTGCACTCACAGGGGCGGCAGATGTCACACTCAGCTTCCACTGGGCTGCCTTAAACCAGAGAGAAAAAGAAGATCTGGATTTTTTTAAACCCTTCCAGTAGAGAACCTCCCTCTCTACACGCTCCCTGCTCTGAGCCTGTTTATTTTTCTAACTGACGTCTGAATATTTGTCACACGGTGTAAATACATCTGCTACTATGCCGGAGGAGCGAGCAGGAGTGGAGATCCTGACTGTTTTAGAGAACACTACATCACCTGGAGAGGCCTAATACTGTTCCTGCAGCCAATCAGCCAAAAAAATAAATAAATAAATAAGACTGCATCTCCCAGAATGCACTAGAAGAGAGGAAGCGCTACAGACGTGGTACTGTAGATAGATGCCTGTGTGGTACAATTCTCATATATCAATATTATCGACAATGTACTGATATTGTATAAGAGACGTACTAAAGGTGTGTGTGTGTGTTTTTGTGTGTGTGTGAGATTGATGGTACAAAAGTGAGAAGCATTACAGCACAGCATTGTTTGTGCTGGGGATGTATTTTATTCCTCGCGTGTGTGTGTGTGTGTGGACAGCGGAGTGATGAACAAACCTGTTTACTGTAATCTGAATCCTGTGGGCCTCGCCGCTGTTTTCCTGCCCTCCGTTTACACGGGTGACCCGCGGCGGCCCACGGCTGTGAATCAAGCCATCAGTGTGCCGAGAGCAAACGGTCGCAGAGCTCGCCAGCGCGGCGTCGTCATATCTCCCACACAGAGCAGCGTCCTCAGCAGTGCCCGATCATCTCAGACCTGAATGAACTGATGGTTGCTTTAACCTTAAGCGGGTCCTTTGTTTGGTTTTAGTTGCAGAATTTTGAGAGTTACACTTACCTGCTTTCTGGTGAAGAGCTTATTCTGAAGTAATGTGGTTGGCGTAGCCCCACATGAGCCCAGTTTTGACCATATTATTGTTTACGTTTTGGGGAATAAAGCATGGCGGATAAACTTTCATTTTTACCTTTTTTATTGGACGTACCAACTGCTGTAGCTGGATTACTGAAAAACTGGAGAAATGTTTAAAAATCAGCCAACTTCTTGCTCCTGGTAGCTCTCAGAAGAGCTGGTAGTTATGAGGTGATTCGATGGCTCACACACGTCATGTTATTTTTGCTTTTGTGAAATCAAATTGCTTCCATCACGTCGCTGTAACCTCTAACCGACGTCCTTTAACAAACCTTGTGTTGTTTATGATTTAGTGTGTCAGGCAGCAGAGCGACCCGGTTGTTGTTGTTTTTGTGTTTTAAGACGTCACAAACTGAACTGGAGTGCATAAAGCATGTGCAACAGCCTCACCAAGAAAGTAAATAAGTGTATTTTCTCAAAGTGTTCTCAAGTCTGCATGTATTTGTGATCCAGTGAAGCTCCGTCTCCGGCTGAGCGCGCTCACAGGAAACATGTACTGTACCTGAAAGTCCGTCACATCAGGACAGATGTGCTTGTTTGAGAGGACTTTTCTTGTGTTTTATACTGCGAAAGTGCTCTCAATGATACTGTGTACTGTATTTTTCATACAGAAACATGTTTTTGAATGCTGGCAGTGAATGGACAGTACACCCCAACCCTCTCGCCCCTCCACCCTGCTAAAACTGTACTGCACTCTCATCTCTCTGATAAAACAGGAGGTTTCTCTTTAACTGGATCTGTTTAAAGTTTCCACTCAGGTTCCTCAGGATGCTGTTAACGACACTCGACCGTTGGGTGGGGGGTGGGTGATGATGACAGACGTCACCCTGCTGTCTGCACCGTTGTCCCTTTAAATGTTTTTGGGCAGCAGGATGTTTCAAATTGCTGGAAGAGCCAAAAAAAACTTTTTTTTTTGTCACTGACCCCAGAGGATAACTACCGCCTTCTTCCCCCCCGCTCCACTCTCTCTCTCTCTCTCTCTGCAGCACCCGCTTTAAACCCACTGCCTCCTTCTCTGGGTTGTTGTCATCCCAGTTTTTTCTTTGTCTTTTTTGTCTTTAAGCAGCTTCAGTCGGGTTCCTGTTAGCAGGATGTCCTCCATCCACACAGCTCTGCAGGTGTAGCTGTGATTTTAGTGTCTTCAAGTCTTAATCTTTAGTTTGCTGATGTAAAAGGGGCAAGGTTGTTTTTTTACATATATATAAATCTTGTTATGTATAATTTTAAGCTATTTAAAGCATACACAAGGACCCCTATTGAACAAATCCAATAATGCATTATTACTGGTAATATTGTGACTAGTTATTTCCTTTTTGTTTTGTGTTGTTGTTAATATTTTTATAATTTATTTTTGACATGTTGGCCACTGTTGCAGACAATAGTGAAGATGAGAGGGTACTGCGTTTTCTCTTCAATTCCTCCTTCCTTTCCTTTTTCCTCAAGCCTCATTGTTCCTCTTTCCATCGATGTTTCCTGCATTCAGCGGGAATAACTGAAGCAAGGGTTTGGTTTTCTTTGGGTTGTAATAACATGTACATTTTAAAAGTGTAAATTATGTTTTCATTATTTTATAAAAAAAAAATATATTAAAAATAAGTCAAAACATTTGCTGGTTTCTGGTCTTTGAGTTTTTGAGCTGTGGTTTAAAAATAACCTGCTTTTGGTTCCAGATTTTAGAAAACGACTGCAGGGTTGTAAGGATGTTATGAGAAGTTAGTAAATTAATTCTGTGTATGTAAAGAAAATGTTTTTCACTTAAACATGAAGCAGATTTTTGCTGCATTAACAGTACATTTGAAAAAACAATTTGCTGTCTGTCCCCATTTTCATTTTCAGGTTCCTGGTTGAATTAATCAGTACATTTTTTGGTTAATAAACTGGTATAAACAGTCTCTCCCATCGGTGTCCGACGTAAAGATAACCTGAGTAAATTTTTTTTTTAAAATTCTGTATTTAAATCATTTCATTTGAGGGGAAAAAAAGCTATCCAAACCTACCTGACCCTGTTTGAAAAGTAATCATCCTTCTTTATCATAAATACTTGACTGCAGTTCTGTTAAGTGTGGCACAATTTTGTCACAGCAGTGAATACAACTAAGAAAAAAAAAAAAAAACATTCAGTCCATTTTGTTTATAGCAGACAAAGTGTCAATGAAACAGATTTTACTTTAAGTTTTGTTAGAAAAGTCTCAAACGTATTTTACAGCAAGTGCTTTCTGTCTTTGAGTCGACAGAAAGTTTATTTTATACAATACTGAGTTTTAACTCTGAACTGTAGTGGAAGAAGCTTTAAGTCAAGGAAGAAGATCGGAAACGTTTACGAGCCGCACATCAGGCACTCGTCCTTGTTCTCCAGAGAGCACACCATGGCCGCCGTGTTGCGCTCTTTGATCTCCTGCTCCGAGGACGTGGCCGGTTGTGCCTCCTTCAGCTTCTCCTTGTTCAGGGTGAACTGGATGGGGTTGGCGGCAGGCTTGGTCCTCAGGTAGTACATCCCAGTCTTCAGACCCTGCGGTGGGAGAAAGAGGGAGTTATTTTAAACCCCAACATGTCTTCATGGTGAGGTTTCACTCCTCCTCGTGCAGCTCAACACTCACCTGCTTCCAGCCGTAGAAGTGCATGCTGGTCAGCTTGCCGTAGTTCGGCTCTGCTATGTGGATGTTCAGGGACTGGCTCTGGTCGATGTAGGCCCCACGGTCGGCGGCCATCTTGACTACAGTTTTCTGGGAGATCTCCCATACGGTTTTGTACAGCTGCTTCAGATTATCCGGGATCTCATTGATGTTCTGTCAAAATTTTAAAAAATAAATAAAACTAAAGTTTCAGGTCCAAACACAAAGGAGTAAAAACAAAAAAGAAATAACCACCTGAGCTTAAAACATCTTAAACTTCTCAGCTGATGGTATTTGGGACACACAGACCAGAATTTTGGGCTAATGTGATGCTTAAAACTATTTTCCATTCAATTTTATTTAAGTAGCACCAAATCACAACACTCATGTCACGGTGTTTTATTTTGTAAGGTAACGACAACAATTGAGCGAAAACGCCAACAGATAACCTAGCAAGCACTGCGTGACAGTGGGGAGGAAAAACTCCCCTTTAACAGGAAGAACCAAGCTTTAAACAATTTGCTGTGGAAACGAAATAGTTACAAAAATAATTGGACCATTTCAAAATGTTAGACTGAGATGACGGATTTCCTTCTTTGTGTTTTCACAGATTGCTTTGGATCCTCTAAATATTTGTTTATTGATTTATTTTGTGGCACCTGATCGAAATTCGTTTTTTAATTGATGAACTAGAAGACTAATTATTCAAGATCAAAGAGGATGAAAAACAGCCAAGAGATGGAGTATTGCCTTAATTTCATTATGCTTATTTCAAGAGTCTTGAAGCTTTAAATGTATATATTTAAAAGCAGTCGAGTGGCATTTTATCATTTCCTGTAAAGGAAATGTTTGGGAATCAATATTTTAGTCTACAGAATGAAGTTCACACCTAAGAAGCTGGAACCTAGAGATGTCTGTCATCTTTAATGGTTTTCCTTCCTGCTGATGATTACCTGGATGGATCCATTGTGAGCGATCAGCTGGTTCTTCATCTCCTCATTCCACAGGCCCCTCTCTGTCAGGTCTTTGAGCAGGTGGGGGTTGACGATCTGAAACTCCCCCGAGAGCACCCGGCGGGTGTAGATGTTGCTCGTGTAGGCCTCGATGGACTCGTTGTTGCCCAGGATCTGGGCGGTGGAGGCCGTGGGCATCGGGGACAGCAGCAGGCTGTTCCTCACGCCATGTTTGGCGATCTTCTCCTTCAGCAGCTTCCAGTCCCACAGGTTCGTTGGCGTCTTCTCCCACATGTCGTACTGGAGAATGCCCTTACTCACCGGTGAGCCTTCGTACGTCTCATAGGTGCCGAGCTCGGCGGCCAGCTCGCAGCTCGCTTCCAAAGCGGCATAATACATTGTCTCAAAGATCTGGATGTTGAGCAGTTGAGCCTCGGGGCTTTCAAAGGGATAACGCATAAGGATGAAGGCATCAGCCAATCCCTGGACCCCGATTCCTATCGGCCTGTGGCGCATGTTCGACCTCCTGGCTTCTTCCACCGGGTAGTAGTTGATGTCAATAACCTTGTTCAAGTTCCTGACAATTACTTTGGTCACGGATGCCAATTTTTTAAAGTCATAAGTCCGCTCAGGGGTGACGTACATGTTGAGAGCGACAGAGGCCAGATTGCAGACTGCCACCTCGTCCTTGCTAGTGTACTCGACGATTTCCGTGCAAAGGTTGCTGCACTTGATGGTGCCCAGATTCTGCTGGTTGCTCTTCCTGTTGCAGGCATCTTTGTAGACCATGTACGGCGTCCCAGTTTCTGTCTGCGACTCGATGATTGCATACCATAGCTGCTGAGCCTTCACCACACGCTTCACCCTCCCCTCCCTCTCATATCTGGTGTAGAGTTCTTCAAACTCCTCCCCCCAACACTCATCCAGCCCGGGGCAGTCGGCCGGACACATCAGGGACCAGTCTTTGTTGCTCTCCACCCGCTTCATGAAGAGGTCAGGGATCCACAGGGCGTAGAACAGGTCCCTGGCTCGCTGCTCCTCCTTTCCTGTGTTCTTCTTCAGCTCCAGGAAGTCAAACACGTCGAAGTGCCAGGGCTCCAGGTACATGGCGAAGGCGCCGGGTCTTTTGTTGCCCCCCTGATCAACATAACGCGCTGTGTTGTTGTAAACCCTCAACATTGGGACGAGCCCGTTGGAACAGCCGTTGGTGCCGGCGATGTAGCTCCCCGTGGATCTAATGCAGCTGACTGCCACGCCAATCCCTCCGGCTGATTTGGAGATGAGGGCGCACTGCTTCAGCGTGTCGTAGATCCCCTCGATGCTGTCATCCTTCATGGCGAGCAGGAAGCAGCTGGACAGCTGCGGCCTGTTGGTTCCAGCATTGAAGAGGGTCGGGGAGGCGTGGGTGAACCACTTCTCTGACAGCAGGTTGTAGGTCTCGATGGCCGCTTCGATATCCGTCCCGTGGATTCCCACAGCCACCCTCATGAGCATGTGCTGCGGACGCTCAGCTACTTTGCCATTGATCTTTAGCAGGTAAGAGCGCTCCAGAGTCTTGAAGCCAAAGAAGTTGTAGGAGAAATCTCTGTCATAGATTATGGCCGAGTTAAGGCGGTCTTTGTTTGCAAGAACAATGTCGAGTGTGTCTTTCGAAATCATGGGGGAGTGGCGTTTGTTCAGGGGGTTGATGTAGTTGTACAGGTCCTCCATGACGTCGCTGAACACCTTCTTCGTCTCTTTGTGCAGGTTAGAGACGGCGATGCGTGCGGCGAGGATGGCGTAGTCGGGGTACTTGGTTGTGAGAGTGGCAGCGATCTCCGCCGCCAGTGTGTCAAGCTCCACGGTGGTAACGCCGCTGTACAAACCCTGGATGACCTTCATCGTAATCTGGGCTGGGTCCACAAACTCCATGTTGAGTCCGTAGCAAAGCTTCTGGATGCGAGATGTAATTTTGTCGAACATGACGCGCTCTTGGCGTCCATCTGAAAAATAGAGAAACGCATTTTTCTTTTAAAAAAAAAAAAAAAAAAAAGGGCGACTGATTTTATGAATGCAACAGATTTTAAATCCAGTTTAAAACATTAACCACGGCTCGTATATTTTTGGGTTCAAGTTTGTTTTTAAAGGTTAATAATCATGTTAACATACTTAGAGCTCAGGTTTCCGTTCTTCTCTTGTGTGATGTCAAGGTACCTGAGGTACCTACATCCCCAATATATTATTGGACATCCCTAATACCTCCCACCCACTCCATGACGTGCTGGCTAGTCACAGGAGCATGTTCAGTGAGAGACTGAGATTACCAAAAACCACCACTGAACCACACAGGAAATCATTCTTGCCCGTGGCCATCTCCAAGACAGGGCTGTGCGATATGACCAAAAACTCATATCCCGATATAAGACGCTTCTCATCCCAGTAACAATATATATCACAAAATTGTGTATTTTCTGTAAATTCTGTGAAGCTCAGGCAGCTCGACCTGTGTGAAGTGTTTTCGGCTGGCTGTGTGTACCTGGAGTCAAGTGTTTTGACCGATGCATGAAACTTTTATATAGGGCTGTTCGATATAACGATATATATCGATGACGATATAAAAACATCTATCGTTTCATTTTACGCTATCGTTTGTTTCGTGGTGTCGCAAAATAAACTGTTTACGGCAATATTTTTTTCATCGTTTTGATGGTCACTGTAGTGGCTATATTAATTTCTTAAAGTTCTCTCTTTCTCTTATATTTAATATAAACACACTACAGACAGACAAGCGCCTGTTTTTATGCGTTGTCATACAACTGTCGCAACAATGACGGTAAAACCATCGCGTGTCCGCTTGTTTAGTTTCCACAAACCTTTCACAATAAAGCTCAAGATCCTGTTGAGACTTTTCAAAATAAACTGAATCACGTGAAAGAGTATGCAGAGTGTTTAGGGATGAGAAGCAAAAACGAGCCGTCAGGTGCTAAAAAATAAACCTTAGACTCAAGTGTTAGAACAGGCTTTTCCCCGCAGCACGCTGTGTAATAAATACAAAGAAAACGGTGGCCGTTACAACTTATGTCTAAAAATGCATCATTTCAAACACTCGACTCCAGGTACACGACGCCCAGCTGGAAACACTTCACGCAAGTCGAGCTGCCCGAGATTCACAGAAAATGTTAAATTTTTGTGACTTATATCGTTATCGGGACGATAGATGTCTTATATCGGGATATGAGAATTTGGTCATATCGCACGCTCAGACAGACAGACGTAACAGCCGCCACTTTCTTTGTGAGTCTTTATTACATGGCGTGCTGCAAGGAAAACCTGTTCTAACGTTTAAGTCTAAGGTTTATTTTGAGCACCTGATGGCTCTTTTTTGCTTCTCATCCATAAACTCTCTCAAGTGATTCTTGCATAGGTGGTAGAAGAGAAAAAAAATTTGCTATAAACAGTGTATTCTGCGTCACCGCGAAACAAATGATAGCGTATAATATAAAACGATGGATGTTTTCATATCATCATCCGATATAGTTCGTCATATCGCACAGCCCTACCCCCTGTACAACTCCTCCATCTAATACGCTGTAAACACCGCAATAATTACACCCTTTTTGCACATGCTCTACAGTAAAATAACAAATGACAACGTTCACAGGTTAGAGTCAAATGTCAATCATATATATTCCACCCCTGTAATGTTCTTGATATGTATAATTGAGCCACTTGTATATATTAGCTCTATTTCTTAAATTTGTAAACTCTGTAACATATTGTTTTATTTAAATAGTCTAGTCTGTTACTGTCTTGAAGCAACTGTAACCCACATAATTTCCTTAGGGATTAATAAAGTATTCTGATTCTAAATATTAGGCGCGGCACCCCCCCTGCAGTTGAAACCTTCATGAGGGGCATCCAATCACAGGACAGTTTATTTAAAAGGCAGAAAACTAAACCTGCTTGTTTCAGATAACAAGGGGCTACACTGAGGCTCAAAACGGCATGAAGATGACAATCATATCTTTAGATGAAGCTCAACCCAAAAGTAAAGTTTCTTCCTATGATGCATTTCGTCTCTATTAATCTTTTTTCTTTGTGTTTTGTCATTAATCTTTGTCTACACTCTTCTCTTGTTTGGTTGTTATTTTTTCCTCCCTCTGCTCCTTTTCCTTCTCCCCTCATCCTCCAACCAGTCGATGGCTGCCCCTCCCTGAACCCTCCTAACAGGAAGAGAACCGGGTTCTCTTCTCGATGATTGGGAGTTCTTTCTCCCAATCATCGCCAAGACCTGCTCATTGGGATTTCCTCTCTCAAACTGTAAGGTTTGAACATTACAGTTCAGATCAAACTCTGAACACTGTCAAAACTACTTTCAAAGAGGAGGTGTTGTAAGGGTTTATAGATCTTCTTTATGACGTTACACTGCGAGGCTATAAAAACTTTTGGCGCCTCTTTTAAGACAAAGACTAAGTCCAAATTGTCAAACTACAACCGACCCCCCCCCACACTTAAACACGTTTAACCTCCACCTCAGGGGGACGGTGCAGCACTAACCAGCTCCTCACTAGTCCAGGTTAACCAGCCTGTCGCTAAATGATATAACCCCACAGCAGGCAGAAACACTGGTAACTCCACACGAAGCTAACCGAGGCCTGCTACAACATCGCAGCGCTCACCTCTTTTGACCACATGCATGTTGGCGGGCTCAGGCGTCTCTGTCTCAGGGGCGGGGGTGTGAGCAGCTCTCCAGGTACAGGTCGAAGCTGTTCGCGGGATCTCAGCGAGCTGCTGGACACTAACTCGCGGACTGCTCGCTGTAGAAGCGCGCGAAAGACTCCCAGAAAACCCGCTCACCTCGTATTTGTACGGAAGGCGTCACCACGGAAGTGAAGAGATGGACAGGCATCTCGGCCAATCAACATCGCGGGACTTCAAATCTGGCGGGACAGAGAAGTGTGTCATAAAAGTGGGTCAAAACACACAAAAAAGAAACTTTTACAGTCAAAGTAAACTATCCTGTTAACAGGAAAATGCCACATGTA
This sequence comes from Pelmatolapia mariae, assembly GCF_036321145.2. Taxonomy (NCBI): domain Eukaryota; kingdom Metazoa; phylum Chordata; class Actinopteri; order Cichliformes; family Cichlidae; genus Pelmatolapia; species Pelmatolapia mariae. The sequence continues at coordinate 23,978,982 of NC_086239.1, forward strand.
TGTGTACATGAGGTGTATTTGTCTGAAAAGGTTTAAAATTCCCGAGTTAGTACAGAAAAAATTGTGTGTTTGAGGGTTTATTGTACGTTTTCAGTTTGTATATATGTCTGTTTTGTTTTCAGAGGCAGGATTTTGGATCGTAAGAACACATATTATAGTGGTAATTTACAAAGAACCAAAGTATAAATAATAACTGCATGTCAAAGTATTATATTTGTGAATTACACGTTTCTGATGCATCAATTTAAAAGGTTTGATTTAAACTTAAATCCTTAAAGAGTCAGAAGACTTAAAAATCCGGAGAAACAGTAATAAATAAAACATGTTTGCTTTGTCACAGCGAAGCACTGAAGTTTAATGTGCTGCAGAAGCAGTAGAAAAATATACACTCAGCAGCCACTTTATTAGGCACACCTACACCTGCGCTAAGGCAGATAGAGTGAGGCTTCAGAGTGTAGTCAAGGCAGCACAGAAGATCATCGGCTGCCTTCTCCCCTCTCTGATGGACATTTATTCCTCCCACTGCCTCAACAGAGCAACAAACATCATCAAAGACAGTTCCCACCCTGGTTTTAACTTGTTCAACCTGCTTCCTCAGGGAAGCGCTACAGGTGCAATAGCACAAAGACCCACAGACTCAAGAACAGTTTCTTCCCAAAAGCCATAACCACCCTGCACTCACACATGCACTGATAAACACAGTTCACTCCCCATTCTAAGGATTTCCCTCTATAAACCATCACTGTGCAATAACCCAAACTGTATATACACAACACTATTCATTTACATATTGACTGATTTATTTATTTATTTTTACCAGATTGTATATTTGCACATTTTATATATTTTTTCGGTAAATACTGTCCATATGTATATAGTGCTGCAATAACTGTGCAGAACTATATACATGTTTGCACTGAGTAGGAGATGCTCTGTATCTCATTGTACGTCTGTATTGTGACAATAAAGGCATTGTATTCTATTCTATTCAATGGCTTATTGCAAATATCTAATTAGTCAATCACATGCCACCAACTCACTGCATTTAGGCATGTAGTCATGATCAATACAACCTGCTGAAATTCAAATTGATCATCAGAATGAAGAAGAAAGGTGAGGCAAAAAGAGAATGACCAAACTCTTTTGAGCTGATAGGAAGGCAACAGTAACTCAAATAACCAGTGATACATTTAATCCCTGAGATATTTTGATATAAGAAAAAGAACTGCAATCCTAACTGTATGTCTCAGTTTTACATGTTACATGTTAAAGAAATGCTGCTGTAGCAAATGAAAGAAATCTGACTCTTTAGGCTTAAACTGTAAGTAGTGAGTGTGTAAAATGACAGAAATCTATTACTTATTTACTTTGGTGCAGGGTAATGGCCACGGGGAATGTCTGTATCAGTAAAAAAAACAAACTGTAAAACCTATGAAAATACAAATAAAAGTCCCAAATTAATGTTCTCCTTCAAATTTTCCAACACTTTCCAGGAAGCCGAATTGAAGTGTTTGGGTTAAGGGCAATCTGAAGGCAAGAACAAGAAGATGTACCTAACAAAGTGTAGTTCCTTCTGCGCTCCATAGGTGGCGATTACGTCTTTTTTCCCCCCTACAGGCACCACAGAAGAAGACGCAGTGCAGTTTTCAGTGGAGATGTCCCGTAAAGAGAAGGGGTTCAAATTAAACATTTTTGAAAAGGAATAACGCAGCAGTGGAGTTATGATAAGCTTGCTTCGTGACTTAATTTTTGTAGTGTTTCTCTGTTGTAGCTGTAAGTGGATTAAAACGAGTTTTACGACAGAAAGTGAGGCGTTACAGGCGGCAGTTTGTGTCTCTGTTGTAATTTATGCTGGATTAAAAGCTCATCTGAACATCTCCAACATGTCCGGCGTGTCTTCGAGCTGCGGGGCCGCTGCGTCCAGGAGCTGCGACCCCCGGAGTCCGCCGAGCAGCAGCTAATGATGGGCTGCTGCTGTGCTGCAGGAGGGCAGCGTGCTGTGTCGGATGTCCCCCTCGGCTTTGCTTCTCAACAGCCTCCACTTCCTGTGTGACTCTCTCTTCTCCGCTGTTCTGCAAAGCCGGTTGTGACACGTAGCTGTAAGGACCGCTCGGAGCGGCTCTGCGCGTTCAGTCATGTCCAGGTCCGGCCGTAGGTACAAGCCGCTCCAGCAGAGCAGCGGGAGCGGCGGCTCGCTGCCCGGCTGTGACCGGGTCCGGATGCCCCGGGCCCGGGTGCTGCTGTTCTGCCTCCTCGGTGTTCTGGTGCTGGCGGTGATCCTGGGAGTGTACCTGTCCAACGACACCGTCACCGGACATGTGAGCCGTGTGCCAGCGGTGGATCTGAGCAGAGACAGGGTAAGAGCTGCGACAGGAAACAAACTGAAGCCGTGCACACAGCAGGACTGATTTAATCCCTACAGACGGTCATTATGACACCTCACTGTAACCAGACCTGTTCAGTCACAGCTGTGCTACGGGTTACTTCAAACCAGTACTCCAGGATAACTTAGCTTTTATAAGAATAACTCAAATACAGCATCGCAGTCATTCCAAATCTAAATGATCAGGATCTTAATAAGAAAAATCTGGCCAATAACAGCGGCTACTGTGGAGTGAGGCAATGCAAAGTTTGAATCTGTGTTTGCAGCAGTGGAGCTGAATCATATAGTGCTGCAGAGCATCTGTAATCACGCAGATGAGCCCATGTCATTTTTACATAACACGGATCATGCTGAAGTAATTACTGAGCTTAAATTCAATCATAGTCTGCTTATAATAACTTTAAAGTGTATCTGTGAGCAAGCTAATGTTGGCGTACTTTGCACAAAACAAATAAAGTGCCAAAGGCATTTTAAATATGAGCTGAATTTCTTTTCTTTCTTTTCTTTTTTTTTTTTTTTTTTTTACCAAAAATAGATTATTTTACTTTTATTTTGAATGAGCCAGGTAAAACATTAAAACAGCAGGAGCCACTGTAACTATTAGAAACACAATCACACAGATAGATGCAGAAGTGAACACAGCACCAGATTATATGTTAAAAACAACAACAAAAACCCAACTAACTTTCAGTCAAACTTGACACCTGAAATTCACTCAGAGCTCTGAAACTGTTTCAGTCTAACCTAAAAATGATTTTTTTTAATAGAATTACAGAGGCACTGTTCATTTTTAATGGGCAAAAGACTCGAGCTGTGAAAACATAATAATTTAACTTGCAAGGCCAAACCGATGTGAAGTCAGGCATATAGTCTGCAGGTGTGATTCATGACGAGTCAGCAGTTTGGTGGGATACTGACACTCTCAGTGCAGTGGCTGATATCAACATAAAAACAGCCAGCTGTAACATGTAGCATGTCGGGTGTGACATGCTTAATGACGATTTTCAAGACATCTTTATTCATCGGTGAGTCCGTGTCCCTCAAAGTAAATTGATACGTCTTATATTGCTTGACTTGTGACCATTGTAAGACTGCTGATTCTGTGTAGCAGTGTATCGTGAGCACGTTTGTGAATCTGAGCCCTTTGAGAGCAGTCATGTGGCCAAGAGTAGCATTTTCTCTATCCTGTAATATTGACTGAAACTGAAAACTACTATTATGTACAGGCCTACTGCTGTTTCTTCTCCCTGCTGCTGCTGCAGTCCTGACTGGGAGGCTCTCATATGAACAAATTTCACTGATCTTGCTCTCACTCTTTAGGATTCATATTAAAGTCAATTTATTTCACTTAGAGGTTCTTGCATGGACCTGCCCCTCGCCAGCGATCAGCAATGCTACAATTTTATATCCCACGCTCAGTCGACGGGCAGCTGTTGCAAGCACCAGACTTTGAGAAGTCGACATCTGTTGTGATTAAACGTGCTACATAAATAAACTGACGACCTGTTTATTTAGACGCTCAGCTCCATTAGTAATGAGCGCCGCAGCAGCGCAGGTGTGCCACTGATCATGTTTCACTCTGCAGCTTTTACCTATCCTCATTTTACTTTACTCCTTAGTCATGGCAGTTTAGTTTACGTTGCTCCAAATCAGAAATAAATTACAGATTCCTGCAAATAAAAAGGTGAACAGAGCTGCTCATAGCTTCTGATCAGCTATAGCTTCTGTCCCATAGCAAGTTGCACCTCGATCGGACCCTTTTGGTAATCACCACAACGCTTCTGGTTGGATTTTGGCCACTCTTCTTGGCAGAATTGATAGATTATATTTAAATTGTTTGGTTTCCTGGCTCAGATCACTGTCAGCTACCATGCCTCCATGGTTGACAGTTGCCACAGTGTTCTTAGGTTTGAAAGCCTTTACCCAAATGTACCCTGGCAATTCTCAGTCCATGGCAATATCAAACTCAGTTCACTGTGGACAGTGACACTGTGTCTCTCTTCCACAGCATGTCTTTTATCCTGTCTTCCTTCTCTCACCCCAACCGGTTGCGGCAGATGGCCTCCCCACCCTGAGCCTGGTTCTGTCAGAGGTTTCTTCCTGTTAAAAGGGAGTTTTTCCTTCCCACTGTCGCCAAAGTGCTTGCTCATAGGTGGTCATATGATTGTTGGGTTTTTCTCTGTATGTATTATTCTAGGGTCTAACTTACAATGTAAAATGCCTTGAGGCGACTGTTGTTATGAGTTGGCGCTATATAAATGCAATTGAATTGAATTGACACTGGCGTTCCAGCAGTTTACACTTATTCCTGAACATCCTGACCAATTTCCTCTCATCTGAGGATGACAGTTTGAGTCTTCTTCCAGACTTTGGAAAAGTGGTGTGACATGAATAAACTGGTGATCTTGGACTCTGCAGTTGTTCAGAAATGGCTCCAAGAAACCTTCCCAGCTTATGTAAATCTACAGTTCCTTCGACTTTCCCATTATTCTGAATATTGGTCAGTACAATGATGAGTGCTGTCAAAGAAAATCTACCAGATGTAGTCAATCACAATCACTGAAGAAGTACACTGTGCATGTAAACATTTGACCACAACTGTATATCTGGGTCCCACCTAAGAGGTTTTGGCTTTCCACCGAAGAAAACCCATGAGGACTCTGCTAAAAACATTTTGTTTAGTAGGGGTTAATTTTTCTTTGGCTTAAATACAGTTTTCTGTAAAACATTGCCAAAATCAACAGGAAACTGCACAGATTTGTCCTTAGTAAGGTAACACAGGCTGTTTGCCTGAACTGTGTGCGGGCTAGTTTTGCTTTGGGGCATTGAACCTTCGATAGTCAAAGGAAAAAAACATGTTGACAAAATAGTTAAATGGAGAAAAGGAGGCGTAATATAAACACTGGAGTAACTGAATGATCCTTTAAACCCATCAGAGAGGACGTGAACCTCTGGACCACGAACATGTGAAACGTCCCATCCTCGTGTTTACACACTGTTCTTTTTTTCCCTCTCCTCCAGCTGTCCCACAAACCCAGTAAGTCCTCTCCAGCTCAGATCCGCCGTCTGGCCTCTCAGGTGGACGGCACTCGCCTGTGGGAGGCTCACCTGCGGCCCATCCTGATAGAGCGCCTCCCAGGCACGCAGGGCAGCCTGGCTGTACAGCAGGTGGGTGTAAATATTTATAGCTTCCTTGCTTTTACACATTCCCCCCTCATCATTAACTCCCTGATCCACTTCAGCACATCACCTCCACCCTGTCCTCGCTGTCTGCTGGCTGGTCCATAGACCTGGACTCGTTCCAGTCCCCTACGCCTCGAGGCCAGGTCACTTTCACCAACGTTGTCGCCACTCTGGACCCTTCGGCACCTCGACGGCTGCTCCTGGCCTGCCACTATGACTCCAAGGTGCTGCCTCCAGACCCGCGAGCCCCAGAGAAGGTGTTCCTGGGGGCCAGCGATTCTGCAGTGCCCTGCGCTATGATCCTGGAGCTCGCCACCTCTCTGGATGCCCAGCTTAGGTCATTCAGACAGCAGGTGGGTTTTGTGTTGGCTGAATTTAAGCAACAGACAAAGCAGATGCTGACAGATGTGGTTCCCGCTCAGGATGAAAAGTAAAGGGCTGAGATGCTGACGAGAGTCTTTCTTATTGTGTTGTTTCATCCCTCTGCTTCTGAGGCCGCAGTACTGGGGAGAAAATGCTGACTTGAGCACTATCTCTCCAGAGGGCTGTGATTTATGTAGTTACCGTAGAAACACACACTGCAACAGCACTGCAGAAAGAGAAACTCAAGCCCTGCTTTTTTTTCCCCCCACAAATTTGATTACCTCTGCTTTCTTTGTTTTTCCTCTCAGAAACTTCCCGTAACTCTCCAGCTTGTGTTTTTCGACGGCGAGGAGTCATTTGAAGAATGGACCGCCACCGACTCGCTGTACGGCTCGCGCCACCTGGCCGAGCGCATGGCCAACACGCCCCACCCGGCAGCCTCCTCGCACGCCAACATGCTTCAGGCACTGGTGAGAAAGCTGCAGGCAGAAATATGTTTCCTCTGTGGTCACGCTTACTTCCTGAACCAGACGCGCTCCACGTTGTCCTTCAGTTTTCACAGCTTAAAAGTTGAATCCATTCACGCTCTGGTCAGACAAATCTGAAAAGGTTTCCACCTCAGACTCAGCTTCATACTTACATCTACAGGCTCTTGAAGTACATTTTGAGCCTTTTTAAAATATTCATAATATGAAGGTAAAATGTGCATAAACTCATTTAAAAAACATTATTGCACACAAAGGTCATGAGAAAGGATTATGAGGAGGTCAGGTGAGAGGGTCATGGAGTGACCCTTTGACTTACATTTAACATTTAAAGTACTCTGATTAAGACAAATGCCAGCTCCGTCTCTCTAACTTCGTCTCTGCAGGATCTCTTCGTGCTGCTCGACCTACTCGGTGGTCCCGATCCGCTGATTGCGAATCACTTCGATAACACTGCACGCTGGTTTGACCGCCTGATTGCTGCAGGTAAGCGTCCGCTGTAACTCCTCCATCAATGCTTGAATCCCTCCTGGACACTTGTAGACCCGATCTCTGCCTCCTTCTCCACCCTCAGAAAAGCGGCTCCATCGACAGGGTCTCCTGACGTCTCACCCCTCAGAGCAGACCTACTTCAGGAAGGATGTGTATCTCGGACCCGTGCAGGACGACCACATCCCCTTCCTTCACAAGGGTAGGTGGGAGCCAGGAGTGTAGCCTATATACCCACCCCCTGACCTCTGCGGCTGGAGGTCATCCCTCAGAGTTATTATAGTCGAAGCAAGCCACAAGACACTTAGATTAGGGCCGCAGCAGCGATGCTTTCCATGAACAAAGACACTGGCAGTGCTGTACTGGTGTATTTGAATGTTTCTTTGCCTCGCTCAAATTTTTTTTGAGCAGTAATTGATAGCACACCAAACCAGCTGCTTCCTTTTTCTGTTAAGCAGAACTTCTTGGGTTTTTTTTTTCAACTGGTTAAAATTGGACTTTTCTTGTTCTTGGATCCTCGCTCAGTAATGACAGATTAGCAGGATAACATGCTGCTGCCACTAAAACCAGGTGGAATTAAGACTAGCCTCAGTTCTGGTGCAGCCCGGCAGCGTTAACGTTTTCATCTGGGATGTATGCGAAGGGTCGACTTGGGTCCCTAAATTTTTAGACAGTTAACACAAGGCTCTGTGCAGATGTCTGCATGCTCTCAACATCTGTGTGACTGCGCAGACTTGCATACCTCAGGCCAGAAGAAAGCAATAACAAATATTCAGTAACAAGAATTAATGTAGATTTAGATTTTTTTTTTTGGGGGGGGGGGGTTGGGCTTGTAATTACAGTAATATATTCAGTTCGCAAGGGGTAAAATTTAAGCTTTACCTTTTAAGCTCAGTACTGTAGCACATGTCTGTCTCCAGGGATTTATCTCCTCTTTAAAGAAGAGAAGTCACTTTCTTTAACCCATGCTCAGTCACCATCCCTGCCTTCGTGTCTCTGTACAGGCGTCCCCGTGCTGCATGTCATCGCCACTCCCTTCCCACAGTTCTGGCACACACTGGAGGACATGGAGGAGAACATGCACCGCCCGACGGTGGAGAACCTGACGAAGATCATGGCAGTGTTTGTGGCGGAGTACCTGGGCCTCTGAGCGTTGAACACAGACAGCAACGGTCCGAGCTGGACCGGCGATAAACGACGAGGTGAGGAAGAGGAGAGCCTGGTGAAATGAAGTAAACTGGAATCTGAACTTTACCAAAGACGTGTATCTGCTGGGCAGTCCTCAGGTTCACGTGGACAATGAATCGGACACAGCTGAGCAAAGTGTGTGAAGTGGATGGTTAAAACTTTATTACTAATACACATGCTGGGGAGCATCATACCTGAGAAGCAGCTGGGAAATGTGTCTGTGACTCTATATTAATGTTTTTGTTCTGTTCCTGTGAAAGAAAAAAAGCCTTATTAGCCTTATTGATGATTTATCCTGTTAATAAGAGATGGAGATGCTCTTCGTCTTCTTGAGAGGGACCTGTTGTGCTCATTTTCAGCTCCGACATTTTTTTCTCGGACTCTGCTCAAGTAGTTTTGCATGATTTACCGATCACGTGCAGCCTGAAACAAGCCTCTCCTTTTAAACTGAGCTCCTTCTGATTGGCTGCCCATCATAAATAATAGAATATCTGCTCTCCGTGATATTCAGAGCCAAGAGCAGAAAAAAAACTGTGAAAAAGCGCATTTAGAGCACTCTCAAGCTTGAGCTTTGGCCATATTTAATAGGAGCATCCACAACTGTAGCCGTTTATATATACATGTGAAAGGAAATCAGCAAAAGCACGATGGGTCCCCCTTTAAGAACGACCTGTGACGAGCGGTGCTGCTGAGGACGCTTTTCGTAGTTTATCTGTGAGTACCTTCTCCTGACTTTACCTTCACATCAGTGAAGATCCTCATGGCCTTGGCTGTTATGAAGTGCCAGCAAGATGAAAATCATGAAGATGCAGATGTTACTATGGTAAAAGATCACACCACAGTGATTGTGAAATTATTTTATTCAGGTTCTCTTACAGTTTCGAGACATTTCAGGAAGTCGCAAACACTGAAAACGCTGTCTCCTGGTTCAGTGTGTAACCTTTGGGTATGATACACGTGGGTGCAGTTTACCAGCATGTACCCTTTAATAAAAATAATTCCCTGATCATTATAAATGTTTTGATTTCATCTGTGAATGCAGTGTGAAGATGCACCTTTATGCCACACCTGTGATCCAGTCTGTTGGGTTTAATCCAGACGTCTGTCTGTCTCGTGTGATGTTCTGTAAACGTTTAAGTCTCTGTACGGGATCTGCTAGGTCTTGTTTTGGTAATAAACTTTCAGTGACAACAGAAATTATGATGATGTATCAACCACTGGACAGCTTAAACATCTGGATGCCCTCCACATGTGTGGTGCAGTGGAGGAGGCGGTGGATGGAAGAGGGGTGGAGGTGGTTCACTGCAGCACTGGGGACTGCCTGGCGGTGAAAGGTCGTTGTCAGAGGATGGATAGGCTTGTTCTGAAGGTCCTCGAGAGCCTGTCTGAAAACTGAAGGATCATGAGATTTAGAAAAAAAGTGCAGATTAATGTCTTACTGTAACCACAAGGTGGTGCTATTATGCAAAATTGAACGCGTGCGCTAAAGCGCTTTGTAGAAAGTACCTCTATTTTTTGACCCGATAAAATGCTTATCTTCACATAGATGTTTTTTTTTTTTAGTTTTAACAGGAAAAAAAATCGTTCATCCATCCGCTTGTTTTTTTTTTTCCACAACATTGACTCGAAATTTCAGGATTATCAGTGAATCCTATCACTATGTGCATGAAATACATATTAACTAAAATACCAGTTTCTTTATATTGATATGTACTGATTATGTAATTTAGTTTGGTGACAGAAAAAAAGCTACTGGAAACGAGTAGGACCTATTTTAGCCTGACTATAAGGTAAGAGAATCGAGTTAGCTTATGGTGTCAATGTTTTAAAATCACTCCGCGATTTTTTAAAAAATCAGTTTCTTAACGAAAATTATAAAACTCAAGGATCCAAGACCCATTTTTCTTTTAAGTTAAAAGTATGAGTAGGTGATTTTTTTTTAGTCATTAATTTAAATTAATGCAGACAGCACAAATCACGATTTTTATTGCTTAATGCTAAACGCCAACGGTTTGTTTATTCAGTGTATCCATTCGCTTTCTGTGGGCCACTGATGGCGCGTTCTATTAGCAGTCGGAAGTCGGAATTTCCCTGTTCCCAGTCAGACGTTTCACCTGCAATACACACTCAAGTCGGACCTCCAATTCGACAAGTCGGAGAAGCCCCAACTACGATTTAGCAATCCAGGATGTCAGCAGTGCGCTTAAACATTAGTAAAACTGCGTTTTCTCTCCTGTTTTTCGTACGTCGCTCCCAGCTCCGACTTTCGAGGTAACTAGGACGCACCATGAGCTCAGGTTAATTAGCGCGTTCATCACTTTTTATTATTAATATTAGTTTACATGGGGGTTCTTTGAATGATAAGAGGACAGCAGTTCAGCTTACAGCGAGCTGGTGCCCTTCACTGACCCGGTAAACTCCACTATGCGGTCCCTCTGCCGGCGGTTCTTGAACCAATTGCTGACCTGGATGGCGGTGAGGCCGGTGGCTGCTGCTAGCTCCCGCTTTTCTCGGGTGGACGGATACGGCTTACGGTGGTACCACTCCCTGAGGATACTCCGAGATTTTTCCTGTTTGTAGTTAAATAAAATAAATAGTGAAATCTGGACATTATTATCAGAAGATATGTCAGCGATCCAGAAACTGTCAGAGCATCTCTTATTAGCTGACGGGCCATGTGCATCTCTGTGTCAGGTCTTTTTCCTATTTCTTACATACATGACTTTTAGATACCTTCCTTCTACTGAGATTTGTTTTTGTCCCCACATTTTCAATTTCCTCATTTTTTTAAAGCACACATTGCACACCCCTGCTGAGCTAAACCTTTCGACTAATTGCAAAAAAAACTTTTTATGCCTGTCAAACTATTATCTTTGGCATTTCTCATAGACTGAACTAAATTGAAGTGCCTAAAGATACCCCTTAAATGTAGACAGCACTGGTCCATCCTTGAGTTAGGTCAGTGTTAACTGGTTCCAAATAACTAACCATCCATTCTCTTCCACTTATCCTTGTCAGGGTAGCAGGAGGGCTGGAGCCTATCCCAGCTATCACAGAACAAGAGGTAGTTCACCCTGGACAATTTGCCTAACCCTACTAACTCCAATGTCTTTGGACTATGGGAGGAAGTCGGAGTACCTGGAGAGATGTTCATGACCTTCTTGCTGTCAGGCAACAGTGCTAACCACCACGCCACCGTCTGAATAACTAACAAACAAAATTTTAAAAAGAACAAACATTCCTCTGAAAATATTTTTAATCCTTGTAGCTGACCTAAGTGAAACAGCAGCCAGTGTCCAAAGAAAGACTTTGAAAAGGCTTCAGAAAACCTGGAGAACTATTAGTCAAGACCACTTTAAAAAATTACAAGTAAGTTCTACTCCTTAGAAGCAAAATATAAAGAAATTAGGGTGGCTCGAGACTTGCATAGCACTGTATTTTAAGCCAAAATACAATGGCATAGAGGCAGCATGCTGCATAGAAATGCTTACATTAAGTATGTGAGTAAAATACCAAGTTACATCCCACTGGTCCTATAATGCTCTGAACCAATAGATTAAGATTAATAATACTCTTTACTCACCAAACCAGGGTGGGACAGTTTATATTTACATATAATTAGATTCATTATTATAAAATTACTTGAAAGATAATGTTTTATGCAAAGCACGAACCTATAAATATTTATACTATAGAGGTCAAATACATGTATTAAGGATGCAGTATTCCTCAGATGTGATAGTACACGACTTGTACATAGTAGTATTAGTAGCCCACAAGTACACTATGCTCCACTTCAATCAGTACCAGTACACTACTTGATTAAATGCAGCTCACACTTCAGTTACTTAAAAACATGCAGTTTTAGAGTTTGCCTACCTTGAAGCAGTAACTGGTCTCCTCTCCGTCCCAGATGGTGTTTGGTAGAGGAAACTTTCTCCTCACGCGGTACTTCCCCACAGCTCCCAGGGGTCGGCCCCTCTGCCTCTCCGCTTCTATGTAGTGGGCTTGCAGCCAGAGCTGCTGCAGGAGCGGGTGGCTGCGTGGAGAGAAGGGGAAGCCCCCCAGCAGGGTGTAGAGGTCTGAGAAGCGCCCTTGGTGAAAGGCCACCGCGGCTTTGGCTTTTAGCACGCTCTCAAGCTCCCCGGGGCACGAGGAGGAGGAAGCAGGAGGAAGAGTGCGGAGGAAGCTGGCGAGACGATCTATGCAGCCGCTCTGCAGCAGGACCTCGCACACGCAGGTGACCTGCTCTGCTGTGAAGATCATAGCTGCATGGACGGGTCCTGAGGCGTAAGGTGAAAATATCTTCTAACAGCTCTCAGGAGAGCACCAAAGCCTTCCCTCTATGCCCTTGTGTGTGTGGATGAACAAAAACTAAGTAAACTGCATGTGTGTGTAGCATTACTCATCATCATACCCCGGCACAGGTAACCTGAGACCATCAGGGCTATCATAACACACCATGCATCCCCTCCTTCTCTTGTACAAACACATGCATGCACAAGCTCACACACATTTTGGTCTGACTTGCACGCAGAGTCGGAGCACGATGGTTTCTCAGTAAAAGAAGAGAACACATTTGAATAAAATTTTCTTGCCAAATTAGAAGCAAAGGTTGTCACCCCCCCTCACTCACAATAATCTACAGTTCCAAAGTGTGGCGCATGAGGACATCCACAATAATCACAGTCTTTTCTGTAAATGTAGTTTATTACAGTATCATGTAATATAAAAAATAGAATGCATTTGAGTACAAAAATGAGAAGACGAGGCACAAATGATCCCTTTGAAAACTCAGAAACAAAAACAAAGCAAAAACACACGACATCTTTGGTTAAGTCTGGAGTCATGAATGTTACACGTCAGGCTGGAGAGTGAAAACCAATCCAGGAACATGTGTGCGTAAGCCATGCAGGCTTTAATGTCAACATACTTTGGTAAGAAATGGCTAATATGAACAAACACAATGAAAACATTTCCCTTTACCCCCCCCCCCAAACAAATTTAAACACTCAGCTAAATTCAGGTTGATTTATCCAAGCTAAGGTCCTGGAAGCTGAGCTTGTAAAACCTCACGTTACAGCGTGAACTGATAATGAACATTTCCTATCCACAGCTTCCCCTCAAGGACTGTTTTAAAAACTACTAACTGATTGATGCATGCCTTAAATAGATTAAATGAGACCAACAAACACACACTGACAAACACACACACATTAATGTAACTATACGTGTTTTTTTGATTTTTTTTGTACCATAATTGGCCAAAGGTTTGACCGCTTACCTGTGTTATGACAACAGAAAGGTCACACAGCTTGGATCGAGCTGTACCCAAAAATTTAACAATATCTCGAAAACACGAACCACAACTTCCTGATTAATCTTCTTGGCTCCTTATCTTTCTGTGTCACTCTTACTAAGAGACTGTGAAATGAGTCCGACCACTGTCATAACACCATGGCAGCGCAGCGTAAACAATATGTGAATGAAATGTGCAAAATATACAACAACAACAACAAAATAAAAAACACGACTGAGCTATGACCACACAACCAAAAAAAGAAAAGACACGTTTGTGTATCACTGAACAAACTCATTCATAAACGTAGACACAAAAGAATCCATATGAAGTGAATCCAGATATTTGGTTGAGTACATAGCAAATATATATAGCACGTTTTAGTCAGAACATCAATAACATCAAACGTGTGAGCTTTAAAATAAGGCACTTATAAGTATTAACATGCTGAGATGTTAACAGGAAACATCGCAACATGTTTTAGTGTAATGCTCTGCTGTGCTTCCTTTTAAAAGCTCAGCACAGCTTCTTTTCATCTCCCAAGAGTACTGGCTTTAAAAAAAATTACACTCAGCCACTGTGCGACATAGTGTCTTATGAAGAACTAAACATGCATTGCATAGAGTATAAACCCTTTTATTTCCTCCTGTTCTATATATAGGTTTGTTTGTTTTTTTAAACAAAGGTCAGGCAGTGCTGAATCCTGGAAACTGCAGACAGTTCAATGATAAAAACAACACTACTAACATGTAGTAATAAAATACTGTCATATAGCCCTTTCAGCTATGATCTAATGTTTGTGAAGATTATAATATTCGCTATATTCCTGGTCAAACTCGTTGCAACTGGGCAACAGATTCAGCCATGCTTGCCCTTAATCGCGACTGTGTTCATAGACTTAACTGACAGAACTGGTGGTGTCGATGTTCGGTGGTCAGATGTTCGGAGCGTGACATCCTGCAGGGTGGGATGAGAATCCGAACCTCTAAGTTAAAAATAAAAGTCTCCACTGTGGGTTTAGGGTGAGTTTGTGTTGTTGCTACAAGTAGCTACTCCCTTATTCACTAGGGATTGGGAAGATTTCTATGCTGGATGCTCTTCCTGACGCAACCCCGAAAGGGATTTGGGTCTCCACCCAGAATCGAGGATCTTTTATTTGTTAGGTGAACCTGCTACACATGTAGGAGTTAAATTATCCTGATGAAAGTGTGGAAGAGGACTGGTGGATGGTGAAAATATGGTGGACTGGTGTGGCGTGAGCAGTTAGGCAGATGATCCAGTTGTTTTGAAGAGAGGTGAGTCCAACTGTTCTGTACACTCCTACTCTACACTGTGAGGAATTAAATATTAGGGATACTTAGGGTGGTAACTGGAAGAATAAGATCATGAGATGCAAATCAGATTCTTCAAAGTTAGAGACAAAGTGAGAAGGAGCTCAGAGGAGAGCCGCTGCCCTTCTGCTTTAAAAAGAACCAGCTGAAGTGGTTCAGGGATCCGACCAGGACGACTCCATGACTGATCACAGGAAACAGTGTGCTGTTGTTGCTGGCTTGGGAATGTCTTGGTTTCCTCCTGGAAGAACTGAAGTTGATAGCTGCTTAGGCTACTTTCTACTATGACCTGGTCCAGGATGAGTGGGAGATGATGGATGAAGGGATATTGCTGGAGTGTTGGCAGAATATATTCAGGCTGAATTCAGGACAGGGAGGGAACCATTTAAAGATTTTTCCCTTTTGAACAGTGTATCACTGTTGTGGATATATATCAGAAAAGCAGACGTAGTAGAGCTGAGTTAGTCCACAAAACCACAAGAAGGATCCATGACCCCTGACCCCATGACTCACAAGTCTTGGTCTAACACCAAGACTTGTGAGTCAAGCAGATTAATCCTTAAATCATCTGTGCGGATCTGATCTTTTTTTAAAAAAAAAAAGAAAAAAGAAGTAAGGCACATACTGATTTTAGTAAAAAATAAAATAAAATAAAAAAAATCTTAATCCAAACTGAGAGGAGTAATCTGATGTTGAACCAGCAGGTGAATAATCCCATTCATAATAAAGAGCTGAAAAATTTCCAGCTAGCACCACAATGGCACCTGGTCTACTGAGTGAGAATTGCTGCTGTAGGTTATAAAAAAATATGGTGATCTTATATGATGCATGATGTGGGATAAAAATCTTTCAAGTCATCCAAACAAGACAAACATCTGTGGTGTTGAACCAGTTTTATAAACTATAAGCCCAGCTCGTCATCCACAGGGACAGACTGAAGCTGAGTAAGGATTTTTGATTCTCCATCGATCTCCTCTGGATTCCCCAGTGGCGAGCTGGCTTCCACATCCTGCTCTGGAGAGGGGCTGCCCAGGAGCAGCGACTCCCCACCAGGTAGACCCAACAAGGCTGGGTCCACAGGTAGGTCCCCCTTGGTGCGGACGTCAAACAGAGTTAAACTGGCTGAAGTGGAGAGGGGTACTGGGCTCCACACTGGCTGGGGCATTTGGCTATTTGGCGTCACTCCAGTGTACATGGGGCTGAGGGTGAGCATGCTTTCTGGAGTCAGAGCATTCTGTGTTGTCGGGGTGGCCGTTGGGTCCAGCGGGTGAGGGGAGGGGATGGCGTGCACTTGGCTGGTTTGGATGGGAGTCTCTTGAGCACAGTATGGTGGAGATGAGCTGATGAAGTTCAGGGGAGATGATGCGGCGAGGCTGCTGGGCGTTGGTGTTGAAGGCTGTGAGGCTACGGGAAAGGTTGAAGGGTTGAGAATGGGGATCACTCCGTTTGTAGAGATGGTGGAAGCGTCGGGGACTGGTTTTAGGGGCAAACTGGTGAGCTGAATGCCTGCTGGGATGGTCAGAATCAGCTTGCCTTGCTGGACACTCAGGTAGGGGCTTCCACTGAGGAGAAGGTTACCTATGAATATGAATGATAAATGATAAACTGGCAACAATTTAAACAATATAACCAGATTCAGCTGATATAAAAAGCAATGGGGCTATATCTTATAAGTGCATGCAGCAATCCAAGTTATAGATCAATACTTTTAATGAGTGTTTTAGATTGGCAGATTGGCAACTATATAATATCATACAGAAACAGAACATGTTTCTGAAAGCATTATTTTCTTTTATGTTTGGTTTTGCAGTGTTATCAATGGAAAAAAAACAAAAACAAACACACTGTACTGATAAATATTCCTCAAATTTTCCCAGGTACATACTAACACGTTGGTAGATGCTTATATTAAACATCTCCAGTGTTGCACATAATGAGGTCAGAGGATCTGAGCAGAACCACAGGCTTCAGACAGCTTTTCATACTGTTGGCTTTGGATGATGTTATTTAGAATGGATATTCCCTCATGCGGTCATCTCAGGCACACGGCAACCTGCTGTTCAAACTTTTATTTATGAATGGATGCCAATCAGAATTAAATAGATTCAACTTTTCCCCCTATAGAGACGACATTTGAGGACCTCCCCAGTACACCCAATGATAAGTTTTGATACCTCAGTATAAAATAAAGACGTAGTTTGATGACAATTAGAATAGTTTCTGGGTTTTTCCAAGGGTAGCTGGGTAGCAAAATATTAATCATAACCAATTCTGATTAAGCGAAAAATTTCAATGTCTGCTCGTCTTTGACTTGTGTGACATGTTGTTGATTATTTGCAAGACAAAACCCCTAAAAAACATGTCTGTCATTGTTTTTTCTTTCTGCACCACATAAACAATCAATGATGATCTATTAATCAATAATGGAAAAGATTTTTTTGAGTCCTAAAACATTTAAATGTCTTTGCGCACTCTTTCTGACTAACAGTAACTTCAAAGTTTTCACCTTTTCTGACTGTAAATACAATCAGTTCATGTGAATATGAAAAAGTCAGCATGTCTGAGAAGCTGGAAGCAGTAACAAATATATATACATATGTGTATGTGTGTGTAATTATTAATCAATAATCAGTTAATTTTCTCTCAGTTCTGGGTGCTACATTTTTTAAATATTTAATGAATTGAGAGTACCTGGAGGGGTAGAGGGTAGCTGAATGATGCCGGAGTTTAGGAGCTGCACCGTAGGGGCCGTGCTGGCTGGAGGAGCTACGCTCTGAATGGGCCTCAGCTGGTTTAACCTGAGAGGAGCCTGTGGGACCCCTCCAGCTGCAGGAGCTGAAGTGAGGATCTGTAATGGCAGACGGGCAGAAGGGATGGAGATAGAAGGACTGGCAGGTACCACCTGTGGGAAAGAGATGGTGGAGGAAGTTTGGATGGAGGAGACTGGTACTAGCTGGGGCACAGAGAGCGGGACGAGCTGTGCCGGTGTGCCACCTTTGGCCTGGGGGACTGGGACGACTTGTGTAGGGGAAGAGATAGAAATAACCTGCGGTGTCTGGATTTTGCTGGGTGTACAGTTTGTGGTCTGCTCCCCCAGTTGTTGCATCACGTGCTGGGGGAGCTGGCTGTTGTTGAGCGGTGAGATGGAAACTATGGTTGTGGCACCTTCAGACATAGCTGCCGAGGCTTCCTGTTGCTGCTGTGCCAGTCTGTTTCCTGTGTTCAGAGTCTGGGGGCTTTGAAATTGAGGCGCTGGTGAGGTGAGGGGGGATACTGGGACCAGCTGAGGGCACTGGGATACCTGGGCTCCTGAAGAGTGCTGAACCAGGTGAGATACTGGTATACCCTGGATGGAAGGCACAACCTGGGGCAGAGAGAAAACCTGAGGGGTGGAGTTGCTGGAGGAAATCACAGAGCTAGGAGGGTTGAGGCTGGTAGAGGGAGCAGTAGCAGAGACGCTATACTCCCCTTGCTCCCCTGCAGAACTGGAGATAAGCATGCCTGCAGATGACAGAGACGCTGGGAGGGGGAGGGAGTCCTGGCGTTGGTGGTTTTGTGTTAAAACTAGTGAAGAGAGGCTGGTTGGTGAGGAAGAGGAAGAAGAGGATGATACCGTCTGGCTGCTGCCCTCTGATTCTGAAACACTGATGAAGCCCATTGCACTGTCACTCTCGGTCTTGGTTTGCAGGGGAAGAGAAATGATGGGGTTCGAGACAGGCGTGGCGTTAGTGTTAAGAACAACTGCTGGAACGCCGCTCGGCTTGGCCTCCATCTCTGAAACTTCCTGCTCCACCCCAGTAACAGCTTGCTGTGGCTGCTGCACACCAACCCCAGATTTGGTTATTACTTGAGCCCCGTTCAGTATTAAAGGAGAGCTGGTTCCAACAGGACTCAGTGTGACGGTCTGGCAATCACCTAAATTTATCCCATTAATTATAACACCAGCACCACTGCTGGAGATCAGGGAGTTGCCATTGAGCAGAGAGGCGGTGAGGAAGCCGCTGGACCCGTTGAGGATGAGCTGGCCTCCGGTGCTGGACGGGACCGCAGAGACAGAGATGATGGAAGCTGTGGAGCCGGCAGCCTCGTCTGGTTTGTCGGGAGTGTCGTCCATCGCACTCGCCTCGTCCTCAGTGCTGTGGTTCCCATCGGACTCACTGAAATGGTCAAATATAAAGGACAGATGCACACACAGACAAATGAGTTTTTAATGTTACAAGAAATGAACGAAAATACACAATTAAGATCAACTCACAAATAAAACAAAACCTTAAGACTGAAAAATGTTTGATTCAACAAGTAGCTACTAGTAAGACTGCAGCTAATAATTATATATTCATTATTTTTATAATATTCAGCCCACAATTTTCAGTCTTCTAACCAAAAAGAGGAAAAAGCCTCAACTCTTTTACAACAGAATTTAAAGTCAGTGAATATGTGTCTGTTTGGAAAGAGCTCAAGTTATTAATCAATAATCAGACTTGCTGTTGGTTAATTTTCTGTTAAACTAACTAGGTAAATAATTAACTAAGCAGCCAGATAAAGAGGCAAACACTCCTCTCCAGCACCAGAGCCAAGGAGTGTGATTCCCCCTGAATTTGGAATTCACGGTCCACCACCCAAGAGGAGAGGCGTGCACATCAGGATTACACACAATATCCAGAATCTAATTCCTGTGTGACGTCACTGCTGCCCCATCATGGACTGGTTCTCATATAGCACTCTTCTACTTAAGCGCTGTTTTTTAAAAAAAAGTTGTTTCTATCTAACTTCACACACATTCATACTCCGATGGATGCATCGGAGAGCAACTTGGGGTTAATATCTTGCCCAAGGATATTTGGCATGCAGACGGGAGTAGACGAGGAGTGAACCACCAACCTTCCGATTAGCAGGTGACCTGCTACAACAATAGAGAGAAAACCCCAACAATCAGACAACCCTCTATGAGCACTTGGTGACAGTGGGAAGGAAAAACTCCCTTTTAACAGGAAGAAACCTCTGGCAGAACCAGGCTCAGGGAGTGGCGGCCATTTGCCACAACTGATTGTGGTGAGAGAAGACAGGACAGAAGACACACTATGGAAACAGCCAAAGATTAAAAATAACTAGTGATTAAATGCAGAGTGAAGAAGAAACGCTCAGTGCAGCCCAAGATTATTGCAGTGCAACTAAGGGAGGATTCACGATCACCTGATCCAGCCCTAACTATATGCTTCATCAACAAGGAAAGTTTCAAGCCTACTTTTAAAAATACAAGAGGGGCTTCCACATCAGCACCGGGGTAGGAGTATAAAAGAAGTCGAAACAGGAAGGAGAGAAATCCCAAAGTCTTCTTCAGAAAGTTTCATCTGTCTCAGCTGCTGGAGCATCTCCCTCTCTGTAATGTGGGAGTTTCTGAGCTCCTGCACCAGTACGTCACTGAACACAGTTCAGAGGTGCCCGACAAGCAGAAACGACACCAGGACGTGGCAGTTGTGATGTCACTTTTGGCGCGTGCTGCAATTTGTTGTGGTGCCAATGGCGAGTATAAACCGGCTATTAAGGGACTTAGGATGAATCTCAGCCACCCTCCAGGGCCAGGCCGCTAGAGAGTAATCAACTATTCATTACAACTTTAAATAAATAAATAATTAAATAGATTTATTTGTCCCCATGGGGAAGTCACCTGACATTTGCAGACACCTCAAATAAAACAGTCCCATCAACATAAGACAAGCACACGTTAAACACTCTTTCACTCTTCCTGCATCGTAGGGATGACTTTGGCCACACGAACTGAGCAGGCTGTGTGTTGCTCATGTTCAGACGTTTGATGGCTTGAGGAATAAAAGATAGAATGGACCCATTTGTGAACAAGAGGGGACAATGACGCCGTGCAGATGGTAAAAAAAATCTAATTTAAGCTCTGTGTATACAATATTACAGGATTCAAATCTATTAGACTGAGCAAGCAACCTTCATCGTACCAAGTAACACTCTCTTTTCTTCTAACTGCACTCTGCTGTTTCCATTACCATCATGTGAAACTTTAAATTTCATATAAATGCATTATTTATAATTCAGTATTACTAGAATATTGCCAAAACATTGTTTTTTTTAAAACATACTCAAAGCAAACCACTTTCCAAAAGCACATCCAATCAGCAATATACTGTCACTCTTAAATATGTTAAATATTTCTAATTCAAAACTAGGACGCCTGCAAGTTTTAAAGTTTGCCTCAGCGGGATGTTTAATTTTAAAGGGAGAGTAGCCTCCACTTTATGGTGCAGAAATCATTTTGTATCCGTCCGGAAATCCTAACATAATCAAAGCGTTCTTCTAATGCTGACGTTCTCCAACCGTTTCTGGCATGCCTCCTTTAGAAGAAGCTACTTTCAGCTGATCCCTTATTAACAAAGGGTCGCCACAGCAGGTAGCTGCACGTTTGATTTGACTGTATTGTACAGTGACTTTGTCGTTTCAACTGAGGGAATGCAGGTTAAATATTTGCTAACAGGCTCATTTACACTAATGTTTACTGGTGATCTTTGTTCCTGTGAATTAAGGCAAAAATACGACTTATTGGTGCTGTTTAGAGACTTTATAATACAGTAGTCAGTTACTTACTCTAAAAACTTTTATAAATGCAACATCAGGATTATCACAAAAAGTGGGGCTAAAAGTTGCTGTATGATCACCTACTGACATTAATCCTAATTTTTAAGTTTTAGTCTTTGTCATTTTGGTCAAGTTTGTCAGCACAACACGCATCAGGAGGTTCTGGAGCTTTGTTTTTTTAAGACTGGGATGTCTGCATGACACAATGGGTTGTGTGTCCCAGTTTTAAAACGGAATCTAACCGAATCTTTTCTAAAAAAAAAAAAACTAAACTAAAATGAGCAAAAACTCTGTGGAAATGTAACTGAAACTAAGATGAATTGATAATAAAACTTCTAAATAAGACGGAACTTGTTCTTATCACTTGGATACATTTGGTTATATGTGGTTAATGTGTGAAAATAAAGCATCCTGGTGGCCCGTTACACAGTCTGCCAGACCGTGGGGTTTGATACAGCACAGCAAACTTATCTTTCTTATCTTTTCACAAACTGCCCCTCCCACTGCTTGCAGAAATCTTCATTTTAAAACTGTGATTTCAGCCTTTATTCCCCCCACACTCCCACCTTTGCCTTAGTTTACGCTCTTTTCCTCCCCTAACCTCTGTCACCCTGTGGCTCTGCAGGATGCAGTGCAGGGTTTCAGGAAACTTGAGCCACAGTGGGCGCCTGGATCTCACATTTCATAACAAAGCAACATGCTCTTGGTGTCAGACATGTGTGGCCTCACTGCTGTCAGAAGTCACCTCCTGTTCATCTTCCTACTTCGTACCATTTCTGAGTTTTGCCACACTGATTTGTGGACTCCTGCAGGCAGCCCTCTGTAGGTCTGCCCGCTTTTTAATTGGTAAGCTTTTATGTGCTGCTTTCAGTGACTTTTCTGATAAGCCCTCGCTATAAAACACAAAGTAAAGAAAAAAGCTTCTTTCAGATAAACACAGGACAGCTAAAAAACAGCAGCTGCTGCCGCTCAGACTGTGACTCCTTGCTTGCTATCAAACTTAGAGCGCAAACACAGATAAAGGCAACAGCTGGATTGTGTTTCCAGTGTTGCGGGTCTTGCCTTTTGCTGTGGGTCCCGGACGGGGTCCTGTCCCTCTGCCTGCGGTTCTTGAACCAGTTGCTGACCTGCGTGAGGGATAGCCCGGTGACTTTGGCCAGATTTTTCTTCTCGTCCGGAGTGGGATACCTGTTGCTCTTGTAGCACTCTTTCAGGGCATTGCGGGACTTCTCTTTGAAGCAGTACACGGTCTCCTCTCCGTCCCAGATGGTTTTGGGTAGGGGGAACTTCTTTCTGAGCCGGTACTTGTCCACTGCGCCCAGGCTACGGCCCCGGGACCTCTCCGCCTCCTTGTAGCGGGCTTTGAGGTACAGGTCCTGCAGGAACCCGTGGTTAGACGGGTGGAAGTTGTGGCTTTCCAGGATGGCGTACAGCTCCTTGAATTCCTCCCGGTGGAAAGCCACCAGTGCCTGGGCCTTTAGCAGGGTCTCGTTGCCACGTAGCAGCTCGGACGAAGGAGGTATAGTGGAGAGAAATCTCCACAGGCGATCCACATTGCCCGCCTGCAGAAGGGCCTCGCACAGACATGAGACCTGGTCAGTGGAAAAACTCAGCGCCGACTTTTGGAAACTTTGGAGCAGTTGTTCCGAAATTTGGAGCGGATCTTTCTCTTCTTTGGTCTCCGATCCCGCTGGCTCCCCTGTGCTGTTCTCAGATTGTTCTGTGGACTCCAAAGACAAGGAAGCCATTTTCACTTTAACTTTTTTTTTCCACCCGTAGTTCCTCCTCCTCCTCCTCCTCGCTCCCTCCCTCTGCAGCGCCGTCCTCTCTCCCATCCTCCAAACCGCGAGCGTGCCCGATGAACAACGGCGGCCACGCCCCTTTGTTCTTCAAGCCGCACAGACATTGGAGGGAAAGCAAGAGCGGTTGCTTCTGATTATCAAATAATCCGATGCAAAGACTGATACGGAGCATTTACATAATTTATTTTTTTTAATGAAGCAAAGCTAAATAGAAAGCTTTGCTTTTGGATATCTGACATCTTTAAGGCATCCCGGTAAATTTCTAGGAGGTAAATTAGGCTTTTATTTTGAAGAAAAAAATCTCACATAGAGCTTTTATTTTGGAACCCCCCCCCCCCTACACACACACACACACTTCCCCCATAGCGTCCAATAATTAGCTTGAGTATTTAATTTGGAAAAATGAAACTTTAAAGCAGGGGCAAAAGGGGCCATGTGCGAAACTAGGACTGTTGAGGGGGGCCGCACGAATAAGCGACCCTCCACAACAGTCCCAGTTTCTCGTGTGGCCCCTTTGGATTCTGAATTGCAGGCCTATCCTTGTAAATATATACAATGTCGAACTGTAAGTGAGAATTTAAACACTCACAAATGCATATGTAAAATGTTTAATACTACATTTTTTTCTTACTGTCTTGTAATAGTAAATACTTTATAAATGTAATTTGAGTCCCGAACTTCTCATTTAGTCAAGTCAAGTCAAGTGGCTTTATTGTCATTTCAACCATGTGTACAGTACACAGTGAAACGAGACAACGTTCCTCCAAGACCACAGTGCTACATATAGCATATAACAGACAATCAACACAGGACTACATAAAGTGCAATGCGCAAAAATTGCAACAAAACAAAACAAAGACAGTACCACACCAGACAGAACAGAACGATGCAGACACAACAGTGCAATAGAAATGTGCAAAAGACTGAATATTGTGCAAAAAGTCACTTGGTGTATGAAGGTGTGTGTGTGTGTGTGTGCTACATAATAGTTTAACATTTATGTTGTTCAGCACCTATTAAATGGTTGAGTATTTTGGAGTTAAGAATGCCATATTTTCATGTATAACCTCCAATAATGTCCATAAAAAAATACAAACAAACAAACAAAACACTAAGCTGTCCCTTTCTTATCATTTTGAATTTCATTCAATATTATTGCTGAAGCTACACTGTAGAAAATATTTAATATCATAGTTGAAGTGCAACAAATAATAGCTACATTATGTAGGCTGCTGTAAAAATAAAAATATATAATAATAATATCTGTGTAAATGAACCTGCTATAATCTGCTGATTATTATGTGATTATTTTGATTAATAACAGATTCTTGGCCAGCCTTTACTGATGCTTTTATTCAAGGGCAATGCTGGTTGCATGTGTTTTATGTGTGTTGTGCATCATGTATGGCCATGTTTCCCTGTTTGTTCAGGCTGAACATGCTGTCATCACTCTTCTGTGTGCCTGAGGTGGTTGCCTAATGCAAATGCTCTCAGTACAAACGCATGCGTGCAGGCACACACAAACGTGTTTAAATGCAACATGTTTCATGTGTTCTGAGTTTTTACAAAAGATATCTTATTAAACTGACAGAACAAAGACCCATTTAGACTGCTGCACTGTATGTGACACACTATTTCAGTTATTGAAGCTGAAAGGTTGCGTATTTACAGGTCTTGTACCCAAGCTCAAAGATTTATGAAAAATCATGTGTCAGACAGAAAGAAGCCCAGTGTATTTTATAATATGACTTGCAAATGAGCTATGAATGAGACCATGCTGCTTTGCAGACCTGCATCTCCAGTAACAACCACAGGAATGTAAATCTTCACTGTGGGGCTGTAGGCTTGTGTCATCGCCCCCCCCCCCCTTATGTTTTCTTGAAGCTCTCAGCTTTTTTGACACTTCTCTTTTCTGTCTGTGCTTTAATTTACTCACTACATATCTGGCTTTTATCAGGGGAGATTTCTTTGTTAGTCGATCAAGTATGAAATAGCAATAGGGTAAAAATTGTATAATAGAGCGTAGTGCTTACAATCAAACTCTACGAATACTGTGTCTTAAAAAAATATTTTAAAACAAATTCATAATAAAGAGAAAGTTTCCAGCTTAGTCTTCAACATATTTTAGTTTGGACTTCAGCGCCACTATGTGGTTATTTCAATGGTCGCATTTACTCCTGACGAATGATTGGCCACCATTTGTGCCAATCTAGCGGTCAATAGGCGGGTCTTGAGGGTCTGTTTCTTCGTATCGTAAAGCTATTGGTTAAATTTTCTCCTTCCTACGTTGTGATTGGCCGTGTTCCAGTTTGGAGGCGGGTGGAACCTTCCAGAGTTGGGCGTAGCAGGAATTGAGGTTATAATTTTCTGGCAAACCCACAGATCTAGGCTACATGCACCATTTTCACTGCTATTGTAATCAAGTAGTCATGAATACTTCCGGTTAATTGTAGATACAAAGATCAAAGGCCTTTTTCAGCACCATCGAGGAAAATATACATAATTTGTAAGTAACTATGGCAACCTTGCCGTCTGTCTCGGGGTCCCGAGTGAGTCCAACGTGACTCTGCTAGCCGCCCAGTGGCTAACGTAGCTAGCTACTCTAAACTACACAGCTAAAAAATGGTAATTTAAAATTATACGAGCACAGCTAATATGACGAATAAACACGAGAGACCAAACATATATGTAAAATTTAACTTCAGACAGGATTAATATCAGAGAAGGGCTTAAGTAGTTACTATCGGTGGAAAAGGAGCAGTTTTTTGGAAGTCTTTGTGGTTGTTTGACTATTGACTTAAATTTGTTTGCAGCTATGAGATGGCGTATGAGCTTCAGTCCCGTTGGCTGAATGGGTCACGTTATTTTTTATTCCTGTTTTCAGTGTTTGATTAATACCTGAGTCCAAGGAGACAGGAAAATGGACAGCGGAGTGACAGTAATAACCAATCCCACGGTGAATGTGCGCTTAACAAGCACCCTCTCCTCCTTCGAGGTGCAGCGCAGGTTCAACAGAGGGATCAGTATAGCAGAACTGAAGGTGAGACAGCATACAGCGCACCTCTAAAACCCTCAAGGATGGGTCTGTTGTTGGGTTTTCTCTTTGTTAACATATCTGTTGATATTGAAATGACACATTCAATTGATAACGTCACCTCTTTTGTGTTACATGAACTATTTGCAACGTTGCATTCAGGGAAAGTTGGAGATGATTGTGGGTGCATCAGCCTCCTGCATGGACCTGGAGTTATTCAGCATATCTGACAAGTTCCTACAAAAAATGGATGAGAATGAAGCTCTGCTAGGATCGTATCCTGTGGATGACGACTGCAGAATACACGTATGTCCCAGCTCTGTTGGGAGCTTCTTGTAATACTGTGGCTCAGATCACTGTGATGTTGGAGTAAATACAGGTTAAAACAGGTTTTTAGTTTATTTCACTTGAATTGAACATGCAGGTCCTCCTGCCATATGGGGTGCTATCTGTCAAAGTTACTTTCACAGAGAGAGACATAATGACATATGCTGGCTGAATGATCAGCTTTCAGCTTTAAATGTTTACTCTGAGAGGATTTATATAAAATTTTAGAACAATAATGTGTTCACTACAAAACTTCTAACCTCAGTCAGAATTATACCACTTTGTTTTTAAGCATGTATATGAGGTTACGTAATGGATTACTGTCTGATTCTTTAATGGAGATTCAGCTGTGGTAGTGTGTGGGGAGCTCTGGACTGTCTATGTGTTGTTGATGGGTCAGTGTCAAAAGAACAACTAGTCTGTAGGCCAGTCTCGATTGTGCTGCTGCTGGTCTGTTAGCCAGCCACAGAGAAGAGTGTTGCAACATACACAAAGCAGAAGGGAAACCAAGTTTTTAAAAACAATGATAAGTATCCAATCCAGATACTCTTTGCATGCATCTCCTGTCCCCGATGAACTCCAATATCAGTTCCTTCCCTATTCAGGCCCATTTGTCAACAAGTCACCATTGAACTGATGTGCAGTGTTATCCACGTCAAGCACCGTGCAATTGGGATTTGGGGGGACTGCACGGGAGCATGTTTGCAAACTGCTCTCTGTGGACTCTTGTAGGGAAATACCTCAGAAAGCAGATTCAACTGCAGTACAATAAATTAAGCATAATCCAGTCATCTGAAACTCATGTACTGATGTATCAAAAAAATTAGAATATCATGGAAAAGTTAATTGCTTCTGTAAATTATTTCAAAAATTAAACATCTATTATCATTACATGTAAAGAGAAACATTTTGCGGCATTTATTTTATTTTATTATTATAATTTTGTTGATAATGGCTTATAGCTTGTTACAATCAGAAATCTCATATTGGAATATTTAATTTTGAGTTTAAGCAAATTAATGTCAAGAGAAGTTGATGCAAGAACTTGGGAGAGCTTCACAAGGACCAAGACTCGAGCCAGTGCACTAAGCAACGTGTTTAATGTGGACATCATTTAAAAGCCATTCGTATTTACTCGGGTTATCTTTGTCTAATATAATTTGTTGGTGAACGTGTAAATGTAACAAATATGCAACAAATGAAGAAATCACTGCAAGTGTGGGATTTTTCTATATTGTTTATTTTAGACAAAAATCCTTTAATTCCTATGACTAGACTAAACTGGTTTACATTTCAGCATAGTAACACTGGCATTACATGATTCTGGTTTAACAACACAGTTGAATATATTGGGATAGAGCATCCCTCTCTGGCATTGAGTGGAGTTTTTAGTTAAGTCTCTGAATCCCAAATCTATTCACTCTACATGCATCCAGAAACTTTGATGTCCAAAAATAAGAACTCTGCTGTGCAGATAGTGTTTTAATGATTGAAAAGGTAATAATCCTTTCAATTTAAATACACTAGCACTCACTTAAATTGTCCAGTAAGTGTAAAACTGATGCATTGTTAAACAACAATAATGTTACAATTACCACACTAACAACAACAAACAAAAGATCATATCTAAGTTGCTAAAAGCTAAAGTTCTGGTGGCTTTTATAGGCTGTTATTAAGTCACAACAGCGTGACTTAATAATTGCCTGTCTTTCACGTTGTTTCTCTTACAGGTTGTTGATAGAAGTGGCGGGCAGATGGGCGAATTCACTGATGTTTCCAAAGTGGAGAAATTTGAGCTCCCAGATGATGCTTATGATAAGAGAACAGGTACAGTCCGCCTCTCTTTAGTGTCCTTTATTTTTGTATTAAATAAATCAAGAGGATGAATTTATATTAAAGATGTTTGGTGAATAAGTCAGCTGATTGAGAAGTATGTCCATGATCGTTAGTTGCATTCTGCACTTGTTCTGTTTATTTTATTATGCTAACTATTGATAGCTGGTTCCAATGTGGATGACTTACTTCATGAGAATGAAGATGAATAGACTTCAGTCTGTTTTGAAGAGCTTTGCATTTATCACAAACTCTGTCTTTCCTTCAGACACAGCCAGGTCATTTATGAAGAAGCAACGTGTGGGTCGCTACAATGAGGAAGAAATGGCCAAGAAGAAGGCGGAGAATGCTGCACGGGAAGAGGAGCAGAAGGCTGCTGCCGATGCCATTGCTGTTGGCAGCCGCTGCAAAGTGCAGGTCCCCGGTCAGCCCACGAAGCTTGGCACAGTCATGTATGTTGGTAAGTGTGGATAAAGCTGAGCTGGTTTACTTTGTGTAGGACATTAGTGTGAACCCTGTGCTGCTGAGGATTTTCTGTCCTGCAGAGCAGACTTTGCTGTGATTTATCAAAGGCCCATTCCCAAATCTGTGACGTCAGTGGAGGACAGACTTTTTTTTTTAGTACGCTAAATATCACGTTTGGATTCTGTGTGTTTTGTCCATCCATCCATCCTTCCATTCGATTCCACTTATACTTTTCAGGGTCGTGGGGGGCTCTGGAGCCTATCCCAGCTGTCTTATGGCGAGAGGCAGGGTACATGCTAGACAGGTTGCCAGTCTGTCGCAGGGCTAACACATTGGCACTCACATTCACTCCCGCAATCACACCTATGGGCAATTTATTGTTTCCAATTAACCTAACCCTACTGTTTTTTTTAATCTATTTTATTAGCAGGTTTTAAGTCTGCTTAGAAAATCTAATTACATTTCCTGTGAGGTGAACATGTTCTAGTTTAGTTTGAAAGCAGCTTTACCTGAGTACTATCGCCAAGTGTCACCCTCCAAAAACATAGCAAATAAAAGTGATTCAGTTTAGGTAGTTTGTTAACTTCAATAAGGTCCCCAAAGAGGTTATGTTGTTGTTAGCATTTCCATGCGTGCCATTCTTTCTGTCTATACGATGGCTTAAAAAGTTTTGAATGAATTCTTCTAAAACTTCGTAGTGGTGTAGAGGGGGGTCATGTTAACGATCCATTAAAACTGACATCTGCCAAGGTCTTCAAGGTTAACTTAATGATTGTCAACTTTGTTGGTTGATAATTGACAAGAAGGCTTATAACTATGACAAGTCTGGTGTGTATTGTCAAACTATAGCAAGTACCGTATGAAGACTTAAAATATTATGCCATGTTTGACCTCTGACCTCACTCTTACATTTCACATCTGCCTTTCTTTCAAGTTGACCCCAAAATGTGTTATTTTTACTGCACTACAAACTTCTAGGAAAATAAAATACTAGTTCCTTAAAAGTAAATACTTCCCAGAGAGTGAGCTGCTTTGGCGGGGGTTTGCACTTCTTTTTTCTTATAATATCATTATTGTGAAGTCAAAGTCTTCCTAATATGCCCTGCTAGAGCTCATCAAGTGTTGCGTTTCTTGCAGGAACAACAGATTTCAAGCCGGGCTACTGGGTGGGTATGAAGTACGATGAACCACTGGGCAAACACAATGGAACGTAAGAGGGCCTTTTTCTGGCTTTGTTTTTAAATAATTCAAAGTTTCAGTGACGCTGGTCCTGATTTTCGACTCTGCCTTGTTTATTGTATCTCTGTAGTGTTGAAGGGAAGCAGTACTTTGAGTGCGAGAACAAATACGGTGCGTTTGTGAAGCCCCTGAGTGTGACTGTGGGGGATTTCCCTGAGGAGGACTACGGTTTAGACGAGATGTAGGACTGCACAGTTTTCTGCCCCAACCTCGCACCTTTATCCATTCACCAAGCAGAGAAGATGGCGCGTCATTTTAGTGTGGCAAATTAGAATTGTTTTGCCTGTGCTTCTCTGGAAGGCATGATCCTAAAGCACTCTCTCAGTAACTTGACAGACTTTTGGGTTCTCGTACCAACAGGCATTTCATAAGGTTGGGGATTTTTTTCTTTTTTTCTTTTTTGCAGCAAAATGAAGGTTTCTGTTGTTTGTTCCTTACTACAAACACTTCTGTTCAATTCATAGCGCTTCCTGTAATTGTACTTTATTTTTGTTCTCATGTTTAGTAAATGTCATTGTGTACAAAGATTATTGTATATAGCTGTTTATAGTTATCTGTAGTCTTTGCATTTTTTGGGGGGTTTAAAGACTGAGTTGCTGGTAGGAAAAATTCACCCACCCACACTTTGACACTAAGATAAAAAGCGGCATTGTGTTACTAACTTTGTATAAGTGAGTTAAACCCGAGGTGCTTTTTCTTCCTGTCGTTTAAGATTCTTGCTCGCTGGCAAATTTAATGTCTGACTCACAAGGATTTTGGCAGAAGAGGAAGAAACAGTAAATCCTATCTCACCAGATATATTTCCTACTCTTTTTTGTTGTACTTTGCAGTTAAAAATTTCCTCATAGACAAACCGTGCCTGAAATTTTTGTGCCAAAGTGTGCAAGGGTCGATATTTTTCTTTTTTCTTTAAAAGTTAAATTCGTTATTTTTGTTTGGAAGTAGGATGTGCAACAGATTTTAGCTTTCAGAGCAAAGATAAAATGTAATTTCCATTTATTTTTCTGTGACATGATTCTTCTTGTTAAACATTAAATTTGTGCACTTGAATGTATCATGCGTGTGTTGAACCACTGGACTAAAAGAGCTTTCACATTTAAAATTTGATGAGGCTCAGTTTTACTATTTTCTTCACTGAGCAACCTGAGTTTACTTAAAGCTCCAGTCACACAATATGACTTCGAGCAACCGCTAAATCACTGAAATTCAACTTTTCATTGGGTGGGTGGTTGGTGATGGAGAATGCATTTTTTTTCTCTAGTGACCAGTGATTGCTCACTTATTGCTCAGCCTGAGCTCTACTGTATATAAAATCTAAGCGTGAATCCAAAAACTATGAGTTTATTCCAGTGATTAGGTGAAACTTGTTACTCAAGTCTGAAACCTGAGATGGATTTTATATTGCAACAAAAAAACCCCAACATATTTTCAAGTCTTTAATTGCTGCAGTTTAATGTAAACACAGCATGTTAAATTTCACAGAGAACATCAGAATCAGAATACTTTATTAGTCCCAGAGGAAATTATTTAAATGTTAACGAGTCAGCTTTGGTTCTAACCCTTTCATTATGTATCGATTCATACTTGAGTAAACTCTGAAATAAACCTGGTTATGATTACCGCCTGTAGCACACTTACCAATTGTTTTTGTGAAGTGTACAAAGTACCTTCAGATGCATTTTGATCGTACATACTCGAAGGCCATCAAGTTAAAACACAAGGTAAAGCAAAAAAAAGAACTGTCCTCATTGTGCTCACAACACTCACTCTTGGACTGTGTTTCAAATGGCCTTATTTATGCTTTGTTTTATGTTACTGATCAAAACCTCTTCATGTCTTTGTCCTCTGTTGCTTATAGAACAAATGTAAAAGTCTTTTTAAGGAAATGTCACACATGGAAAATTGTCCAGGTGTTTTCTCTCTTCGTTAAAATCTGTGTCTATCTGAGGTACTGGTGTTATGTGCCAAAGCGTAATGATTAGAAATGAGAAGTGTTTACCAGTACACTTATAGCTTATTAAAGTGAGTGAATCTATTTGATTTGCAGTAATATTCATTTCTTATCATATGTCAATCTGTTTTCCATTTTGTTTTACAGCTTCTCCAGGCAAAAGAAACTCACTCGACTCACATCAGTTCTTCTTTCAGCCCCTGGTACTATATTTTCTCAATTGTGTCTCTCATCAGGACCTCTGGCCACTTGTTTTTGCCTTTCAGTGTATGCGGTCTCAGCTTTTATCCTCCATCCTGGTACTACATGCTGTAGCTTTGCACACAGTCTGCAACTTATCAGCTGTCAGCTGTGCTAGACTCCTGCCTCTATAAATCTGGGGCTTAGACCCTGTTCTTATGTTGCCATCATCAGAGCCTCTGTGCTGTCCTTTAGGCTTTTTCTAGCCATTAGTGGGATTTCTTGATGTGAGCCACTTCTTCTATATGTCAATAGAACATCCCATACAGGGGTTCGTCCTTCAGTGATTGTTCCTGCTCTGTGTTTCCTCCTGGATCATGGCTCGACACTCACTAACCTCACTCCTCACCCTCCCTCTTTCTGCTGCTCATAGAGCCTCAGGGTGCAGGACTTCAGATGGAGATCTCCGTGCATTGCAAGGAGTTATTGTGTTTTGACATCCGTGGTATCTATCTCCTCCTGTAGCCAGCTGGAAAGTGTAGTGACAACAATGGTCTCTTTGGAACAGTAGGTCAGGGTTTCAAATCCCAGCTCTGGTAAGGGTCTTTGGGCTGAACTCCCATGCTATCCAAACTCACTTTAGAGTATGAGCGAATGAGCGAGAGATACATAACTAAAGACATACTGACTTGGAAATCCCCTAGCTTAACAGTATGACAAGTGGACTGAGAAGCTATAATAAGGCATACATGGACAAGGACTGACAGCATGTAATTAATGGCTATGACCCAATGAGAGGGGTTATACGCAACACCTGTGAGAACTATGGATGGATGAGTAGAAAGATAACACCAATGATGAGAAGCAAGCTTTTATTTTGGTGTACTTTTTGCTGATTAGCAATTCAAAATTTAAACTCCTTTTCTAAAAAATGTTTATTTTCTCAGTTTGGAGTTATTTTCTCAGAAGTCCAAATTTTGCGATAATAACCCGAAATTTAGCCTTGTGGATAGTATGTCTTTATCCTCCCCACTTTCGGAAATAAACTTCCATATAACGCTGCAATAACCATAAAAAAATCTACTAAGGCATTCATTAGGTGATAAAATAATCTTTTTTTATTATTAATTAACTATATATATATATAATATTATTTTTTTATTGTTACATGATCGAACATTCCTGACGAAGTGTGTCACGGGGTTTCGCCGGCCCTGCCCAAAAAAACAGAAAAAAAGATCACCTGACTTTATTCACCGCATTTTCGATCACGTCTCTGAAGACGTAACTACAGTCTTCTCGCGAGATTACGCGCAGTTTCCCATCCAGCAGTGTGGTTCGCTTGTAGAGACGAAGAAAGATGGCGACGCAGGAGAGCGGAGCAACCAAAGCTACCGTGAGCAACGGCGAGGTAAAAATGAATGACACCGTTATTGGCTTTTTCACTTTTAACGCGCGAGGCAGAGGGAGTTGGTTGGTTTGTGTGAAGCTCGCGTGTGGGGGGGCGCTGACATTTAAACGTTATCACAGTCGATACACGAGCCACAGTGACGTTGTCAGTGCCGGGTGGTTTTAAAACGACCCCCCTCCTGCCGCTAACGATGTGTGGAGAAATCCCGACGGTAAGCGGCGAGAAGGCCGATGTTGAAGTTGAAATCTCACTTGAAATCACACGGTAACCTCCAACGGAATCGGTAATTAACCGACTGCCGGTGTGCTGAAGTGAGCCGAGTGAGTGCTGGCGTGTGTCAGTTAGCTTATCACAAGGCCTGAACCTGAACAACGCAGCTTGTCTTGCCTAACAAGGCCAGTCTCAAGCACCTCTCGCACATTTCTCACCTCATGCTAAATCCTTCCAGCTACTGTCTACTTAGATATTTCAAGAAAACTTTTGACTCGAGGTGCATTTTCGAAATCCCCTAAAGAAAAATAAAATAAATATATATATAAACATCCTGTTCACCTGAGAGCTTTTTAACACGGATAGAGTGGATGAATCAGGTGTAGCCGTCGTCAAATTTAGCCAACCATGAAAAATGCTCCTAAAATTGTCTTGTTAGCACTGGAGCCTTAATGAGGGCAGTAGCTAGCAGTTATTTTCCAGAGTCGCAAATGCTTATCACAAGCTGCTAGAGGTCATTGTGAATCATCGCTCTCTTTTTAGATGGCTAAACATTACTCTTTCGTTTGCTCAATCCTCAAAAATGTGTAGTGACACAAATACTGAATACACGAGCATGACTGTAAAGATTGTAAATGCGTATCCATTCTCTATTGAAGATTGACACAGTCAATGATTGGCTTTTTATGATTCAATCTAAAGTATTGATAGCAACTAATGTATTGTCTATAGAGTACACTTACATAGCTGAGATTTTACCCATTTGAAATGGGAAATGTACTGGTTCTTATATAGCTATATTTCTTATATTCTACTCTCCTTGATGAATGCATTGTCAGTAACTCAGGGTTCAGTATCTTGCCCAAAGATACGTTTGAACGCAGAGTGGAGCAGCCAGGGATCAAACCACCAGCTCCAGATGACCTGCTCCAAGCAGTCACAGGGTGAGAGGCAGATCGACAGTGTATTGTAAGGCTAACACAGAGAGACATAGAACCACACATGTCTATGGCAAAGAATCACCAATTAATTTAACCACAGGCAATGCAAACTCAACACAGAGAGACCCCAGGTGGCCAAGGTGCATCTTCATGTTACGCCACAGTGCTAACCATGTACTACCATGCCGCCTGATTCCAAATAAAAATTACTGTGTATCTGTATTGTCATCTTTTGCTACATGTTTTCTGTCAAAGAGAAAAAAAAGCTTTCCTGTGCTTCAAATTCTGCGAATACACACATGTTAGAAACTAGGGCAAGGGTAACGCATACACAAAGTGTTTCTTCTGTAATAAAATTGCTCTGTCAGGATAAATGTGCTGTTGTTTTTAGAGTGAGCCCTAATGGGCCTCTTGAGGTCCACTACTAGGTGAATCTGTTGATTGAATTGCTTGTAATGGGTGGGGGTGGGGGGGTGTTACTGATGAGTTAATAACACTGATTATCTTGTCAGTGAGTGAACAGTGAGCTCCTAAAATAAGTTTGTTGAAAGAAGGAATAAAAAGTGTGAGGATCTGAGTGACTTTGGTGGGGGCAGATGTCTGGGAGTATCTCTGTAGGGTGCTAGCTGTATGCAGTTGTTAGTACATAGAAAAAGTGATGAGAGGAATGTCAACCAGTGACCCGATGGAGAACTGTTGATGTGCACCGGGGGGCCAGCCAGCCAGCCAACCAACCAACCAACCAACCAACCAACCAACCACTGGTCCAATCCAGAGAAGGTTTCTGTATGCCAGCTTGTTGTTTATCTCCAGGCTAGTCAGCCCAGTAGCCCCTTAGATAGTTGACCATAAAAATCTGGAAGGTGGTTTGAGGAAGTACCATTATATTTATACGATGTGGAGGACTGGGTACGGTTACAGCAATTACCTGGGGAAGAGGTGGAAGCAGGATATACTGTTTGGGGGTTGGAGGAGGGAAGAGAAGAGTGAAGTGTCAGAGTGATGCTCTCGGTTTGACTCTCTGGTAACCTTGGATCCTGGTATTTGTGTGTGCTGCTTTGACAAGTACTACATACCTAAACATTAGGGACCTTGGGCAGCAGTGATTGAATGAAATCTATCACAGGCCAAGGTGGTCAAAAGAAAAACAGAAAACCTTTGAGCACATCCTGTTGTACCAGCCCAGATTTCAGTGCAGGGAGAGTTTTGCGTGTGTGTGTGTGGTTTTTTTTTTTGTTGTTTTTTTAAAGTTAGTTATTTATACATGTCATTTTTCACCCTGTCCTCCTTTACATGCAGCTGCATTGAGAGTTCTAGTATGCAGCTACTATATACAAGTTCAACACTTATATATCAACCCCACGTCCTTTATCTGCTGACTTTATCACAGAATAAATGAGGGAAACGGCCTCATCTGGTGCAGCTGCTTATCAGCCAACTGTCCAGTTACATTGAGGCTCTGAGCCTCTGGGAAACTATGTATAAAAATTCCTGTATTACCAAAATAGTTAGCATAGTATCTTTGTGAAACCCCTTGAATTAAGGCACTAAAGTCTGCCATGTTGATTGTTTGATATAAAAACCACTGTGGTGGTGTACAGAGTGTGTTATTGTCCTAATACTGATATACTGCATTGTTTGAGCTGGCATGTAGGAGATAATGTCACCATGTTAGAGACACATTACCAGAGCCTGTGAACAATTGACTTATGCGAGTGCTTAATGTTAGACTCGGTGATAAATGAAGGATCTACTGTGAACCCAGAATAGGTGGTTAATTGTTAATCTTTGTTTCAGAGGGTGTAAATTGTAAATGATTATCCTAAGCTGGAAGAGAGAGGCTCAACAATAAAAACAGGTTATCAGGTGATCTATCTGTGTAATGGTTATTATGTTGATCCCATCAGGACTCTAAGATCCTTGTCTGTTTAGCGAATTGCTTCTATTTTAACGCAGCAGGAAAAGTACTGGGCACTGAGGATGAAAGGACCTATTTTGAGCCATTCCGTGTCCTTGAAACGGTCTGATTATGATGTCGTTAGGTCAGTGTTTTAACAAAAACTTTAAAAATTTTCTGTTTGCAAATTCCCGAGCCAAAACTGATGGTAATCTGTTTAAACATAAAACAATTTTTTTGGCCTGAAGTCATGTTTTGTTTCTGCTGGCTGACTGCTGGTTGGTGACAACAGGGGAGATTAGATGTTTAGATAGTGAATGAGTCTCATGACTTGGCATGTGCTTGTCTATTGTGTCACTTGAATAGAGGGTGGCCTTGCCACAGGGGTGGTGGGGGTTACATGGACATGGAGAAACTTGGAAAAAAATGAATTAAAGGGCAAACGTATGACAGATTTCACTGAAACCAAGGGAAGTTGCATAATCATGCTGACACTGTTATGAGAGGTTTTGAAACCAGGGGTTCCCAAAATGGTTTGTCTTCATGCGAAATCAGGTGTGCCATAGGATTTTGTAAATGGTGGTTCATTAAATATAAAAATGTGAATGTTTTAAGACTCTACTACTTTATTAAAAGAGAGAAATTTAGAGGTGTTCGTTTTTTCCCATATAGGTAATACTGATCTGACCCACTTGAGATCAGATTGGGCTGTGTGTGGCTCATAAGCTAAAATGAGTTTGACTCTCCTGCTCTGTTAGGTCAACAGGTCTCAATAGGTAAATAGGGATTTGTCAATATTAGTTTTTTTTTAAGTGATGTTAATTCTGTAGCAGAGGTTTTGTTTGTTATGTAGCTATTTTTAGCTGCTCTGTTATTCACACAGGGTCATCACAGGTAGTATCTCCACATGTTTGATTTTTTTTTTTTTTAATGCCCAAAGCCTTTCCTAACCCAAGCCCAAAGGGAATTTTCTCCTCTCAGTATCAAACTGGGGATCCTCTGCTTAAACAGCTGCTTTTTAGGTCTTTCATGTTTTTTTACTTGCTATTAAGATTTAAGTGCATCAGTGAGCGACAAATCTGCCGTTGTTATTTAAAAAGTTAAAATGCAAAGGTCGAGGTGTAGTTAACTCTTAAGGCCATGTAATAAAAGACCCAGAAGAACTGCGGTTTGTCACCTTAACTGCACCTTTTAGTCTTTATAGCTGCACTACATCGTACTGTATGTTCTTTGTTTTGGCTGCAGATTGAGGAAGAATTCTTGAATAAATCATATCACCACTTTAGGCTTTTAGGAAAGTACATTGGGTCTCTGGATATTTTTACTGCCAATGAAGCTCTTTATTTTTAACATCCTTTCTTACATTGTGCCGTTGCTGCGTCATCTTTGTGACTTTCTTTGACCCTGTCCATATGTTTCATTTCAGGTAAGCAGCAATGGGACTGCTGCAACAACAGATGGCCAGACTGTGCAGACAGCTGGAAATGCACAGGACCCTCAACAGCAACAGCAGCAACAGCAAGCTCCTAATGCATGGCAGGTCATTAAAGGAGTTCTCTTCAGGTGAGTTATTGCATTTTTTTTCTTCTGTTTACCAGCCCACAGATAAGCATTCGCTCTGTGGGCTGGCTGTGAGTTTAATGACCAACTAAATGTGTTATGCCACAGTGGTGTCAGAGTGAATGTAAATGGTAAGGTAATAATAAAAGTGTGAGCTGCTGCTGGAGTTAACTGTAAATTTTGCGGTCTACATTGTTTAGTTTCATTGTGGGGGGTTTTTGTGCAGCATAAATAATTAAGAGGAAACTAGTGATGGATCATTGTGTCTTTCCAAATACTGTCTCACACATAGTGGGACTGAAACAATAATTCAAACCAGGAATTGAACTTTATTCAAGGCCACTAAAAAATAGATTATAGTCTGTTGTGGATATGGTCACAGACAGATGGAGACGTGACGTCCGAGTAGTCATTCCTGTTATCTGTCTTTGATGTCCGCTTAAAGTCTGTCACATGGGGAGCATGTGTATCCAAAAAACAGGCGTGCATGGGGACGTGCACACAGAATGTTGAGCTGACGAAATTTGTCACTGGTACACAAGCGAACCTATAGCGGACACTTAAAGTATAGTCCATGCCTAATGCCAGACTCGCATGTTAAAATCTTTCTGTGTGTGTCACCTCTTCTGCCACTATGAGCGCAGGGCACTCCACAAGCTGTTTAGTTACCTGCTACCACTGATGTTGCTGCTGTAGCTAGGTGAGGTGGAGTAACACAAAATAGGCTGTCCACACTGCTTTGGTTGGCACTGCCAGTTTTATTTCTTTCCCTAGAAATTACTACCTCCTTTGCAGTTACTTCACACACATTGTGAAAGATGCATGATTGATTGAGGAGCAACGTGTTGACTTCCTTAACAATTTTATGACAGTATAATTGACTAATCTCTCACAGTGACCTTTGTAACAGTCAGAAATTTTGCAGCAGGCTTTTCAGTAAGTTTCCTCCTGACTGCATGATTTTTGATTTATTTTTATTTTTAAATTTATGACTTTTTGGTCCAAAGTTCGTAAATGAGGTAAAATCCATATATGCATGATCACAAAAACTTAGTACATGTTATGAAATGTGCAGGACCTTTTTTTTTTTTTCTTCTTTCTTTCTTCTATAGTCAAATTAATAGTTGACTTACTCTGAGTGTGAGAGCTTTGTAGGAATATCAGTTCAGTTTGATTTATAAAAAGCCAATTCACAACAACAGTTGCCTCAAGGTGCTTTTTATGGTGGGTACCTGTGCTGTACGGCTAGCTGTCTGATGGCCATTACCCAGCTATGGAGGATTTTAGCTTTGATTTCAGTATCGTTGTACACTCTTTGAAGAGTTTAGCAGTTTTACATTTTTTGAAATATTCCTGTATAATAAAAATGTACGGTACATTAGGGTAAGTGCTCATTTAAAAAAAAAAAAAAAAAAAGAGCTGGACCAGAGTAGTACTTTTTTGGCACCTTGTTTGAATAACAGGCTTTGGCTGCTTTTCCTACCTTTGGCAACTGCTCAAGCAGAAGAAGAGGCCCATTTATGAGATTAAGAAGATTATATTGCATTAATCAGTTAAAATCCTTCAGTTAAAATCTTTGGCATTGAATATTTGAACACATTTCAGGATCATGATTTGGAAACACGAGTGTTATGAAGGTATATACACATTTTCTTAATTTATGTTGCTGTTTCTTGTGGTTGTAAGATCGCAAGTGCAATAGAAACAACCAATTTGCTCTACTTCAGCAAAAATAATTATTTCACTTTTCTCTGTAAGTGCATTTTAGTATATGGTGGGTCAAGGAAAAAATGAAAATGGTCACATCTGTCACATATAGTAAATTGACCCTCCAGCACCACCACTGTGTGGTGTGTTGTATGTCACTAGTACATGGACTCTTAAAGGGGTTTTTATATGCCTGAGTGCAGCTGTGTGCCACTCCCCTGCTGGCCTGCTCTCAAACTTTGTTTCAACCAAGAAATTTGTAATTGTATTTATTTGTGGCTTGATTGGGGCATTTTCTATAAGGGGAAGCACAGTGTCCTCTCACACGCCTTTATATAGATTTAATTACTTAACACTGCAAAATCCATGGAGGCAGCTGTCCTTGGGTGTGGCTGGCAATCATGATGTATGTGTTCTACTGTGCCCCAGTATGGCAAGAAGCAATCACAGTAGTCAGATGAACTGATCACGGGGGTCAAACGTGTTTGGGTATGATCTGTGTGAGCAGAGTCTAAGAGAGGTTTGGCATACTGGGTCCAGTCAATAATTGACACACTTCCCCCTCAGCCACACAGACTAAGTAACATGGAGTAAGGACAGAGAGCGTTTTCACATTAGAGATCTGCATTAAAGTATCAGACACAAAAACAATTATTTCTGTTAGTTAGAACAACACAAAAGGAAAGAGGTGCTGTGAATATTCACTTAAAATCACAAACACACAAAGTTAGGGTGGATACAAATGAAAAATTATTTGTTGAAATATTCTGCAGTATTTTCTGTCTTCTTTTGCCTTTGTAGATTATTCTAGTTTGACCCATCACCCTTGTATGAGGCAGGAAAACCGTTTCTTTGAAATGTAATGCAGTTAGACTGGTTAAACTTTAATCTGATTAGCTTCCTTGCAGTTTAACTCGCCTGCAGCAGCTCTTTTTATTTAGAGATGGTCGAAATAAATAACCTTGTCTAAGAATTTGAACAGTTTTTAAAGTGTTAGTGACTCGATTCATTTCCCACTTCTCTTCTCCTCTTTTATGTTTTTGTTCTTTTTGTTTTTCACTTAGTTTCTTTTAATTCCTTGTTAGTTAAACCTTGTTTTCCTCTGACTGTGATTGCATTTGTTTCACCAGAATCTTCATAATCTGGGCGATCAGTAGCTGGTTCCGCCGAGGGCCATCCACTCCTGACCCCAGCACACCAGCCGGTGCCCCCAGGGTACCCAGCAGGAACCTCTTCCCCAAAGACACTCTCATGGTATTACACTGTCCCCTTTTCCTTTCCTTTATCTACCTCGTCAACTGCATTATCATTTATTTACCACACAGAAAACCAGTTTTCTGACTGTTTCTAACTGTTTCAATATGATAAACACTTTTATTATCTCTCTCTTTCTGCAGGATCTGTACGTGTACGTGTCCCAGGAGGAGGTCTTCTCTGACTTCAACAACACAGATGCCCTGTTCTGGTTCCACAGGGATCTGGTCTATGGAGACTGGACCACAGGGGAAGATGGTGACGGCTGCTACCAGCACTATAAGGAAATGGATATCCCAGAAGTAAGGATTACTGTGGATGAATTGGGGGAGGGTGACAGACAGTAGTTGGACGGTGAGAAAGAACAGGTGTTAGTTTAGGAAATGTGACAGATGTTGATGAAGGACGGGAAAGACCAGTTTATAGTGAAGTTTGCATATTTGAAAGTTGTTTAGTTTTGTCTGATTTTTTTTTTTCCTTCCCCTTTCTGTCTGATTGTAGAAAATACAGCAGAACGGCTCACTTTACATACACATCTACTTCACTAAAAGTGGATTCCACCCAGACCCCAAACGAAAGGGGCAGTATCGCAGACTGGCAACAGTTCACGCAACCAGAAGTAAGCACCTGTGAAAAGCACACTCACTTTAACATAATATCCTGTTGTTGTAATGTTTGTTTCAAGTGCTAAACTTTTCTTTTGAACTCTTTCAGTGCTGAATAAATATAAGCGAAGAAAGTTTCTGAAGACCAAGAATCTGCTCACAGGAGAGACAGAAGCAGACCCCGAGATGATCAAGGTTAAGATTATTAATTATCCTAAAACGCAACTGAGTTCAATGCAGAGAGCTTCATTACTTTAATTCCTAATGCATACTTCACATATTGCAAGTATGTGAAGTAATTTCCAGTTAATGTATTTGAGGTAGTTGCCTTCACATTTTGCAGCAGAGGAAAAATAGACTAAGATTAAAGACTTTGGAAACTGAGAACCATTTATTGGCTCTCTCACAGTCTGTAAATGATTGTCCTTTACAGACGTCTGAACAGAAGAACTTTGAAAACTGACAGCCAAACCAAATGTACACAGTCAATGGTTTTACCTTTCTTTGTGTATATCTTTATTTGGTTGGTTGATCAAGTCACTTTTATTTATAAAGCGCATTTAAAAATAGTGTAAACCAACCCAGAGTCCTTTTCTTTTGAGTGCTTTGCTGTTGGACAGGGCTTATTGTGAGCAGATGTAGATAATTTACAGTGCAGTTGAGCCCAAAGTGACTTTGCCTTTATTTGTACTAGTAAGAAGTGTAGCAGCTGTGTGATGATCAGTTTGCAGTTACCAGATTGATATATTTACATTCGCACTGACACGTTGGCTGTTTCCTCACAGCGAGCAGAGAGCCACGGTCCAGTGGAGATTATCTCACATTGGCACCCCAACCTCACTATTAATATGGTGGATGACCACACAGCCTGGGTGAAGGGCT
Source organism: Pelmatolapia mariae (assembly GCF_036321145.2). Classification (NCBI taxonomy): domain Eukaryota; kingdom Metazoa; phylum Chordata; class Actinopteri; order Cichliformes; family Cichlidae; genus Pelmatolapia; species Pelmatolapia mariae. The sequence continues at coordinate 24,021,604 of NC_086239.1, forward strand.
CTGTTCCACCTCCTCTAGACCAGTGTAAGTATCAGAATTATAATGTGACAGTTATTTATCCATAGTTTATTTAAAGCTCTGGTTTATCTGACATTGCTGCTCTTCTATCCTACCTTATACTAGATGTTAAGTTTGATGCAGTCAGTGGCGACTACTATCCCATTGTATACTTCAATGACTACTGGAACCTTCAGAAGGACTACTATCCCATCAACGAGACCCTAAAAAGCCTCCCGCTCCGCCTCAGTTATTGCCCGCTGTCCTTGTGGCGCTGGCAGCTGTATGCAGCCCAGAACGCTCGCTCACCCTGGAATTTCCTTCCTGAGGACACCTACGAGCAATCCGATGAAGACCAAGACTCAGTCAAGGTAAGCAGTCAAAGGTTACTGAGACGAAACTAAAGTTTTCCTCCTGCAAGTTGGGCTTTAATATTGGTGCTCATTTAGATGCTGTGATCTTATTTCACATATATTTAAAAGAAAGTATACTTGAGTTGGTATGTGCCAGGTGGAGAGGATTTCAAATGCTTTCTAGCAGATTACCTTTTACTTGAAAACAAAATGCAAGACGCGTGATGAGTGGAAACTGGCACTTCATAATTGAGTGGCCTCTGCTCTTCGGGTGTTATGTGGGTCTTTGTTATCTTGGTGTCCAAATACAGGCTACTCTAATTTTCAGTTGACACTGTATTAAAGCAAAATACTCGTAGTCCCAATCCCAAATACTTGGACAGGTGCACTTTAGTTATTTACAAAGCTATCATGTGGGCTGTTTCTAGGGTGATTAAGTTCTGTAGCAACTGAACATATAGAAGATTCATTGTTTTATAAGCAAGCTGAGTTTAACAATAAACTCTTTGTGAAGGTGGCCCTCCTGGAAACCAATCCATACCTGCTGGGACTCACCATCGTTGTCTCCATTGTGCACAGCGTCTTTGAGTTTCTCGCCTTCAAGAATGGTAAGATTGCAGCAGTCCTTACTCAGGACTTCACATAACAGGAGGAGAATAGTTTGAACAGTGTGCGCCTACCCGAGTTTCACCTCAGCTCCGTCTTCTCCTCAGATATCCAGTTTTGGAACAGCAGACAGTCTCTGGAAGGTCTATCTGTGCGCTCCATCATATTTGGAGTATTTCAGTCTCTAGTGGTGCTGCTGTACATTCTGGACAACGAAACCAACTTTGTGGTGCAGGTCAGCGTCTTCATTGGCCTTCTCATTGACCTGTGGAAAATCACCAAGGTCATGGATGTCAAAGTAAGTTGAAAAACATTATTTTTTTCATGCAGGATGAGCAGCATTTGATTAAACTCTCTAACAGGCTCTTCCTTACCTTTTGCAGATGCTAAACTGTTTATTCATCGAGTGCCGTTTCCACCAGATTCTTAACTGTTGTTGTTTTTCTCTAGTTGGACAGAGAGAACAAATTCGCAGGAGTGTTCCCAAGATTGGTATTCAAAGATAAGTCGACGTATGTGGAGTCTTCGACCAAAATCTACGATGATGTAAGTGAAACCAACACCAGTCACATTCAGGATGGTGGATGTAACAAATGCATTCACATGATTGTTGTCTTCAGGATGGATGAAACATGATTAAATGAGTCTGTTTAAATGTTTATCTGAAGGAAGCTTCTCTAAATATGTATTTCTCTGTAAGTTGCTTGGATATTTCTTATAAAAAGATGAGTGACATCTTCTTTTCTTCCTTATCTCATGAACAGATGGCCTTCAAGTACTTGTCATGGCTGCTCTACCCTCTGTTTGGCTGCTATGCGGTCTACAGTTTATTGTACGTAGAGCACAAAGGCTGGTACTCATGGGTACTCAGCATGCTCTATGGCTTCTTGTTAACCTTTGGTAAGTTTATCTGAAGCAGATTTATACTCTGAGGTCTTAAAACTTAATCCACAGGCTGAAGGAACTTAAACTGTGCTGGATTTACTAACTAAGAAATAAATGAAGAATACTGAAGTGTTTCTTGAAAGTTTGTTTTTTAGATATAATATTTTAAAGGTTATCTTAAAAGGATGAAATGAATAGAAAATACAGAGCTACAGAGACAAAGTTCTGAGATAAAGTTCATAAAAACCAAAACAGTTTCCTGAGTTTTTAGCATAAACATTTTAGAGATGCCTGGCATAAAGTATTAGATGAATTGTGTGCTCTTCCTGGAACCGTATATGTTTCCTCTTTTCTTTCTGTGGGGTTGATTTTTACTCTGTCATCCAGCAGGTTTTTTCAGTTTGTTTATGTTAATCTACTTTAAAGCCCAGAGATGAGGCTGATTTATTTTGGTCTCTCTCGATTGCATCGCCTCTGAGCTGCCGGACTCGCAGCTAATGTTTTCATACTTGCATCATGGTTACGCATTCAATTCCCAGTAGCCTTAGCTAATGTGCTGTGTATTAATAAACTTCACCTGGCACACTCACTCGTGATGGTTCCTGCTGGTTAAATTACTGCCTGTGATATAGGAATTCTTAGTATAATCTAACCTCCTTTTTCTGTCTTTTTTTTTTTTTTTTTTTAAGGTTTTATTACAATGACGCCACAGCTTTTCATCAACTATAAAATGAAGTCTGTAGCTCACCTCCCATGGAGGATGCTCACCTACAAGGCTCTCAATACCTTTATTGATGACCTTTTTGCCTTCGTAATCAAGATGCCAATGATGTACAGGATAGGATGCCTCAGAGATGGTGAGTTTTCTTTCAGTTATTCATTAATATGTTGATTTTTTATTTTTTGTTAAGAACTATACCAGGATCAAAGAAAGCTAATCGCCTAAAACATCACCATTTTGCTTCCTCAGCCAGTGCAGCTTTGACTTTGTAGCATTAAGATGAGTGTTTTGTTGGAGGTGGTTTAAGATTTGCCTCATTCTCTAGAATGGTTTCCAGTTGACGTGGGTGGTTTTGTGTTTAAACAAAATGCCGTCCTCCTTCTGATTTCTTTTTTATCTGGAGCATATTGATCAAAGAGAAAATGTAGAATCACTGTCTCATACTGGAGGATTGTTTCTTTTTTTAAATGTTTTTTTAACTGTCATTCTTGGATCTGTGACAGCTGTTGGTTTTCATAATCCTCTAACTCCACCTAGTGTTAACTCACTAGATCTCACAGTTTTGAACTTGGTGTGATCATTAATCATCATCCACAAAGGTCACCGTGCCGCCTCTCATGAAATATTTCTTTGACACAAAAAAACCTAAATTGTAGTACTTTTCCTGCTGCACAATTACTTTTTGCTGTTTGGTAATAAAGCACTGAGCCCTGCTGTGCAAACTGAAACCTACACACTTTGCACTTAAGAAGCCTTTAAATAAATTCCCCTGCTTCACAAATTAAACAGCTACCACCTACACTGTGTGGCCAGCCAGTCAATTAGATGTTAGGTGGGCGACACTAATGTGAATTTTCGTTTGCTGTCTGTGCTAACTCGCTAAGTTGGACACGAAAAAGTGGTTTAGAGCAGCGCTCACATCAGCAAGAAGTCAAGTCAGTAACAACCAAACTGGGAGTAATGATTTGGTTGATATTCACTGCACTGAGGACACTGATGTTGCTGCTAAGCAGATGATGGAGACCCGTCACATCTCTTTGAAACAACAAAGATGTCATTCATCAGCTCGTGCAGCCAGCTCTTAAACATTTTGTCATTTGATTTGTGAAATAATTGGAAAGTGAAAATTAGTGGGGTTAGGTTAATTTGTGATTCTAAATCTCCCTGGGTGTGTATGTGAGTGTGAATGGTTGTCTGTTTCAGTGTGTTAGCCCTGTGGCAGACTGGACATCTGTCCAGGGTGTACCCTGCCTCTGGGATAGGCTCCAGCTCCCACACAACCCTGACAAGGATAAAAGGAAGAAAACGGATGGAGTGGAAAGATGTATCAAGTATATTCTACACTGAGTGTTGGGGAATTCATATATTCACTTAAACTAGGAGGACAGGTGTGGTTTATACTAAGCCCTCTGTGTAACTTTGCTATATACTGGATGTACCTATTGAAAGTTGCATTTGGACTTTCCAACAAGGGAAATTCTGTATGCAAGAAGGCTTAGGTTATCTCTATATCAATTACAACAAAATGAAACTAAACATTCTCGCTTGTGAGAAGAATAGAAAACTAAGCAGTAATCGGCCACAAGGGATGCTTGTACTTAAGATTTCTCACTTTAAAATAACAGGCTGTGGTAATACTGGTCTGTATACATGGGCAGGATGTTGTGCAACTGTCGCTTTACAAGCATGTAGTAACCAAACCAGGTGACAAGCAAATCTTGTATTTAAAACAAACAAAGACAGATGAGTTTGCACTGCATTGTGAGCATATTTGTTTCTTTATAAGATACGGTCTGACTGGACCTCTACTGTACGTGAATACATTCTCATCTCTCTGCTTGCAGTGCAGTTTTTGCCGTCATAGCGTGTTCAGCTTTGATGGGAGATGATGTCAGTGCTTCACTCGTTTTTAATACTTCTTAAGTAACATATTGGTCTCAATTCAGTTTTATTTATTTAGCCCTAAAAAGTCTGATTGGGGCTGGTTTCTCACTGGACCAAACTGTGTCCTCTCCTGCAGATGTGGTGTTCTTCATCTACCTTTACCAGCGCTGGATCTATCGAGTCGATCCCAACAGGGTCAACGAGTTCGGTACCAGCGGAGTAGACCACGCCCAGAACAACACAGCAGCCCCTGCGCCAGATGCCGCCTCCGCTGCAATCACAGACAAACCAGAAGGGGAGAAGAAGAATGATTAAGCGAGATCCCACCCTCATCTTCCTCCCTGGCTCTCACTGCTGGAGTGAAGAGGACTTGTGGAAAGTGGGCATGGAGTGGAGTTGTTGTTTAGCTATCATGGATGCCGCTACCAAAACAGAAAAAAAGAAAAAAAAAATGCAGTTCAGCTGTTCCCTCTGGTTTCTTTGTGGATGCACAGAGAGTCATATTCAGTGTAGACTTGGTAAATTCTTATTTCTGCTCCCCACCCACCCCTGCCCTCCGTTTTGCAGTTCAAGTGAAGTAAAACAAAACGTGATGTACTGTATTCTGTATGATTTTTTTTTTTTTTTTTTTCTTTCCACTTCAGAGGGTAACAGTGTCTGGAAGTAGATGTTGGGAGGGGAACAGGTCGCAATTGTGCTACTTTTATTATTTTTATACAGAGGAAAAAGAGGCCAGGTGCAGCTTTTGTTCTTTGTGTAGATTCCTTTTCATTCCATGTGAGCACTCTGTTTCGGCTTGGCCGGAAACGGGTGAGTAGTACTGGAAACTGGAAAGATCCTGAGCCGCAATGGAGGTTGGTGAAGAAGCAAGGTGGCGACTGGATGACCGTGCAGGACGTTACCCACGAGATAATGACTACTACCCTGAATTTTAAACAAATGGTTAATGTTCTAAACTTGAACATAAAAAAATAACAGCCTTGTTGGTATTAATATAAATATATTAATATTGTCAATGACTTAATTTTTGTTTCTCAGTCACTGATGCATTCTTTTGTATTTTCCTCAAACTGTACAGCCTCATGTTAATATTACCGATGTCAAACTGTTTAGCAATAGATAATTTGCAAGTCTCATTTTTATTACCCCTCCCCTTCCCCTTCCTCAGCTGGTCATCTGACTTTTTGGATGGTTCCATCTTCACGCTCCAAAATCACTTTTGACGGACACAGCAGAGTCAAGCAGAGTCAGGCTTGTGCTGGAAGAGTTACAGTGTCTCTTTTTTTTTTTTTTTTTTTTCATTTTGAGTGCTGTAAATCCTGAAAGGATGAGGGGTTCCATGTTGGTACATATATTTTCAAGGATTCATGTTTATAGTAAAACTAAGTGTGATTTAAAATGTCTATGCAAAATTTTTTTTTTTTTTTTTTGACACCTTTTAAGTATTTGTTTTGGGTTTTAGGACAACATTTTTGCATGACACTTCATTTTGCACATTAATTTCTATTGATGTTACAGAAAATACAAATTGTGCTAACACGGCATCTACACTACTGAACTCTTTCATCTTTGTGTTATGAGTTGAGGTCCAATTTTCAGCGAGTAACTGTTTGTGTTTGTGCTCTCCAAGAACAGCCATCATAACATCCAGAACTCAAGGTCGTAGATTGGAGTTGAGCACAAACAAGCCAACAAAATACAGTGGTTTGCAAAAGTATTCGGCCCCCTTGAACTTTCCCACATTTTGTCACCTTACAGCCACAAACATGAATCAATTTTATTGGAATTCCACGTGAAAGACCAATACAAAGTGGTGGACACGTGAGAAGTGGAAGGAAAATCATACATGATTCCAAACATTTTTTACAAATAAATAACTGCAAAGTGGGGTGTGCGTAATTATTCAGCCCCCTTTGGTCTGAGTGCAGTCAGTTGCCCATAGACATTGCCTGATGAGTGCTAATGACTAAATAGAGTGCTAAGAGAATATTGGGAGCAACAACACCATGAAGTCCAAAGAACACACCAGACAGGTCAGGGATAAAGTTATTGAGAAATTTAAAGCAGGCTTAGGCTACAAAAAGATTTCCCAGGCCTTGAACATCCCACGGAGCACTGTTCAAGTGATCATTCAGAAATGGAAGGAGTATGGCACAACTGTAAACCTACCAAGACAAGGCCGTCCACCTAAACTCACAGGCCGAACAAGGAGAGCGCTGATCAGAAATGCAGCCAAGAGGCCCATGGTGACTCTGGACGAGCTGCAGAGATCTACAGCTCAGGTGGGGGAATCTGTCCATAGGACAACTATTAGTCGTGCACTGCACAAAGTTGGCCTTTATGGAAGAGTGGCAAGAAGAAAGCCATTGTTAACAGAAAACCATAAGAAGTCCCATTTGCAGTTTGCCACAAGCCATGTGGGGGACACAGCAAACATGTGGAAGAAGGTGCTCTGGTCAGATGAGACCAAAATGGAACTTTTTGGCCAAAATGCAAAACGCTATGTGTGGCAGAAAACTAACACTGCACATCACTCTGAACACACCATCCCCACTGTCAAATATGGTGGTGGCAGCATCATGCTCTGGGGGTGCTTCTCTTCAGCAGGGACAGGGAAGCTGGTCAGAGTTGATGGGAAGATGGATGGAGCCAAATACAGGGCAATCTTGGAAGAAAACCTTCCATCTAATCTGACTGAGCTGGAGCTGTTTGGCAAAGAAGAATGGGCAAGGATTTCAGTCTCTAGATGTGCAAACCTGGTAGAGCCATACCCTAAACCAGTGGTTCCCAAACTTTTTTTGCTGGGCCCCCCTTTGTTTATAAGAAAAATGTCCCCCCCCCCCCCCCCCCTCGCGCGCGCATGCGCACACGCACGCACGAACACATCCTCCAACCACACACACCCATATTTTGCTCCATTGCGGTTTATTTCACACCTCAAACATTTAGTAAACAATTAAGCAAATACAAGTAATCTGCAATAAATTACAGGTAGTAAGAAAATAAACTACTAACTCTTTTATGCTACGTCCACACCTACACGGGTATTTTTGAAAACGCAGCTGTTTCGTCCACACGTAAACGGCGTTTCAAATCACCGAAAACGGAGATTTTTTAAAATCACGCAACGTCAAAGGTATGTGCCTTTTTTCACGTCACGCTGTGCGCACGTTATTGTTTACATGAGATGAATTGCAGAATAGCAGGTAGAAACAAAATACTGTTAATCTGACTATCTGCAGGTTTTACAGGCTTACATATACACACGCAGTTACTGTCCCTCCATTTAGAAAGGCAGAGGCGTCACAGTGTGATTATTTTACATGTATTTCCTGTGTAATAATATTCAACATTGCTATCAATACATTTTTCAATCCCTCTGCAAAATGGGTTCAAAAACATAAACAGCTGTGGGATACTGTTTGTCCGTGACGGGGAACAAATTGTGGCAGGATCAGCCTGATATTATTTGTATCCCGCTGTAACTTTACTGTATAAAGAGCTAACATCTCCAACATGTCAGGAGTAGTTAGTCATTACAACAAGTGTTTGTGAACTAAAAATCAAGAATGTGGGATACTGTTTGTCCGTGATTTGAAGAGCCCAGCGCTGCTCCCGACGAAGGGAAAACCAATTCTGCAGGGAGACCTACCTCGGCACTTGTGCAGGTGAAACTAAAGGGAAGATATGCGTCACCATATTTTCTAGTCTTTGGCTTAGAATGAAGTTGGTTTGGAAACATATTCAGCGATGCTTCATCTCCTGATTTGCGTTTGTGGAGGCGCCCCATGCTAGCAGTGTCCAAGCGTTTTGGGTTTTTTTGTTTTGTTTTGTTTTTTCCTTTTCATGTCGCGCCCCCCCCTGCAATGGCTTTGCGCCCCCCCTAGGGGGCGGGCCCCACACTTTGGGAAGGTCAGCCCTAAACGACTGGCAGCTGTAACTGCACTTTCTATGTGCAAAACACTGTTTACTGTTTCTACTGTTATCTTTAGCAATTTTTTTTTTGTAGATTTGGCTAAAGAAAGGAAACTAATTGTGTTTTTGTGACATGCTGCTAGTAACAACGTGCACAAAGAGACAATTTGAAACTGGTTCTTCGCTAAGCTGTTATGTATAGACACAGCACTGGTTCATCCTTGAGTTAGTTTATGTTTACTAGAGTTAGGTCAGTGGTCAGGTAAAGGTCAAGGACTGGGCTGGAAATGAATGAAAAAGCAGCCAATGTCAAAGAAAAACTTTGAAAGATGTTCAGAAAACCTAAAGGACTGTTGCTAAACACAAAAAGTGTAAGATAGTCCGGCTTTTTGAAAGCAGAACATATAGAAATGAGATCTGGCTCAACACTTTTGATTGGAAGTAGAAAATATGATTCAAGAGGAGGAAACCTTAAAATGTTAAACCTATAATTATAAATTAGGCCTAATTATAGAGTTTCTGATCTAAATTGAGGTTTGTAAGGACAAAGTGCCTTTTCTGGCCTCACTATTATGCAAATCAATAAAGCACCGAGGGTTTGATTAAAAAAAGCTCGGTTCGTGCTGTCCCAAGGCGGGTTCCCGTCTGTGAGGACCTTCCGCGCGGAGGGGGATTTCGACGCTGTCCAGCAGCCAATCAGCGCGAAGCCTGCTGCAGAAACACAAAAGCGGAGCACACTCAGTTCCACACATGGCTTCGGGACGGTTTGACACTTCTCCCCGGGATCAGACAGACACTCTGAGCCGCTGTGCAGTCTAACTGGTGGTTTAAGGAGCTGTTTCAGAGTTCAGGACGAAGGTCTGGAGCGAGACGGGGGAAAAAAATCCAGTCATCTGGTTTGGCGAGGTCTCAAGGAAGGATTCAAGGACAGGACGGTGAAGTTTAACGTCCTTAAGGTGGTTTAAGACTCGACGCTAGCTATGATGGACATGGTCAACGGTACCTCTGGCGGGTGGTTGTCTTTTGTAAACCTGTTGAATCTTTGTGCGTAAAAACGCTGACATCTTCCTGAGGCGACACGACAGACCGCAGCCACTGGTCCCCAAAGACAGGTATATTTACCTGCAGGTAACCACTGCTCTAGATTGACTTTCACTGGTTAAACTAAGGGCTGACTACAGGCCTGGAGGCTTGGGGGGGGGGGGTTTTGGAGCAGTGCTCAAACAACGTGCCACAGATTCATCCACCAGTGACAAAAACAAAACACAGGAAACTGTTCTTGTTAGGTGGTAACCGCTCAGATTCTGACACATTGTGTCTTGTGACCCGTGGTCACAAAACGCAAATAAAAAAGAAATGAGTGATTTTTAAATTTACTTTGACTTGTATTTCATTGCAAACAATATGAACACAAAATATTTCATGTTTTGTCTGGTCAACTACATTTCATTTGTGAATATACATCCTTTCCTGTCATTCAGACCTGCAACATACTCCAAAAAAGATTGGGAAAGTAGCAATGTAGAGCTAGTAATCAGGTAAATTGGTTAAATAATGATATGATTTGAAACAGGTGATGTTAACAGGTGATTGTAATTATGATTTGGTACAAAAGCAGCATCCAAAAAATGTCAAGTACTTTAAGAGCAAAGATCGGCTGAGGATCGCCAGTTTGCCAACAAATACGTTAGAAAATAATTGAAATGTGTAAAAACAAGGTTCCTCAAAGAAAGATGGGAAGAGATTTGAATATTTCACCTTCAACAGTGTATAACATAATTATAAGATTCAAGGAACCAGGAGGAATTTCAGTGCGTAAAGGACAAGGGTGCAAGCCTAAGCTGAACAACCGTGATCTCCGATCCCTCAGGCGGCACTGCATCAAAAATCGTTATTCATCTATAAGTGATATTCCCACATGAGCTCAGGACTACCTTGGCAAACCTTTGTCAAGTACCACAATGCGTAGTTACATCCACAAATTCCAGTTAAAACTGTACTGTGCCAAAAGGAAGCCCTATGTTAACAGTTTCCAGAAGCGCCGTCGACTTGTCTAGGTTCTGGGAAGCATCTGGGATGGACCATCGCACAGTGGAAACGTACTGTGGTCAGATGAATAAGTATTCTTGGGGAGAAATGTATGCCGTGTGGTCCCAAAAGTCAGGGTCTGTCATGGTATGGGGTTGTGTCAGTGCCCTTGGCAAAAGTAACTTGCACTTCTGTGATGGCACCATTAATGCTGAAAAGTAGATAGAGATTTTGGAGCACAATATGCTGCCTTCAAGAAGACATGTTTTCCAGAGACGCCCATGCATATTTCAACAAGACGATGCAAAACCACATTCTGCACACATTACAAAGTCCTGGCTGTGGAGGACGAGGGTACGGCTACTTGACTGGCCTGACTGCAGTCCTGACCGGTCTCCAATAAAGAATGTGTGGTGCATTTTGAAGCGTAAAATGCGACAACAAAGACCCCGTGCTGTCGCCCCCCTTAAGACTTGTTTGCAAAAAGAGTGAGACAAAATTACACCTGAAACACTTCACTTTGTAACTTCAGTCCGTAAACATCTTTTAACTCTCTGGGTTTGTTCAAAATCACTACCCTTTCAGCTTGTTCGTGGCCAAAAGTGTCCACCAACAGATTGGGTCTGTAATTTTTATTATTTTTATGTTTTTTGCCATTTTTTTCTGCATACAGCTTTTAACTAACTTCAGTTCTTTTTATAAATAGAAAATAGTTATTACTTTTTACATTTTTAACCCTTTAAACACCAGTTTGTTTGTCCACTGCACCAGTTGGAAGACAACCTCAAGTCTCACAATTTAATATATTTGCAGTGCTACTGGAATTTCTTGTATTATTAATAGTAGAGTCTGGGACATGTAATTGATTCACATCACCATTGATTATAATGCATTGTTATTTTTGTGCAGGGAGAGGAAAAACATAAAAACTCCCTCTCAACTTGTTCGTGGCCAAAAATGACCACCCTTTGTTTACATTTACAAAATGCTATAAAATTAATATACATAATATATATGCTATTCACCTCAGGACCAAACTGGATTTAGAGTTTGGTCCTGAGGTGATGCTATAGAATTAATATATATTAAAGCATTTTTCTACTTTCATTGACTTGATTTTTTAAATTAGCACTGGTCCTAGTCATGAAAACCAAAATATAATTCAAATTCAGATATTATACCCTTTGAATACCAGTCAGATAACGTATTATTATGTTTTTTGGGGGGGAAAGTTCAAATGTTTTCTGCATATAAATGATGAAACCTAATATTCTTTTTAATCATCATTGCAGGTCACTACCAGTAACAGTAACAATGATTTATTTTTACTTTATTTTTTTTGGATGAATGGCCAAAAAGAAAATCACACATGGTGTGTTAGTGGCCAGAAAGGCAATTTAATGACCAAATGACCACTAAAATGATCAAAATTTATATTCCAGTGTCTGCGCTTCTGTGTGCATCCTCATTAGCAGCAAGATGTGCTAACCACAGTAGAGGGTTTTTTGTAGGCACACTTTCCACAGCTGGAGCAAGTGGCTGCTGTTCCAATCCTGGAGGTGCGCCTTTTGCACCTTCTTCTCATTTTGTTGGTGAGGTGTGGGTCACACTCTGGTTCAGACTACTGTATCTTGAGATCAATGGCAGAAGTGGCTGAGAATCGGGGACAAGGGTGTCTTGCAGTTGTTGAGGTCACCAGCTCTTCCAGGATCACTCTTCATTTGTAGGTTGTAAACTCATTCTAAACTCGTGTGTTGAGTTTAAAATAAAAGCAATTTTACCTAAATTGCATGATTTAGGGCTGTCAATAACAAGAAATCAAAAAAGGTGGTTATAATGGGTTTCAGTTGGCCAAAAATGGCGACGATAGAGCCAAGAGGAACAATTTGATGTGTAGTGTATATCAGTGGTCCCCAACCTTTTTTGCGCCATGGACCGGTTTAAGGTCAGACAATATTTTCAATATTTAAGGTGTCGCGGGTGAATACAACAAAATAAAATGATATGACCAAAACAAAAACTGTGGTATTTCGTAAATATAATAATAAACGCGAATTCACTGTGTAGTTGTGTAACTTTATTAGCAGTGTCCTCCTGAAATGCGCCAACAACATTGAGAGTAACATCCTCCTCTCTGCCCCTTAATGTATGGTAACGCGTAAATATATCTTTCAAAATAAGACACACGACTACAACACGGGAAAAGACCCAGGGAAACCGAGCTAACAATAAAAACCCTGAAAACCATAAATTTCACACCCGAGCCTCAACTCTTGCGGCCCGAGACCAAACGAGCCCGGGGGTTGGGGACCGCTGGTGTATATTATTGACATATTTAAGGAGCTGAAGTTAAAAAAAAAACAAACAAAAAAAAACCCCCATAAAGAAATAGAGTAGCTGCTGCCCTAAACCGGTGTCAGATTTTTACCACATTTGCACTTTCACTTTGGATTCACCATCAGTTTGTATTCATTCACACAGACCTAATCCAATAATATATCACAGAAAGTGAGCAGGTAGCACCCTCCCTATCTGGACTACCTGGACCACCTCCTCCACCTGCTGGCCTCCCCTGCTCAACACCAACCCCCATCCACAAACCAACGCAAACATCCAAGCCGGTGCTGGTTGCAAGAGGCACCTCGTCTAAGGTGGGTGGTTGTGTTTTGTTTTTTTAGGTGGTGTCAGCTGTAGGCCGTAAAAGTTGCCAGTTTGGGGTGAATAGGGGCATAATTTTTACAGATTCTTGGCAAAGTTTGTGCTCATTACTTCGATCCAGGTTCTATTTAACTAGATCAAGTCTTAATTAATATACCTGATACTTAATTTATATAAAAACCAGAGAAATAAATGTCAGTACATGCGCCTATTTTGTAAATTTCAATCACTTTGGCTGCTATGACTGTATAACAGGTAGGAAACTGGAGTCTAAGCTGTCTGGAGAAAGGTTATGACTAATAAACAATGATAACAATAATGATGGCATTCTTATTTTTAGCCTTTTCTTATCTTAGCTGGGCAACATAAACATTAAAACAGTTAATGGATTCAGCTAAAACTTAAAACATTTTATTTATGAGAAGAAACTGTTAAAATGTATCTGCTTTTGGCTTCTCTGATTGTTTTTTTGAGGTTTTCTTCTTATTTGTTTGTGCAAAGCAGCCACACAGATGGGCAGGTTGTTATGCTCTTCCCTCGGTTTATTATTAGCAACAGTAGTTTTATTTCCCATATTGTCTTTGTGCTATTATTGAAAGGCGGTTGATATAAAACACGTTCAGAGGAAGCGTCTGTTCCTCCTCCTCGGCGGTGGCTGCAGCTCTCATAATGAGGCTGTTGTGAGGATTGAATGTTGGTGGTATGAAGTGCTGCATGATTCATGTGCAGCCTGCAGACGGTTGGCTTTTTTGCTGTGTGGCACAGAGCAGCCGTTAGGCAACTCGGCAGGTCCGGCTTCTACCAGAAAGCACGTGGTTTACAGGCAGCAGGGAGCTCAGAAGGGCTGTTTGTATTTAGGTGGGTAATAATGAAGGGCGCTAGAAGACAAGTTTAGCCTTCTCTCAGTGAATGAGCTGCACAGGTTATGTCATGTCTGTTCCGATTATAATCTTTTCATGCTGCCTTTTCTGCCCAACGTTTCTAGTGCGAGGTGAAATATGTTTAAGCCAATTTTAAATAATCTTGCTTTTTTTTTTGCAAAAATGTGGTTTGTCTGAATCAATTAGAAAGTCCCCACAAATCCCAGCTCGAGTGCAGTGAGATACAAGGAGGTATATCCCCCAGCTGCTTACTAACAAACTCTCCCACACACATCTACACGCCACAATCATTCACACACTGACTTGGTGGTTACCAGGTTATGTAAAGTTTAGTCAAGGAAATGTCCGGTTGCATAATGGATATTAATAGAATTGAACAATGGTGTTAATCTGTCATTATTTTTGGATGAAACTGGTACCTGAGAGGACTTAGTTTTGCTTTTATTATTTTTTTTATTGTAATGCATCAGGAAATCTGTAATGACCTTCTAACTATTGTTAAAAGTCTGACAGGTTTCTCAGATAAAAGACTGAGGGGGAAACGCACACAAAAAGGAGTTTTTGTGTGCGTTTCAGTGAAAGGTAACTCTCTTATAATATTTGGCGTCCCTTCCTAACATTGTTCTATTGTCTTCAGTCTTTCGCACCTGATTGATAGATCTCCCCCCCCCCCCCCCCCCCCGCCAAAGTATTTATTAGTATTTATTTATTCATGACTTTATTACTCCTATTTTTATTTAATATTATTATTATTTATACTCTGAATAGATTAAAGACTTTTCATTCACTTACTGTATTTAATCATTAAATTAGGTATTTATTTATTCGTTGTTTGTATTTGAATTGTGTATTTCCTTTTGGGGGGGTTTTCTTTTGTTTTTGTTTTGTTTTCTGCTGTCTCACCCATTTAAGTTATTGCTTAAATCTATTTAAAAAATGTAATTTAAAGAAGAATATTTGGAGCTCATCACAGCGACCGCTCAGGTTGGACGGTTCTGGGACAAAGTAAGAAAGATGAGCCTGAGTTTGTTTGGACATGTGCAGTGAAGACGTTCAGGTAGAAAGACGCTGTGAGAGAAGAAGAAGGCACAAAGAGGAGGTGTGTGGATGTGATGAAAGAGGACTTGTAGGTGGTTTCCAGGTGGTAACGCGCCCTAAAGAAGAAAACTGTTGTGACCTAATTATTTTGAATAAAACTATTAAAAGTTTTGATTCCTCTAAAAAGGTTTTATTTTTAATCTTCTTTGTATTTTGGATCATTTTGAAACATTTTCTCATCAATTCTTAATTAAGAGGCGACGGCTAACGGGACGGTGGCCTTGGAGTCAAGGGTCCCATGAGCCTAGGTGCTGACCATTACAGGGTCCCTAATGTAATGAAACCTGGGACTCCCAGAAGTGAAGAAGCTTCTTGTTAAAGACTCCCATGACCTGGATGAATGAGAACCTACACAAACATGTTCTAATGTTTCTTGAATAATAAAGAGCTTTGTGTGTTTGGTCCTCAGACGACATCGAGATCATCTTCAGGCGAGGGTCGTGGAAGGCGAACGGGGAGTTTGCCCAGACAGACGTGCACCGACAGATCGCCATCGTGTTTAAGACTCCGCCCTACGAGGACCAAGACATCACAGAGGAAGTGGAAGTCAACCTGGCCCTGCGTCGCATCTCAGACCAGATGGAGAGTGAGCCCATTACATTCAAGTACCTGCCTCGCAATCCAGGTCAGTCAGTACTGGACTTCCCTAACATCCTCTTCTGCCACACCAACCCTCTGCATGTCCTCCTTCACTACATCCATGAGCCTCCACTATCTCTACTCCCTGTAGTTTCACTTTTCCGCCGGTCTCCCTCCTTCTTCTGGTCATAAAGTCCACTGTCCTCTCTCCTTATGTCATCAGGACCAGCCACCTTTCTGTTCTTCATCCTCTTCATAGCTGTCCTCACTTCCTCCTCACTGGACTTTCTGATTCATTAACTGTCTTCTATCTGTCGCCCTCTGTCTTATTTTCTCTCAAAGTACTCCTTCAACCTTCTCTGCACACTCTCCTTACTTGTTAGTACATTTCCATCCTGCTGCACATCCTTTCCAGCTCGATCACTTTAATAATAATTCAATTCTGTTTTATTTATACTGTGTCAAATCACAACAACAGTTGCCTCAAGGCGCTTTATATTGTAAGGTAGACCCTACAATACAAGTCCATATCTCCTTCCTTACAACTCACTGTAAGGCTCTTTGAATACTTTCCTGTATGTCCTCATTCCACCAAGTCTGCTTGTCCTCTTTCCTCTGTCCACAGGATACTCCAAACACCCTCTTGGCAGTGCCCTTCAGCAGTTAAGTACTTTAGTACTTTCCCAGTAAACTGGTAAGTCATCCTTGAGACTACCATCTGGTGCTGATCAGCTAAATTTGACAACTTGCAGATGTCATCCTGAGTGCACCTTCCTCCACTTATATACATCACGCTATGGTCCTCCCTCTTCTTAAAGCATTCACCATGGTCCTCTCCATCTTTTTTGGCAGGATCAGGGAAAGTTAATCACCTAAAACATAATAATTTTGCTTCCTCATTCAGTGTTCAACAAGCAGCTTTGAGTTTGTAGCTTTAAAATGAGTGTTTTTCTCGAAGTGGTTTCAGATTTGCCTTACTGTCTTGCACGGTGGCAGCTAACATGGGCGGTTTTATTGGTTTTTAGCTGATCAAGGAGAAAATGTAGAATCACTGTCTCATACTGGAAGATTGTTCCATTTTGGTGGAGTTAGATTTTCATAATCTAACTCCACCTAGTGTTAACTCACTAGATCTCACAGTTTTGGACTTGGTGTGATCATTAATCATCATCCACAAAGGTCACCGTGCCGCCTCTCAGGAAATATTTCTTTGACACAAGAAAAGCCTAAATTGTAGTACTTCTCCTGCTGTACAGTTCATATTAGTTCATACAGTTTGGTAATGAAGCACTGAGCCCTGCTGTGCAAACTGAAACCTACACACTTTGCACTTAAGAAGCCTTTAAATAAATTCCCCTGCTTCACAAATTAAACAGCTACCACCTACACTGTGTGGCCAGCCAGTCAATTAGATGTTAGGTGGGCGACACTAATGTGAATTTTCGTTTGCTGTCTGTGCTAACTCGCTAAGTTGGACACGAAAAAGTGGTTTAGAGCAGCGCTCACATCAGCAAGAAGTCAAGTCAGTAACAACCAAACTGGGAGTAATGATTTGGTTGATATTCACTGCACTGAGGACACTGATGTTGCTGCTAAGCAGATGATGGAGACCCGTCACATCTCTTTGAAACAACAAAGATGTCATTCATCAGCTCGTGCAGCCAGCTCTTAAACATTTTGTCATTTGATTTGTGAAATAATTGGAAAGTGAAAATTAGTGGGGTTAGGTTAATTTGTGATTCTAAATCTCCCTGGGTGTGTATGTGAGTGTGAATGGTTGTCTGTTTCAGTGTGTTAGCCCTGTGACAGACTGGACATCTGTCCAGGGTGTACCCTGCCTCTGGGATAGGCTCCAGCTCCCACACAACCCTGATAAGGATAAAAGGAAGAAAACGGATGGAGTGGAAAGATGTATCAAATATATTCTACACTGAGTGTTGGTGAATTCATATATTCACTTAAACTAGGAGGACAGGTGTGGTTTATACTAAGCCCTCTGTGTAACTTTGCTATATACTGGATGTACCTATTGAAAGTTGCATTTGGACTTTCCAACAAGGGGAATTCTGTATGCAAGAAGGCTTAGGTTATCTCTATATCAATTACAACAAAATGAAACTAAACATTCTCGCTTGTGAGAAGAATAGAAAACTAAGCAGTAATCGGCCACAAGGGACGCTTGTACTTAAGATTTCTCACTTTAAAATAACAGGCTGTGGTAATACTGGTCTGTATACATGGGCAGGATGTTGTGCAACTGTCGCTTTACAAGCATGTAGTAACCAAACCAGGTGACAAGCAAATCTTGTATTTAAAACAAACAAAGACAGATGAGTTTGCACTGCATTGTGAGCATATTTGTTTCTTTATAAGATACGGTCTGACTGGACCTCTACTGTACGTGAATACATTCTCATCTCTCTGCTTGCAGTGCAGTTTTTGCCGTCATAGCGTGTTCAGCTTTGATGGGAGATGATGTCAGTGCTTCACTCGTTTTTGATGCTTCCTAAAGCTGGGCATACACTGCGATTTTTTTTAAAAACATTTTCCAGTCGCGTTATTCAGCTCCTGCTCAAACTGTACGATTGACTTGCAGGGGTTAGAAGTTCGTAGGTCACGATGCAGGGTCTCACACTATACGGCCCGATGCTCTGATGCGACCTGAGTGCTCACACTGTGCCTCCATAACATGAAGGTTATAACACAAAATCTGTCTCTCGCTCTCCCTCTCTGTCTTTCACTCACACACGCACACACACACACACACACACACACACACACACACACACACACACACACACACACACACACACACACACACACCACCATCAACTTTGCTAAATTGCTAATGAAAACATTGATCAGTCCATCCAACTATTTTCACGGTTGTTGTGGTTGTGATAATTTTGTGAGGCCACATCGAAAAGGCTCAGATGAGCTTGCCAAAGTTCTACAAGTTGTGCCTCCATCGCTTGTGTCCAGATCACACGCTGCACTGCCATCTCAATTCAATTCAGTTTTATTTATTTAGCCCTAAAAAGTCTGATTGGGGCTGGTTTCTCACTGGACCAAACTGTGTCCTCTCCTGCAGATGTGGTGTTCTTCATCTACCTTTACCAGCGCTGGATCTATCGAGTCGATCCCAACAGGGTCAACGAGTTCGGTACCAGCGGAGTAGACCACACCTAGAACAACACAGCAGCCCCTGCGCCAGATGCTGCCTCTGCTGCAATCACAGACAAACCAGAAGGGGAGAAGAAGAATGATTAAGCGAGATCCCACCCTCATCTTCCTCCCTGGCTCTCACTGCTGGAGTGAAGAGGACTTGTGGAAAGTGGGCATGGAGAGTGGAGTTGTTGTTTAGCTGCTCCTACCAAAAAAAATGCAGTTCAGCTGTTCCCTCTGGTTTCTTTGTGGATGCACAGAGAGTCATATTCAGTGTAGACTTGGTAAATTCTTATTTCTGCTCCCCACCCACCCCTGCCCTCCGTTTTGCAGTTCAAGTGAAGTAAAACAAAATGTGATGTACTGTATTCCGTATGATTTGTATGATTTTATATGTATGATTCTTTTCTTTTTTTTTTCACTTCAGAGGGTAACAGTGTCTGGAAGTAGATGTTGGGAGGAGAACAGGTCGCAATTATGCTACTTTTATTATTTTTATACAGAGGAAAAAGAGGCCAGGTGCAGCTTTTGTTCTTTGTGTAGATTCCTTTTCATTCCATGTGAGCACTCTGTTTCGGCTTCGCCGGTAACGGGTGAGTAGTACTGGAAACTGGAAAGATCCTGAGCCGCAATGGAGGTTGGTGAAGAAGCGAGGTGGCGACTGGATGACCGTGCAGGACGTTACCCACTACTGCACACACTACACCACAACACTACTGAACTCTTTCATCTTTGTGTTACGAATTGAGGTCCAATTTTCAGCCAGTAACTGTTTGTGTCTGTGCTGTCCAAGAACAGCCATCATAACATCCAGAATCAAGGTCGTAGATTGGAGTTGAGGACACACAAGTAGAGCTGGGTGTCGTCACTGACTTCTATAACTGATTTGATTCAGATTTACAAGGTCTTGATTCGATTTGATTGAATTATGACTCAGACAGTGAAGTTGCTGAGGATAAAACACAGGAAAACTAGATTTTCCTGGCCTGGCTTTTATAGCAGATAACCCCCTTAAAAATATTCTGCAATAGATTATAAACTTAAAAAACCCCATTAATAAACATATGAACATTACCTGATGCTGCTGCAGTGAAGCAGAGCACAGCCACAGAGGTTTTATTAGAGACATAGCTAAGCGCTTTGTAATTTGGAGTTTGAATTTCTTTGGTATTAACAGCAAAAATGAGATTTTCTTGTCAGAGGTCATTTTTTGAAAAAACAAAAAAACAAACAGTGGGTGACAGCACTGTACACACGGTAGACTGATGCGTAATAAGCAAGCAAATAATGCAGAAAATAGAGATTTTTGATGGTAAACTGGTCCTGAAGTACACTGAGAGAGAGAGAGCTGTACAGGAAGGACAATTTTATGGTGGTGGAAGCAAAACGGACAGAGTAAGAGAATCTGTGACAATGTTTTTCAAACATGAACCATGTTTCACGTTTGACCCTTCGTCTACAAGTCATCGGGTGAATGGGGATGATATGTGCTTTGTGTGTACATCTTTGTGCAAAATCTGCTTACCTGCTCTTTAATCATTTGCTGTTTTAGCTGTTTGCTGGAAATAGTTTCATGAGCTTTAACCAGAGATTCTGGTGTTTTTTGGCAAAATACATGTATATTTAAAAAGTGATTCAGGCTTTAATTAATCGATATTGCATTATTCAAGCTAAAATCAATTTGAATCAGGAAATCGATTTTTATAAACCCACCCCTAGAAACAAGCCAACAAAATATGTAGAGTACTGTGCAAAGTCTTGAGCTGCCCTTCATTTCTTCACACATTTGTTTCTCCTCAACTTTTTTCAGTTTCCTTAGATTTGTAGATATGGCTAAAGAAAGGAAACTAATTGTGTTTTTGCGACAGGCTGCTAGTAACAATGTGCACAAAGACACAATTTGAAACTGGTTCTTTGCTAAGCTGTTATGTGTAGACACAGCACTGGTTCATCCTTGAGTTAGTTTATGCTTACTAGAGTAGGTCAGTGGTCAGGTATGGTCAATGACTGGGCTAAAAATAAATGTAAAAGCAGCCAATGTCCAAAGAAAAACTTTGAAAGACCTTCAGAAAACCTAAACGACTGTTGCTGAAGAGATTTAAAAAAATTAACTACAAGAAAGTCTGGGTCTTTGGAAGCAAAATGTATAGAAATGAGATGTGGCTCAAGTTTTTTGATTAGAAGTTTAAAAAAATATTATGATTCAAGAGGGGGAAGCCTGAAAGTGATAAACATATAATTAGAAAATAGTGCTAATTATAGTCTGTTCTATATTGAGTCATTAGTTGCTGTGGGTTGATATTTTGGAGTCTAGCCTCATGGGGGTGGCCACTGAAAATAAAAAAGGGAAGTCTTAAAATTATGCGACAAGAATACTTCAGAGGGAAACTAGGTGTAGGAAGACTAACAGATTAACAGTAAAAAGGGTACCAAATCCTTTGCATAGTTTAAAGACTTAATAGTTCTGTGGACTTAGGCTTTCGGTTTCCATATAATCCAAGACCACCTCTGTGACATGTAAAACTGAGGTCATGTTTGGCACACGAGAACTAAAGCAGGTCACACTAACTGCTGCACAAAATATTGGATACAGTAAAACAAATTTACACTGGCAAAAGAGACACTCCAAACCTTTCTTTTAACCCTCAGCTAACCTTTTTTTTCTAACATTTTCTGACCATTTAAATCAGATTCATGTCAGTTTGGCAGTTGTATGATGTTACTGTAACCAGTTTCTGCTTCACCCTGTGTAACAGGCCGGCCCAAATAAACTCCTTGTTTCTTTATAAGAGACGGTCTGACTGGACCTCTACTGTACGTGAATACAGTAGAGGTCAAAACTCCGTTTTGTTGTATTTTTAAAGAAGACAAGGAGTCTCTGGTTTGTCTTGATGCATGCTCAGTCATCGAGGTAAGCAAATCGCAAAAGTTTGATTCTGTTCATCTGGACGTAGCGTTTTCAGTGGGAGAAAAGTTTCGTCACTCATCCAAGTGACTTCTTCAGTTTCAGCTGACTGCAGGTTTCCCCAAACTTATAAATAGTACATTTGCACAATAACTGAAACCAGCCCACTGAATGAACAATGGACTGGGAGGTCAGTTTTTTTGATCATTAATATGCAAATTGTGATGTTCATTGCTCAACAAACACTGATCAAAGAACACTGATCAATGGCCATGAGTACCATTCACAGAGAGTTGGGGAATGGCTGCAATCACGGCATTGTAAGATGTCAAAAGATGTACCCTTGGGCCCCCTCCATGATTCAGAGATGTTTTTTCCATTTTCACGTAAATGGCCTCCTTGACTCCCAACTCAAACCAGCGTTCCTCCCTGTCCAGGATGTGTACATCCTCATCATTGAAAGAGTGTCCACTGGCCTGTAGGTGTAAATAGACTGCAGAGTCCTGGCCTGACGAGGTAGCTCTTCTGTGTTGTGCCATCCGCTTTGCCAGAGGTTGTTTGGTTTCCACGATGTATAAATCCTGGCAATCCTCCTGGCACTTAACAGTGTACACTATATTACTTGTGTCGGGGGACCCGATCCTTGGGGTGGACCAATTTTTGGCACAGCGTGTTTTGGGGTTTGAAAGCCACAGAGACGCTGTGTTTAGAAAAATGCGTCTCAACTGCTCCGATACTCCTGACACGTACGGGATCACTACAGGTTTTCGCTTAGGCAGCAGTTGTCCTTCTCTCCTGGATGAACTGGAGCTTTCTTTAGGTGCCTTCCCAGCTTTGACAAATGTCCAGCTAGGATAACCACATTTACTCGGGGCCTTCTTGATGTGATGTTCTTCTGCTTCCCTGGCTGCTGTGTCTATGGGGATGGTGTTCGTTCTATGTTGTGGCGTCCTGACACCCAGTTTGTGCTCCAGTGGATGCATATTAATGATCAAGGACCTGACCTCACAACTTATTGTTCATTCAGTGGGCTAGTTTCAGTTATTGTGCAAATGTACTGTTTATAGGGTTGAGGAAACTTGCAGTCAGCAGGGGTCATTAGCTCCCTGGTCAGCGTTTTGGAAAGCCGTAGATGCAGAAGTAGTTATGCCAGAGTTGGTGCGCTACTGCCTTAGCAGACTGATTAAGGCTGATTAGAAAGGCCTGAGCCATCTTTGGAAAGTGGTTTATGACCACAAGCACATCCACTGATTTGTTTGCTGAATACTCCCAAAATATTTTTGCGCCATTCCTTGGTGGCCCTGGTGACCTGCTTCATCATGGACACCTTTTAGTACAGCAGGATGCACGGTTGGCGGAACAACATACAGGTAGGTCTTAGAGACTCGATACAATAAACTATCTCTTATGGTCAACTTGTCCCAAGCCTTTAGAAGTCTCTTTGTATCGGCCGCTTCTTTGGCCCACTCTCTCCTTGATGGTCTCCGCCCCCTTTCCACATAGGAGATCACTCTGCACAGCACATCATCATGTGTCCCACTAGGTCATCTTGTAAGAAGGATTCAGATTCAGACCAATTCGGTGTAAGCACAGACTGAGAGAATTGAGACAGGAGAAGAGCATGTGGCCACACTTTTGAGTCATGTTTACTATGGCCCTGGAGGACAGCTCCCACCTCAGTCTGTGCAACAGCTGCACTGAAAAATGACAAGCTGGTCATCGCCTGGGGTCGGAACACTTGTACCCTCTTCCATATAGGGTTGCCTCTACAAGGGATGTAATGGATGCTATTTTCTCAGGGTCTGACCGTATTCCATCAGCATTGACAATGTGTCCCAGGAATTCATAGACTGTCTCAAAAAATGGGACTTCTTTGGAGCCAACTTGAGACTGTAAGCCTGTGGTCTCTGGTAAACCACTTGCAAGCGCTCCAGTGCCACTTCTTCTGTGGCAGCACAAACCCGGACATCGTCAAGACAACATAGCACACTGAGGAAGGTCTGATCTCTGAAAATGGCTAACGTCATCCTCATGAAGGTCGCTGGACTGTTGCACAATCCTTGTGGCATATGATTATATTCATATAATCCAAATGGTGACGTAAATTCGGTGTACTTAAGGTCCTGCTCATACAGCTCCACATTATAATAACCTGAAGTCAGGTCCATTGTAGAAAATAATGCGTTTCCTCCCAAAGCAGCCAATGCATTGGCTTAGTTGGTGGCACATGTTGGCATGGCAACCGGAATGGTTTGTCATCCACAACTCGAATTCGATGTAGGCAAGCTCGTCTCTTGAGAAGATGGACACAAACTGTGCTATGAAGCCAACTAGTTTCTCTTTGCCAGCTGGTGAAACTGCACATGAATCAATTTCAATATCAGACAGCCCCAGATTTTGTAGCACTGCATGTAAGGGGCTACCACAACTTGTCACTTCCTGTGAAGATGCATGATCAGGTAGGCTGGAAACATTAGTGACTAGGCTCTGCTCATCATGGCACCTAGCTGAGCCAGTAGTTGGCAGTTGTACATTCTGTTGTAAGTAGGAGCCGGTGGGGCTGAAGCTCATGTCAGCCAACTTCATGTTCCATTTTAGGCTCACTGGCTTGTCAAAGGGGTTCAACACTTTTACAGGGACCCATCTATCACTTTTTAGATATGCCACAGTTCTTCCAGTCATAACCAATCTTGGCCTGGACCTTGAGCCTGTGGGTTCTAAAACTACAGCAAAGACCACCTCCCCACTATTCATTAGCTGCAGCCTGCCCCAAACTAGGTGTTCTGTCGGTGGCACCAATGTGACAGCTCTCTTTAGCTTGACAGCTCCAATCTAATCACCAACATGCTCTGGAACCACCACGCCTGATATTGAACTCAGCAGATTTTTATTAGCCAGTTCTTCAGCATTCAGGGTCTTACTGTGTTCCTCTCCTAAATCTCCCTCTTCCCTCTGGTGATTAACCAGATGCATTATAAGGCCCAGAATAAGGTCCTCACTCTGCCCTGCAACCACCAGCATTGCCAGAACAACTTTGCAGCCATACAGCTCAACGGTAATGTCACACACACCTGTTGGAACTGTCCTTGAACAACTACAACCAATCAGGACGACATCAGTGGGTTGGAAGGTTGAGGTCTCCAACGCTACATGGCATACCCACATAGCAAGCAGGTCTGGCCCGGATCTGGTATCAAGTCGGCAGTGCTGGCTGACTTCTGGCATGATAAGACGTATGTCATCCAGATATGGGCCAGGCCTGGTATAGATGGCACTGTCTATGTGATGGCATGCCATATCTGGCTTGATTGTGGTTTGGTTTATGTGGCCCAGGCCCACAGAAAACAGGTCTGGCCCAGATCTAGCATCAAGCTGGCACTTCTGACTGACTGGTGTTTTGGCAGAGTGTATGTCAACCAGATGTGTGCCAGGTCTGGCAATGACGCCACTGTTTATGCGATGGCATGCCATATCTGGCCCGATTATGGTTTGGTTTATGTGGCCCAGGCTTATGGAAAACAGGTCTTCCCTGGATCCGGCATCAAGCTGGCACTTCTGACTGACTGGTGTCATGGCAGGGTGTATGTCAACCAGATGTGGGCCACGTCTGGCAATGATGGCACTATTTATGTTCCTATTTTCCTATTTAAGTTAGAAGACCAAAATGCCATGTTGCAATACTATACTGCTATGGTAGCCAATGTTTCAAATGCAGGTTTGACATGTTTGTGAGTGTACACTTTATCCAAAACCTAGTGAGGGTTTACTCATCTTTGCCAGTGGGAGGCTGTAGTTCAGGAGGTAGAGCAGGTTACAAACTGATCGGAAGGTTAGTGGTTCAATCCCTGGCTCCTCCAGTCTGCATGTTAAGAGTATGAATGTAGTTAGGAAGCACTCAGTTAAGCGAAAGTGTGTGATTGGGTGAATGTAGCATGTTGTATAGAGTAATTTGGGAGAGTAGAAAAGCGCTATATAGGAATCAGTCCATTCACTGTCTGAACAGAGTTCTGGCATGTTACTTTTGCACGTTCTGGCACATGTTGTTATTGCATGGCTTGATTAAGGTACACATTAGGCTGACATCTGGGGCCAGAGCTGAAACTGTTCTGGGCCAGCACAGGGCCAGCAGTGTGTCTACAACTGGCCCATGGCTGCACACCACCTACAGATGGCCCACATACCGCAAAGGATGACGGCCCTTTGGTGGCCCAGATCAGGTTTGCCAGAGGTAATCCACACATGGGCCAGCACAGGACCACCAGTGTGTATGCAACTGGCCTTGTGCTGGCCCATGTGTGGGCCACCTCTGGCAAACCAGGTCTGGGCCACCAAAGGGCCATCATTCTTTGCGGTATGTGGGCCATGTGTAAGCACATTGTGTGGGCCTGATCCGGGCCATACCAATTTTGCTATGTGGGTAATAGTTGGGGCATTACATTGATGCTGAGGGTGCAGGCCATGGAGCCACTGTCAAGCATAGCTTTAACTGACACTTTGCCACTTAGGATCACGTTTTCATTGAGCAGTTCTTCATTCTGTTTTAGTCTGTGTGTGTTCTGAAATATGAGTCAACATCCTAGCTGTTGGTCCTCACAAACGGTGTAGTATACAGACTCCAAATCATCAAAATTATCCTCTTGGGGAGCAATTTCAGGCCTAACACTTGCCCCCTCCACATGTACGCCATGTAGTTTCCATGTAGCTGCTGGGCAACTGATTCAGACCCCTTCGCTCTGGTAGACACAGCCCTGCTGGACTGGGCCCGTGTGTGGATGCCAGCATGGGAGATGAAGCACAGATGATTGACTCTACAGTGATAATAGGTAGAGTGTTCAGTGTCACCACAAATCACACAAGGCACGATTTTGTGTGTTTGGTTCCGGAGGACTCTGACATCATCTTTAGCAGGTAGGTTTGCTTGTCGAGGCTGACCCTCCAGGACTTTCTCTAATAGGGCTATCATATGATCAAGATGATCAGTAGGTGTTTGTGCATTAAATTCGACAGGTAGTGCTGGGGTAGAAGTTGGTGATGGTGTGGTACACTTACTGCTGCATGCCACCTGATGCACATTGGGACTCACTGTGGCTGAAAACTTTAGGCAGTGGCGGCACTAAGCTGAGGGGCGCACTTCTGATCTTTGCCATGCTCCAGCAACTTCTCATGCACGTCAACAACTGTCCACCGCTGCAGGGACTTGCACTTAGAAATAAGAGACAGTTCTGAGTGACGGTGACGGTTAAACATAGCAGTCAGCTCTTTTGTCAGATATGCAAAGGACTTAATTTGTCTTTTGAGTTATCTGTCACCTCCATAGCTCTGTTCAACCTGAGCCAATAATCAACAGGTTTTTAACCTAAGTTGGATAAAGTTGCATTAAAGTCTGCTAAAGGCATGCTTGAACAGGCAGTGTCAATGAAGTGCTGCTTTTAGATCTCAAAAATGGCCTCTGGGGCGCCCTCATGACATACAGATGTCTTACTACGTATGCCCACCCTGATTATATCTCATACCCTCCCTGCCAGTTTATTGGCACTTCATCAGCTTGTTCTGCTACTGGTACCCCTTTTCTTTTTAAAAAGGCCATCATCATTTTCCCCATTCCCGAACACTGCATGTGTTACAGCCATCCCCTCTAAAACACACAGGTTCTTTAACATCAGACTTTGCAACCACATTCAGTATTGAGGGCTCTGAGAGCATAGACCCAACAACACTGTTTCCCGGTCCATAGCCCAAGCAAAACTAAAAAAAAACTGTCCCCCTCCCCCCTACCAAAAGTGGGAAAATCTGCTATGCTTTAGCAGATTTTTTTGTTCCAATTATCCAAAACAGTACATTTAAAGAAAATCGTTGACTCTGAGTTCAAAATGTGAAGAAAGAAAACATCTCAAATGAATCACTGCAGTGTATTAAACAGCTGTTTTGTTGAAGATAAAAGAACATGTGTTTCTTCCCTCCCCCTTCTTTTTCGCCTTTCCAAAGAGAAAGTACACAATCCCACCTCAATGTCCCAAAAATGGCGGGACTAAGAGAAGCCAGTCTCCCGCGGTTTTCCGCACAGTCCACCTTCCAGGAAATAGATTGGCCATTGCAGATTTATTTCCTCTCATGTAGCTTTAACAAACTGGCAGTAATTACTGAGGCCAGCCTCACACAACATGTTATATTTTTTTAAAGTACAATAAAATATAACGGTGTAATAACGGTGTCGGGTCAGTACAAATGGCTCGCTACACCACTCTGCACAGCACAGCACACTACAACAGAGCATCCCGTTAGCATTCCGCTTTAGCATAGCATGTATTATACAGTGTTAAACAAATGAAGAGTACACAAACTGGTGTCAGACACCTGCCCACTAAGTACTTCATACACTGTGTTCGTCAGTTGATAAACAAGTTTTATGTATCGATAAAACATAACTACTCTAGATACAACTCACCTCTCGTATAGCTTTAACAGACTGGGAGTGATTACTGCAGCCAGCCTCAATTAAACGACCACAACAACAACTGCATAAAAGACTTTTTTCTTTTTTACAGTCATTGTGCCAAACCAGGAGGGAGGGCGCTGTTTCCCCATTGCACTGACAGTTGAGGCAAGTGGAAACACTGTTATGTTAGGAGCACACCGGTGACAGGTGTAGGTGATGCTTGGTGTCATGAAACACTGATGGTCTACTTTTGACTCAAGTAAAGACATGTGGCCTCCAGGAAATGCTGTGTGTCTATAAAGTTTTAGCTAAAAACAGCTAAAAAACAGCATATTTTGCCTTCAAAATATGAGGACTCGCAGCTTATCCTCTCGTCGCAGAGCTCAGGCTGAAGCGTGTCAGTCATGCCTGCAGCTGGCTTGCTTTATTTTTGTTTTTTAATCTGCTCCCTGCTGAGTCACTGCTTCCCCTAAACGGGCCCGCTTTCGATTTCCATTTCCTTTAAATCGTCTGTCTTCTGGGCGACCAGCAGGTGTCGCTGCTGCGCCTCGTAACTTTTCAGCAGTTTGTCAGAGTTTTTAAGTTGAGAGGAGAAGAGGCGCCGTTTCTAATGGGAGGGGTTTTTTGTTTTTGTTTTTTTGAAATTGTAACTTTTACTTTGCACTTATGAAATTCCCACGTCTCCCTGATTGGAGGAACCGGGAGAAGCGTGATAAAGACATGATGTAACCAGGAGAAATGCATCAGAGGGCGTGTGGCTGAGAAAGAGCTGGCTTTTTGACTTCTTTGTGCTAAAAATAGGTACATTAGCTCTGGGATAGAGGCTAATTTGAATAGTTAAAAACCGATTTGCATATGCGCTGAAGCCGATATGAAAACAAGACGAGCCGCCGATACGTGCGGTCAGTTTACATACATAATGAGGGGGGAAATCGGCTTTTAAGGGTAAAATGCCTTTTCTGGCCTCACTATGGTGCATTATGCAAATCAATAAAGCGCCGTTTGATTAAAAGTTCGGTTCGTGCTGTCGCTGGGGGGGTTTTCCCGTCTGTGAGGTGACGTTACGCGCGGAGGGGGATTTCCACGCGTCCAGCAGCCAATCGCGAAGCCTGCCGGAAACACAAAAGCGGAGCACTCTTCGTTTCAGACATTTCAACACATGGCTTCGAGACGGTTTGACACTTCTCGCCGGGATCAGACAGACACTCTGAGCCGCTGTACAGTCTAACTGGTGGTTTAAGGAGCTGTTTCAGAGTTCAGGACGAAGGTTTGGGCCGAGACGGAAAAAACCCAGAGTCATCCGGTTTGGAGAGTTCTCAAGGAAGAATTCAAGGACACGACGGTGGAGTTTAACGTCCTTAAAGTGGTCTTAAAGACTGGACGCATGCCATGATAGACATGGACATGGTCAACGGTACCTCTGGTGGGTGGTTGTCTTTTGTAAACCTGTTGAATCTTTGCGTGTGTTTGTGCGTAAAAGCGCTGACATCATCCTGAGGCATGTGATTTTTCACAGCAGAGGAGACAACACCCCTTCCCGGGATTGACCCGCAGGACGACAATTGTTCGAGCCTCAACTCTCTAGATTTCGGTGAGTGGTGGGTCTTTTTTGTTTTGTTATGTATTGTTTTGTTTTGGCTCTGCGTGCATGTGCCGGAAGCGGGGAGGCATTACGGTGACCTGAGATGACCTCTGGCAGGAGGAGTGAACCATCATCAGAGTTCCTGCTTGTTTAATCTTAGGTTGTCTTATTTCCGATGTCAGAGAAGGAGAACTCAACATTTGGGACATTAAATTAAACATGAAAAAAGTCACAACAGCTGATTTCTCTTATCTAACTTTGAAAACTGTGCTGCAGATGCTTGCTTTGTTTAATGTTTCATGATTTCTGACAAAGTGTCAGACATGACAGACCACAACCACTGGTCCCCAAAAGGTATATTTACCTGCAGGTAACCACTGCTCTAGATTCACTTTCACTGGTTAAACTGAGGCTGGCTACATGGCAGGAGGCTTGTTTTTTTATTGGTGCAGTGCTGAAACAACGTGCCACAGATTCATGCACCAGTGACAAAAACAAAACAGAGGAAACGGTTCATGTGAGGTGGTAACCACTCAAATTCTGACACACGGTGTCTTGTGACACGTTGCCACGTCTTAAAATAGATTGCAGTAATATACTATTAGGTTTGAAAGATGTTAATGGAAGTGTTTCTGCTTTCAAATCCCCAAACATAAAGAAACAGCATAGCTGCTGCCCTAAACCGGTGTCAGATTTTTACCACATTTGCACTTTCACTTTGGATTCACCATCAGTTGTTATTCATTTACACAGACCTGATTCAAGAATATATCACAGAAAGTGAGCAGGTAACACCCTCCTTATCTGGACTACCTGGACCACCTCCTCCACCTGCTGGCCTCCCCTGCTCGACACCAACCCCCATCCACAAACCAACGCAAACATCCAAGCCGGTGCTGGTTGCAAGAGGCACCTCGTCTAAGGTGGGTGTTTGTGTTTTGTTTTTTTAGGTGGTGTCATGCAGGGTGTTGATTTTTCTGGTTTCCAGCTCATTTCGCAGTTTCATACGTTACCCAGAAAGACTGCTGGCAACACCCAAGGGTGCCAAGCAGAGAGGTGTTTGTATCAGCTGTGGGCTGTGAAAGTTGCCAGCCTGGGGTGAATAGGGGCATAATTTTTACAGATTCTTGGCAAAGTTTGTGCTCATTACTTCGATCCAGGTTCTATTTAACTAGATCAAGTCATAATCAATATACCTGATACTTAATTTATATAAAAACCAGAGAAATAAATGTCAGTACATGCGACTATTTTGTAAATATTCAATCACTTTGGCTGCTATGACTGTATAACAGGTAGGAAACTGGAGTCTAAGCTGTCTGGAGAAAGGTTATGACTAATAAACAATGATAACAATAATGATGGCATTCTTATTTTTAGCCTTTTCTTATCTTAGCTGGGCAACATAAACATTAAAGCAGTTAATGGATTCAGCTAAAACTTAAAACATTTTATTTATGAGAAGAAACTGTTAAAATGTATCTGCTTTTGGCTTCTCTGATTGTTTTTTTGAGGTTTTCTTCTTATCATTTGTTTGTGCAAAGCAGCCACACAGATGGGCAGGTTGTTATGCTCTTCCCTCGGTTTATTATTAGCAACAGTAGTTTTATTTCCCATATTGTCTTTGTGCTATTATTGAAAGGCAGTTGATATAAAACACGTTCAGAGGAAGCGTCTGTTCCTCCTCCTCGGCGGTGGCTGCAGCTCTTATAATGAGGCTGTTGTGAGGATTGAATGTTGGTGGTATGAAGTGCTGCATGATTCATGTGCAGCCTGCAGACGGTTGGCTTTTTTGCTGTGTGGCACAGAGCAGCCGTTAGGCAACTCGGCAGGTCCGGCTTCTACCAGAAAGCACGTGGTTTACAGGCAGCAGGGAGCTCAGAAGACTGTAATCTGATAAGAGAGGCACTGTAGTGACCGCACAGATGGGTAATAATGAAGGGTGCTAGAAGAGAAGTTCAGCCTTCTCTTAGTGAATGAGCTGCACAGGTTATGTTGCTGGTTTTGAAGAGGTTTTGCAGCTTGTGAGGGAGTGTAGCACACCTCTTTGTGCTTTTTTTTTTTTTGTTGTTGTTATAGAGGAGGTGGGCTTGGGGAGTGGGAGGACATTTTGGAAGAGCCGTAATCTGACTCCTGCTTTCAGTTTGCCATCCTTTCTGTTTACAAGCCAAACCCACCGGAGACGAAAGGTTGCATTTTTCACCCCAGTGTCAGTGCTGTGATTGGCTGAAGGGCGTAAGGCTGAGCTGACTTCCTATTTCCGTTTGCTGGCTCGGTGTAGCAGGCTTTTGTTGAAAGGTCCAGTCCTTTTTTTTTTTCTTTTTTTCTTTTCTTCTTTTGGGAGGGGGCTAACACGATTGCAGGGGTGCATACAAACATTTTGACCAAAGACGTCTGGGGCTCGACAGGATATTATGAAACATGATCTCATGCAGAGGTATCACCCACATCTCTGCAGCGATGGTTTAATGATTCACAGCAACACGTCTGACAAAGGAGGCGACTTCTTTACTACTTTTCTTACCTGCAGGTTTGATCATTATCTTTCTTATCTTCTGTTTTTTTTTAGATTAGCTACAACAGATAGACTGCAGTGAGTCGGGTGAAACTTGATTTGTGATAACTTTGGGTTCACGCTGATGTAAGAGAAAGCAATCAGGCGCCTCGATGGGCAGAAACAAATGAGCGAGGATGGAGGAAGAGCACTGCAGAGAAAGAGAGAGAAACTAAAAGCAGCAAAGACAAAAAAGAGATACGAAGTCTTGAGTGGGAGCGGAAAAAGCTCGGTGGTCTGCGGTGTAACGGAAAAAATAAGACATCATATGCAAGAGGAGGAGTCGCAGAGCACGAGGTTAACTCTGCTCACTGATAGAAAGCACATGTATGGAGAGAAAACAAAAAGAAACACACGCCATGAGTCAGTTCTTTCACTGCATGCTTCATCTGTAGTGTCATCACTGCCCAAGAGACATGAGGTTGTTTTTCTTCATTAAAACTATGAAGATGTCGAGGCGGGAGAAAAAGCTCTTTCAGCAGTAAAACCGCAAAACCGTGTAACATCATTAGACTGTTAATACAGACACACTGGTGTGTAAAAAGTACCATTGTAGTATTTTAGCTTGTCAAAGTGGAGCTACTTTCAGCTGCTTTATATAGAGTGACTTAGTTTAACATGGGGGTTCCCAAAATGGGAGCTGAGCTGCTACAAAAAGATGCAAAGTAATCATTTAGAGATATTCTGAGATATTAAATTGCATTTGTTGCCGTTTTTGACACTTTTCTCTTATTGTATTTTTTTAATGGTGAAATACTGAAACATCACACTTGTTTTTAAATTAAATAACCTAGAAGTTTGGAAGGGAAACATTTTATTAAAAGGATTTTATGAAGTTGTGCTTTGAAAGTGAGTCAGTGCTTCGAAACTGTAGGTATTCTTAAAGGTTGCGAATGTCCGCATATTTGACTTGGTGACTTCATCTCCTTTACACATCGAGATGGAAATCTGGTGAATGAAATGTGACTGTCAGGTCAGGTTTTTACTCCTAAGCCGTAAAAGGCTGATCATGTATTGTCGTCACCTCACCGAGGCCGGTGACGTGGGCACCTAAGTTTGCGATAACTTGAGGACAAGATGACGTAGGATTTTGTAATTGATACCACAGGTGCGTCTGCTGGGAGTCTGAGGGGTAGTACTGGCAGTTGCCAGTACTTTTATTTGGTGGCAGAAGTTCAGTTTTTCTTCTTGGAAGAGTGCTGAGAAAGGTCGATAGTTGATGATTGGAAATCTAAAGGCATAGTTCAACTGGAGAGACATTTCATGCTGTCAGCAAACTGACTCACTGCATTTGTACATCCAAAGCAAGAAAACCTCCGAGTGTAAATTAAGTTTTCATGAGAAATATGAAGTCTTTTTCCTGGTAAAACAGATGGAATAGGAAAAAAAACTGTGGGGGCATGAGGTAAGACCAGAACAGAAATAAAAAGCATAGAGATCACAAACATGATAAAGAAATGGTTAAAACATAAAATAAACACAAACCAGTGGGGGAAAATTTAAAAAAAACTTGTTTCTTCTTTCAGATGTTTTGTGGATTTGCTTTGAAGCCTTTCGAGTACAGAAATTATCTTTACTCATTAGATCAGGTTATAAAAGACTCATCTGATGTGCATCACCAGCCTTTAGGGACAGTCGTGAGGCCTGGTTGGTTGTTGCATGTTGTCTGCATCTTTTCATGCTGCCTTTTCTGCCAGAAGTTTCTAGTGCAAGGTAAATATGTTTAAGTCAATTGCTTAAAATTGCTTTTTCTTGTCTCCACCCCCCCATCAGCCAGTCCTCCCTGTCATGGATATGGCATCGACTCATCCTTCCTCTGGGCGAGGGTCCTCGTGTTTGCTGAGCTCGAAGAACTCCGGCATCCCGTCCTCTCAGAACCGAGGCGACACGGACATTCTGGAGCGCGTTCTGGACAAGCCCAAGCTCGTGATAGTGGAGGAGCCCAAAGACAGAGGCATGAGGTTTCGCTATGAATGTGAAGGACGCTCGGCGGGCAGCATCCTGGGTGCATCCAGCACCCACACTGAAAAGACCCTGCCTACGATAGAGGTAGGAGTTTTTGTTTCAGAAGGGGAGTTTACACGATCTCAGAGGCAGTTAGGCACTTTTAACCACAGCTGATCCTGTTTACTCTGTTCACTTGACCCCTCCTGTCTGAAATGGGTGGAGACAGAAAAAATGTGGTTTGTCTGAATCAATTAGAAAGTCCCCACAAATCCCAGCTCAAGTGCAGTGAGATACAAGGAGGTGTATCCCCCAGCTGCTTACTAAAAAACACTACCACACACATCTACACGCCACGATCATTCACACATTGACTTGCTGGTTACCAGGTTATGTAAGGTTTAGTCAAGGAAATGTCCGGTTGCATAATGGATATTAATAGAGTTGAACAATGGTGTTAACCTGTCATTATTTTTGGACGAAACTGGTACCTGAGTTAGGTAGTTTTGTTTGTTTGATTTTTTTTTTTTAATGCACCAGGAAATCTGTAATGACCTTCTAGAAACTATTGTTAAAAGTCTGACAGGTTGCTCAGATAAAAGACTGAGGGGGAAACGCACACAAAAAGGAGTTTTTGTGTGCGTTTCAGTGAAAGGTAACTCTAACTCTCTTATAATATTTGGCGTCCCTTCCTAACATTGTTCTATTGTCTTCAGTCTTTCGCACCTGATTGATAGATTCCCCCCCCCCCCCCACCAAAGTATTATTATTATTTTACATTTTATAATTTTATTCATGACTTTATTACTCCTATTTTTATTTAATATTATTAATATATTATTTATACTCTGAATAGATTAAAGACTTCTCATTTTCTAGAAACCTATTGCTAAAAGTCTGCCCCAGATAAATGTCTGAGGGGGAAAGAGACAAAAAATCCTGGAGCAACATATAGAGAAGGTTAATCGGCTTTTATTTCAACTCTTTTCAAGCCAAGTTTCTCAGATGTCAGGGTTATCTGCTTTAGTTTGGCATATTACAACAGCTTTGGTCTGTTGGTCAGGGAAAAAATTAAAAACTTTAGACAACTTTTCTGTGTTTTCTATCAAGAAAATCACATTAATAGGCATCACAGCTCTGAACTTATTCTGGATTTTTGCTATAAATCTTGTTCTTTTCTTTCTTTCAGATTCAGGGTTCCATCGACGGCTTAAAGAAGGTCAACGTCACAGTTTCCTTGGTGACCAAAGACCTCCCACACCGGCCTCACCCCCACTGCCTCGTGGGTAAAGACTGTCCAAATAGTACAGGGATCTGTTTTGTCACATTCAACCCTCGCAACAACCGACGTCACAGGTGAGCATTCGCCTTCGTTCCCTGCCATTTTGATACTTTAAATTTCGTGGTGTGTCTTTACATTTTATTTGAATAGTTCCCCTTGTTTTTACACCCAGCTTCGCTAACCTCGGTATTCAGTGTGTGAGGCGGAAAGAGCTGGACATTTCACTTCAGAAGCGAAGAAGCCTAAATATCGACCCATTTCAGAGTGAGTGGGAGACGTATGCCAATACACGGCACTTTAATCTCCACGTTGCTCTTCATTCACATATATAAAGGCAGTTTTTTCTGTCCTCACTGACTTATTTTGTCTCTGTTCTCCCCTCAGCCGGGCATTCGAAGGGCATTGAAGACATGGACATGAATTCAGTGCGTCTGTGCTTTCAGTGCGAGCTCGAGTGGCAGGACGGCAGGAAAGACCATCTCAGCCCGGTGGTGTCGAAACCCATTTATGACAAGAGTAAGACATAACCAGACAAACACACCGAAAAGCCTTGACCACAGTCAACCAAGCGCGCCAAAAATAAGGCGGCGTACTTCCCTATTCTCACGCTTTGTCATGCATGTTTTTTTTGTTTTTTAATTCCAGAGGCAACAACTACATCACAGCTGAAGATCACCCATTTGAACCTGTATGAAGGTCCCTGCACTGGCAAGACTGAGGTCTACATGTTGTGTGACAAAGTGCAGAAAGGTAACAGGAAAGTTTTTTGAAGTTAGGTTCCAGGAGTAGATTACATAAAACAAGTCCAGTTTCCACTATTCGGAAACGCGACAAAGAGCCTGATTACAATCTAAGTTTACGTGTAGGGCTTTGGAGCTTTAGTTAACTTTTAAATGAGATTTTTGTGATTGTGTTATTTAAAAAAAACAACACACACCCACACTTTTGTAACTTAAAATAGTAAAAAAGAAGCATGATGAAGGTCAAGAGTCACATTGTCACATTGTGTTTTTCTTGACTAAGAGAAAGCATGTGACAGGGTGCCCAGAAAGGCGGTGCGGTGCTGCATGAGGAAGTCAGGAGTGTTAGAGAGAAGTGTGAGAGCGGTGCAGGATATGCATGGGTGCACTGAGACAATAGTGTGTGGTAGGAGCGACAGACTGGTTAAAAGTGAATTTGAGAAGACAGAGGATTGCCTTTCAGAGCTTCTCAAGCTGGCAGATGAGGTCTGACTCTGTGGAATATTATGTTTGCATATGATGTGTCAGTCTACACAGGGAGCTGTGGGGGTTTCCTATGTAGAGAAAAGGAGTGAAGGTGAGAAGGAGCAAGGTAGAAAATGTGTTTTGGTGAGGTGAGGATGATGGAGGAGGTGAAGGTGGTTGAGTTTAAATACTTGGGGTCAACCATCCAGAACAATTGGGGTGTGAAAAAGAGGTGAAGAAAAGGGTACTGGGTTGTGACAGAAGGATACCAACATGAAAGTAAAAGTAAAGAAGGCAGCTGAGAGATCAGTTACATTGCATGAAACGTATGAAAAGACCTGGAAGAAGCTGAGTTTGACATGCTGAGATGTTTGGAGCTCATCACAGCGACTGCTCAGGTTGGACGGTTCTGGGACAAAGTAAGAAAGATGAGCCTGAGTTTGTTTGGACATGTGCAGTGAAGACGTGCAGGTAGAAAGACGCTGTGAGAGAAGAAGAAGGCACAAAGAGGAGGTGTGTGGATGTGATGAAAGAGAACTTGTAGGTGGTTTCCAGGTGGTAACGCGCCCTAAAGAAGAAAACTGTTGTGACCTAATTATTTTGAATAAAAGTATTAAAAGTTTTGATTCCTCTTAAAAAGGTTTTATTTTTAATCTTCTTTGTATTTTGGATCATTTTGAAACATTTTCTCATCAATTCTTAATTAAGAGGCTTCTTCGCTTCTTAAGGCTAACGGGACGGTGGCCTTGGAGTCAAGGGTCCCATGAGCCTAGGTGCTGACCATTACGGGGTCCCTAATGTAATAAAACCTGGGACTCCCAGAAGTGAAGAAGCTTCTTGTTAAAGACTCCCATGACCTGGATGAATGAGAACCTACACAAACATGTTCTAATGTTTCTTGAATAATAAAGAGCTTTGTGTGTTTGGTCCTCAGACGACATCGAGATCATCTTCAGGCGAGGGTCGTGGAAGGCGAACGGGGAGTTTGCCCAGACAGACGTGCACCGACAGATCGCCATCGTGTTTAAGACTCCGCCCTACGAGGACCAAGACATCACAGAGGAAGTGGAAGTCAACCTGGCCCTGCGTCGCATCTCAGACCAGATGGAGAGCGAGCCCATTACATTCAAGTACCTGCCTCGCAATCCAGGTCAGTCAGTACTGGACTTCCCTAACATCCTCTTCTGCCACACCAACCCTCTGCATGTCCTCCTTCACTACATCCATGAGCCTCCACTATCTCTACTCCCTGTAGTTTCACTTTTCCACCAGTCTCCCTCCTTCTTCTGGTCATAAAGTCCACTGTCCTCTCTCCTTATGTCATCAGGACCAGCCACCTTTCTGTTCTTCATCCTCTTCATAGCTGTCCTCACTTCCTCCTCACTGCACTTTCTCATTCATTAACTGTCCTCTGTCTTTTTTTTCTCTCAAAGTACTCCTTCAACCTTCTCTGCACACTCTCCTTACTCGTTAGTACATTTCCATCCTGCTGCACATCCTTTCCAGCTCGATCACTCTGTTTAACCAATCAATACAAACCTTTATCTCCTTTCTTCGTGTCCAGCCTCACATACAACTCACTGTAAGCCTCTTTGAATACTTTCCTGTACGTCCTCATTCCACCACTACGTCACTGGCCACCACCATCTTTCCTTCTGCATTCCTTGATACCATTCCTACTCAACACCTCCTCATCACCTCTCTTCCCTTCATCTACATGTCCATTGAAGTCTGTCCTACTCTTTCCCCCCTTGGGGACACTCTCTGCCACTTGATCCAACTTGCTCCAGAACTCCCCTCTCTCTTCTAAATGACATCCAACCTGTGGGGCATACGCACAGATAACACTGAAAACCACCCCCATGATCCTGTCTGACACTCTCTGCGCGTCCACAGCACTATCTACACCACAATAGAACATTTTGAATCCACCTCCAGCGCTCCTGGCCTTTCCACGTGGTCTCCTGCACACGCAATACAGCCACCTTCTTTCTCTGGATCATGCCAGTCAGCACTCTCTCCTCTTTACCAGTCATAGTGCTTACAAATTAAAAAAACAGATGCAGCAGATTATTGCTAAACACTGACAGCGTTTCATTTCTCATTTCAGACCCGTATGAGGTGAAGCGGAAGACAAGGCTAAAGTCAGAGGTGAACCTCAAGGAGAAGCCCTGTGTGACAGGTGAGGTTCAGACTGTCAGTTTGATCTTTGTGTTTTTACAATTCAGCATGTGAACTGTTTGACTGGGGCGTGCCACCTCTCTGGCTCCGTGTTTACATATTTTCACTCAAAATATTGTGACTTATAACAACAGGAAAAGCACGGTAAACCAGTATTTTAAATCTAAACTTTTTGGATTTCATCATGCAAAAGGCATAAAGTGCCTTTAAATGAATACAATTATTTTTTATTTTAACTTGACACTCAGTCCAGATTAAAGCTATTCACAATCATGTTCAAACTGCTTGTTAAATAATAGCCAGTCTTCCCAAAATCCAGGTTTAAACAGTAGTCTATCTGCCTGACTTCAAGAACCACAAAGCCCCTTTTCCACTGATGCAGTACCAGTCCATAATTTAGAACCTGTTCCACATATTTCCCCTGAAAAAGGGCTGATGGCATTGTGGCCCAGGATGGTGCCACAGAATTGCTGACACCAAAATTGAGACAAAATTAAGTGTGCAGGAATTTCACCCATGACTAGCAGATGCATTTTTTTTTTTTTTTGCATGGAAATTACTCCAACACCTGCTAGTAGCGTTTGCCTTTTTTTTTTTTTTTTTTTTTTTTTTTAATTTCTAAGAAAGCCCCCCACACCAGCTCCACACCAGCACTACATTGGTGGAAACGAGGTGCAAGTGAGCCATTCATTTATTTTCCTGTGAAAAAAGGGCGTCTTGGTCACGCTCACTTGGGTGAATTACACAGAAACCTCAGTGGAACAGTTGAGTTGGTGTTTGTGCCATTAACCACACCTACTAAGAGTCAGCACGTCTGCTGTGAAGATGCACTATTAGACACATGGCAGCTTCAGTAATTGGGACGAGTCACAATGCCCTTCAAAAAATCACACTTAATCATTTTCTGTCTACTCATCACTGCATGATAAAGAACAGATCACATGCTAACATGACATTTGCCAAAAATGCCAAAATGGACCACTGGAATACACAGAAATGAAAAAGAGGAAGTGGTCAGCCACAAATACTCCTTATGTGACATGTCATTTATATGACTGATTATCACATGAAGATAGATTAGAGTTTTATGTGTTATACATATATAGATACACCAAACAAGATAAAGATGGTGTGTAATAAAAGTACAAAGGGGTTAAAAGCAACAGGGTAAACTGTACAAAAGGTTAAAACTAAAGAGCAGCAAGTTCCACCTTCATGAAGGCTAGTTTTTGTTGATGTCAACTCAGCTGTGTGCTTGTTTTGGAGGTTTTTCCATGCAGTTATTTCCATTTCATAGCCTGGTCTGACTGATATAAACAAGGCAAAACAGTCCTTGTGACATAAAGTACTACAGATTAATATTGAGACAAACACCTTTCAAAGTGATCACACAGCTGGCTCTGCACTTCTCCTCAAAGGTTTCCCGTAATCTCAGTGAAGACCTTTTTCAAGACTGTGTGTGTGTGCTTTTTAAAAAAGGTCGAGAATCACATGTCACAATCCAGGTACAAAGTCCTCCGTCTAATAACTGACCATTCATCATGTTTCTAACAGCTTTGTTTTCTCTGTAACGTAATCTGTTTCAGCCAAGAGCGCACCTGCGTCAGATCAGGTCATCCAGTTCCTCCCAGAGGCCCAAAACATGATGTCGCCACAAGAGCGGTCGCACCCTGTCCTGCCCGGCATACCCGCTGCGGCGGAACCACGTTACTGCAATCCAATCGATTCAAACACCGACGAGGCGGCCCTTTACAACCAGTTGGTAGACATGCCTGAATTTTGGGAGGTCTTCAATAACCCGAACTTCTCCTCACTCGTGCCTGGCAACTTGGACATCACTGCCTCCGCCTTTGCTAATGTGGATATGAACTTCAACCAGAACTCCGGCTTCCTGCAGGACTTTTCCCATTACAGTGACTTGCAATTCAACATGCTTGTCAGCGAGAGCCAGAACCCGCAGTTGGAGCCGCAGGATGGCACGGTTCAGGTGAAAACGGAAGAGGAACTTTGAGGATCGTGTAGCACCGTTTACAGCTGTTTCTGTTTCTGTCATCTTTTAACATTTTGGTCACTTCCTTGCTGACAGTTTTATGTCACTGCCATGTGAGCACATTAAGCTAGTTTACCGCTTCCCCTTGTTTCTAGAACTTGTGCTAAGCTAACCAAGCTATCGCCTGCTTTGTTTTTAGTATGAGACTGGTACTGATTAGCGCAGCAGAAAACTGAAACCATCATTCAAAAGTGGATACAAGTGCCAAAATACATATGCTTGTCTCTCTGGAGTCAAGTTTGAAAAATCCCATCAGCCACTTGAACTTTCATCACAGAATATCATCCATTTAATACATTTCAGAGGTTTTCTCTTGATTTTTAATGGATTTGACTTTAAGTCAAAGGTATAACTCCTAATTAAGCAAAATAACACATGTTACATGCTGCTCCGATGGTCTGATGACAGTTAAGGCTGCGCATAGCTCTGCAGGCCGAGAGATTCCACTTTAACCCCTTTGATGGCACTGGTTCAAAGCTCCTTTATCCTTGGCTCAGTGCTCTCATGCTGGCACACTTATCCAGTTCATCCCAGACAATGGGTGAGAGGTGGGGCTCGCCATTTACCGTCACACCACTTTAGAATCGCCGGAGACCCACGCACCACTGCGCTGCTAAGCTGTTTGTTTTATTGGCTTACTCATGTAGCCAATCTAAACACAACAAGTTAGTCAGTACTGAACACTTAGCTAAGTTTCACACTAGTGATCATCAGTGTCTGATCTTCTGTGAGAACTTACAATCAGTTTTGTTTTTTTGTTTTTTTCCATCTGAGTGTTTTCTGTCTGAGCTGGCACTCAAAGGAGTTTTTTCACTGTAAGCCACACACACAGACACACACAGACCTCAGATTCTATTAAAAATGGTCCAAGGAAGGAACAATGGTGATACTGTGGCCTCTTTCAGCAGGATAATACACCTTGCCACAAGTAAAAAAAGGTTCAGGAACATTTTAAGCCATTGACTTGGCCTCCAGATTTTCCAGATCTCAGTCTAATTGAGGATATGTGGGACCTGCTGGACAAACAAGGAGGCCCCACCTCCGAACTTACCAGGGGTTGAGTGGGGTCTGCGCCTCGATGGGTCAGGGCTATTTTGGCAGCAATAGGGGGACCAACACAGCATTAGGCAGGTGGTCATAATATTGGGCCTGATCAGCAAACTGTTTGTTCAGCTTTTTCAGTTCGTTCACTTCTCATTAGCACACAGGGACCTCCCACCACCAGTCCCCTATAAGGGCCTTCCCCAAAACGCAGCCTCAGTTCATGCTTATGTCGTCTGTCATTATCAACTTGAAATGCTGTCAAATGTAAATGAGAAACTAGTGAATATAAAAATAACAAACACTTCGGCTATCTTGAATCATAGAAGAATATACGTGGCATTTTTGGTGCTTGTATCCACTTGTGAACTATCTTCCTGTAGTGAGTTATCTGCTGCACTTGCTCTGCTAGACTTCAAAACCATTATGGAGCAGAGCGCCTTCTTTCCTGCTGCTGCTGCTGCTTTGCACTTTGTGCTTGTAGACTGTTTTGGTTTCACAGCTCTTCCACGTTGCCCTGTATTTAACACCGTACCTTTTTTTTTTTTTTTTTTCTTTTGCTCCCGAAGCCTTGCTGGCCAAGTCTTCGGGAGCAAGTTAGCATTCCTTATTTTCCATAAGTGCTGCAAGCATTAATTTAAAGCCTACA
The DNA here is from genome assembly GCF_036321145.2 of Pelmatolapia mariae. NCBI lineage: Eukaryota > Metazoa > Chordata > Actinopteri > Cichliformes > Cichlidae > Pelmatolapia > Pelmatolapia mariae. The sequence continues at coordinate 24,064,203 of NC_086239.1, forward strand.
TTCAGTGTGGAGTTTAAAAGGAGAACTCAAACTTCTCCACAAAAGCTGTAAACTTCCATAATTGCAGTCTGTTTTAATTGCAAGGTGAGACTAAAATGGCACGTATTAAATGTTTGTGCGACATTTGTTTTGTTTGCTTAGCTGAAGCTGCCGGCAGCATAAAAGGTTTTTTTTTTTTTTTTATCACCAAAAGTTTCAAGTACAGTAGTTTGAGATCAATTCTTCTTTGTCCCTGTCTGTTATTGCTCTCTGTTGGCCGCCACAGCCGCTGGCTTGTTTAATATTTAATCAACATAAATGTAATAGAAAACAGCCCTTTTCCTATTCCTGGCTTTCTTTGTGTCAGTTCCTTTTGTTTGTCAGTTTCGCTCTCGTGCTAAGCATTCGAATTTCCAATCGCACCTTATCACATGTCTGCCCACTCAGTGTAGTGCAGTAGTCGGAGAAAAATAAAATGTCTGTGTGTAACTTTTGTTGTGTCACTACTTCCTGTTGAGGCAGAGCGAGAGGTAGAAATAAAAGATTAGAGTGTGTTAAAGGGGATGTAGGCGCTGCGATTCAGCTGCCGCCCACACACATTCCTGAGCTGCTCTCTCACTTATAAAAACAATGATTCTTGGCAGCTTCGACAGCTCCGAGATGCTTTTCGGCTTGTCACATCGCAGTTTTAAATATCTTCAATGCCTCAAGAGAACCTTGAAGTACTTGTTTGTCCAACCCATTAGACAGAAACCCAGAGGATATAAATCACCCTATTGTTTATGGCTGTGAGACACCTTGAGGTCACTTTAGTCACAGCCTCTCAAAAGAAACAATGGTTCTTTTTTTTTTTTCCTTTTTTTTTTTTCTGCCTAAAACATGACTATCACTTCTTACAGTAATCCAGTCTGGGAACGTGCCCTATTTGTGCTTTCCTCTTTAGTTTTTGTGGACTCTGGTGAAACACCCAGTCTTTTGTAACTCCGTTGCTTTTGGGGAAACTTGGCGATTGAGACACACAGGGATGTTAACCTTACTCATTTTTTTATTAATACAGATAGTACTGCTCGGTGATGGCAGTGAGCGGAGATATACTTAACATGGTCACAGAGGCCGAGGGGCTTCACAAAGATCCAGTATACGATAAATAAGGAATTATTTATTTTGAGCTGTCATGCAAACAAACTTGTGTAGAGTCCAAGAATAAAAATGTGGAGCATAAGTATAACAGAGTACTAAGGCTTTACATTTTAGGACTTAATTACAATAATCTTGACCTTACCATGTCATAAAACACAGTTAATACAACCAAAAAATGATTGACACAGCATTAAATATTACACAGGTTCATTACTTAACAAAAGCCAAGATGCCAAAGCAGTGCCAGGAAAACCTAAGTACACCATTACTGCTTCCATAGGGATTAAAAGGAAAGGATTAGCCAAGTGCTGCTAATAAAATAAACTTGATTAATTGTGAGGACCTCTATGAACCTCTGTCAGTTTGCTGGTCTGGAGTATTCAGATGTGTGTTAATACACCACTGAGAGGAGGATAGACATCAGCAATGATCTTAGAGAAGCAACTGTTGCTTCCCATCAGTTTGGGGATGGTTGTAAGGCCATTTCTAAATAATCTGAAGTCCATCATTCAGTCCCCCAAAGTCAGACTGTGCAGAAAAACTGCAAAAAAATTCGGAAGGGTTACATCTTAGACTCTGTTAGTATGTTTAGGTCACGTTTAGGCCTTAGGTCACAAACAGTGGTCCAAAAGTATTTGTTTATTTAAAGTTATTGCTACTAAAAGCGGATCTCCAGGCTTTGAATCATGGGGTGTACTCAGTTCTTCTCACACTGCCCCTGCATTTGGTCAAATAAGTAATGGTGCAGTGTAACTCATTCATCGGAGGTTGTATTTGCCTAATTTTAAGACTTATTAAGCACCAGCAATTTTTATTAATGTCCCAATAGAACTGACAGCGGGGGTCCTTTTTTAAAAATTACTAATATTTTCTTAAATCAAGCCTAGAAGGCTTTTTCAGCAGTAGCATTTAATATGAATATTTAGTTTTCATCCCTTTATAAAGTGGTTCCCATTGTTGGTTTCAGTGTCTGCCCTTTTTAAATGATCATGACACAAGTTATTAAGACATTTTTATACACTTGTGTTTGCTGAGTGGTAAAGAGATCGTTGTAGCTGTGCTTTAATATCCGTATTTGACTGTGTGCATCCGTTTTCTTCAGGTTAATTAAAGCAGGAGTTACCGTTTGTTGGCCCCATCCATCACCCTGGAGCATACTCCAGTTACAGCCTCTGGGAAACTCCACACTGAGCTCATCTCTAAGACCTTTGATCCTATGTAAACAGAGAGAGATGCACTTTATTTCCTGTGAAAGGGTGCTGTATAACCAGCTGCTAAGACCTGTCTAGACTTGTCCACTGGATCTGTTTGCCTTAGACAGTAAGGGCTTTTTAAGATTTTCATCTTGTATGAAGGAAAAGCTTTTTTTGCTTAAACCCAGGATTGATCAGGCAGCTTCCTTTGGAGGATGAATTCAATTTTAATCAGTTCATCTTTGGATGATTTTGTCTAATAATTACATAATTGTTTGTTTTAATGTCTGAACTCACACAGCCGAGAACTATAATCTCAAATCGGAGAAGAAGAAACCACTTAACGCTTGGCACCTTATCGCTTACTCCTAAAAAACCAAACAAAAACCAAACATGTCCTTATCATCGGAGGTTCTTCTAGTGAATGGCCCCTTTTTAAGCCACCGGTAACTCTCAAGAAAAAAAAAAAAGTGCTGATCTTAATCTTCACTTTTTTCCTCAGCCTAATAAACCACCAGTTTCTGTCTCTGGCTTCAAACAGAAATGTGCCTTTCATGGTTTGAACTTTACATTTCTGGGACATGCAGATATCTCAGTATGTCTGTGGAGTATCTGGCGAGTGCTGAGCCGAGAGAGTGAGTCATGTGTTGTGGAAAGACGAAAAAGAGGAGGCTGAAGAGCTTCAACCTCAGCTTCAAGTTTAAACTTTCAGTGGTATCTCTTAGATGAACTCATGCTGGCTGTCCATTTAATCGATTTTTTTTCCTCCTGTAGTTACGCCACAGCAATTAGATGTACACAACTGATTACGAGGCACGTACTCATAAATGGCACATATTAGTAGATGAGAAACTGATGCAATGCGTTCCTGTAAGTGAAAAATCCGTTCAGTTTTATTTATATAAAGCCAAATCACAGGAATGAGTTTCTCAGTGTGCTTTTCACAATATTAGGGAGAAAACTCAACAATCAGACCTGTGAGCAAGTGTTTGATGACAGAAGTCTGGGGGAGAACTCATTTTTAGATCAAGGTCAAGTTTACTTGTGTAGCACATTTCAAACGACACGGGTCGGCCATAATGTTTCACAGGCAGCCAATAATAAAATGACAAAAAACAAAACCAATTACCTGATGTCAAGGTTTAGCTCAACTTAAAGGCCAGAGATTAGAAATGAGTCTTGTGCAAAGAGTTAAAAAAACAGTTCTAACATGAAATGGTGAGACAATCAGAGACAAAAAGCTCGGTCACTTCTATTATATCTCTATAAGCCTAGCTTTTGGAATATAGAGGATCTGATCCGATCAGTAGATAGGAGTGTGAACATGAGTGAGATCAGACAAATACACAGGTGCCACCCACTCAGAATTTAAGAAATCTCCGCTGACAAGACGAAACCCTCCCCCTCACAGAAGCATCTAGAGCATTTAAAATATGCTGAGTGACAAAAATGACAGACTGTGACTCTGAGAGGAGCCTGATTTTATACAGATGCTGAAAGTCACTAAAAGAATGAACAAACAAGCACAGCCAACACCAGGCAGCTTGGTAAATTATGTTGTGAGGACACCTTCACTCCCATAAAAATCACCCGAATCACCAGAGACCAAACATCGTGACACGGCGTTGATGAGTTGATGAGAACCCACAATAGCCCAGAAACCCAAGTGGCCGCAGCCAATAGCGAAGACAAAGAAGCTGCGAACACCAGCTTATTGTGTGAGAAACATGCAAGAAAGTCTCTGTCAGAGGTCCAACACAAGTCACATCACATCCCGGCACCACCCCCAGGCAGCACAGGTACCCCGAAAGTTAGACACCCCTGCTGTAATGTTTTTAGCACCATGTCAATCAGCTTCAGTCGCTCGTCTTGAAGTTTAAAGAGTTATTTTGCCAATAATGATTTGAAATCGCTGAATATGATTGACTTTCTGTATTTCGGCACATCACTTCCTGTGTGGAAACCTTACGGGCAGCAGGGGTTGACTCCTCAGCTGCAGAAACAAGTCAGACTGTAAAGACATCTATGAAAAAATGACCAAACTATGACATCAATCAACAGCTTCAACTCTTATTAAATACACACTGTTTTTTCATGGTTAAATTTGGAGTAAAATACCATGTAGCAGCTTATAGCACATCTGGCTAATTTTATCTGGGTTGTTCCACCCTCTAAGGTTAAGATCACCAAACCAGAAAATCTTAGGAAATGAAAGCACTTAGTCAACAAAAACAGAGCTAAATTACTTCCTTAAAAACAACCGTCAACTTTCCCTTTCACAAAAAGCATCTGCATTTGGAATAAAATACAAATACAGTGCTGAATACTCAGTTCACTGCACTACAGCTAGCAAATCAGGTCAAAGTTGATGACCCCAACTCTTATTCATTCTTTTAGATGTGAGAATAAAACACTTTCTGGGGGAAAATGTAGTTTTGATGCCTCACAGTAAGAATTATTATGATCATTATTTTGTCCAGTGCTTACCAGGACTTTGGAGAACATAATATATCATGCAGTTATGGTGAGGACTTAAGGCTTAGACATCACAGGTTTAATCACAGATAATGCACCATGCTGCACCACGTATGTGAAGGAAATACTGGTCACACCAGTTTAATTAATCAAGGGCCGTGAGTTTGATCCAGATCCAGCTGGTGATGGGGAGTTTTATGGTCAAACATCCATAACTTCAATGTCCTGTTTAGCTTAAAATGAGTGAAGCTGAATGTGACAGATGCTCCTGTGTGACAGCCTACCAAAAAAGGAAAAAACACCGAATATGGCACTTTGTGCCTCACTTTCAGACCTTGTTTTGTTACTTTGTCTCTCCTGAATATGCATCAGGGGGTAATTCCAGGCAGATGCTCCATAAGCACCGAATCTTTCTGTTTACAGCTGTCAGGCATCGTCTCTGTTGCCTGGTTACAACACCCACGGGAGTCCCCACACTAGTAGGGACTCGCCACCTTTCCCACAACAGCACATTTCAACCACAAAGCTACACAAAGCTACTGAAAGCGAAACCAGGCGAGAAACGGCTGCTAATGTTTTCAAAACTCTGACATCTTTTTTTTTCCACTGGTCACCTCGAGCGCCATATAAGGACCCTGACGCTTTGACAGAGAGACGTGCGGTTTGTTGCATCACTTGTTTTGATAGTAGCACTTGTCAAAGTCTTCAAGAAGAAAACCCCGAGAAATAAACAGGTTTTTTTTAACAGACTGTCAAGATTTGACACGTTTAGGAGCTTTTTTCGGGGGGGCGGGGAAGACGTAAAAACATTTTTTAAAAGGATGGAAATGATTAAATTAACTGTAAGGGGATTATAATAAAGAAACAATTGGCTCCGTATGTCCTAACGTCAAGTAATTTGAGTCACTTTGGCGCCATCTAGTGGAACATGTCTACATTTTGAGAAAAGTGTTCGTCTTTCATTCAAATTATTTCTGTAGAGGCTTCAGATTAAGTACAAAACACTTTCAGTGAATGAAATACAGGCATGTTAAAAAGAAACGTCTCACAGGACTCCACGCAGAGCACCCTGACTGACGGAAGCTGATATTTAAAATTACTTCTCATTGATCATGAGTAACGATATAAAAGCAGAAGTGTGCTGCTCTGCTGGCCTGTGTCAACACAGAGCCAGGATCTTCCCGGGATTGAACGTGCCGGGAAATTCATCCCAAAATCAGACTAAAATAAAAAAGCCAAGAGCTACATCTTGGACTCCACGGGCCTCAGTTGGCACAAAAAAAGACTTTCCATGGAGAAAATCTCTTATTTCTACAAAGAATATGGCAGCACTTGGGTTTCCAAAGTTGCATCAGAACAAATCACAACACTTATGAAAAAACGTCCTTTGGACAGACGAGGCTAAAGTTGAAATGTTTGGCTTTAATGCACAGCCCCACATCTGGAGAAAACCAAACACAGACTCTCAGCACCGTGTTAGAGGACTCAGGATTTGCACTTGTTTTACAGCCACATGACCTGGACACCTTCTAGTCACTAGACTGATGCAAACTGCTGTACATACCATAGTATTATAGCGTCCAATGTGAGACCACCTGTCTGACACCTAAATCCTGGCTGAAATTGGGTCAGAAAACACGACAAGCCCAGCAAATCTACAGCAGTAAAAGAAAAGAAACACGGTGCTTTGGTGTCCCAGAGTTCAGATCTCTGCCTGGTTTAAATTCTGTGATCGGATCTTAATAGAGCTGTGCAAAAGTGAATGCATGCAAACCTCAATGAACCAAAGCGATGTTGTCAAGAAGAGGCAGCCAAGCGAGTTTATACAAGAAAAAAAGATGGAAAGAGAAAGGAATGATTCCTGAAATACATTTGCAGTTAGATCTCTGTTTCACCACATCATACTGCAGAGATTTGAGGAGTTTCTCCTGTTTTCCTTGTCAGTCTCAGCTCCTTTTCACATTAAAGTCATCAGCAAAATTTCTCATCAGCAATTAGCATGGTCACATGACTTCCAATGGACATTTCTGCTACAGGTTAAGTCTAATAAACTGAATTTTAAGAAAAAAATAGATGTATAGATATGGGTTCGTGTATAGAAATATTTAAAAAGAATACTTACCACACTTCCATGAAAGCGATAGTAAGCAAGTCAAACTTGAAGGGTAGCTATTGTCTCTTGCTCAGCGGTCTCTTAGAAATTAAGTGACGCTTATCATCTTTGTTTGCAAAGACGCACGTTTCATGTTTTCAGACCTGAGCACCTCCTCTGCTCTTTGTGCTTTATGTTTGTTATGACTTGCGTTCCTTTTTGTCACGTCTGTGTGCTTTTGAACACCTTTGTTTGCTTTCGTAGGAACACCGAGCTGCTGATAAGTGGTTATAAAACATATAATAAACCTTAAGGTGTTTGCAGCACACCAGCCCTCAGGACCATTTTCATCTACCCAGCTCGTGTCCTTATAACTTTTGTGTTTGATAACATCAAAGAAATGCTCACAGAAAAGTGTTGGAAAACTCTTTTGTGCCACAAGAATCATAAATACTTAAATACAGCTGCATAAAATAATGCACTCATGAGCTCAATACTCCAAGCAAAACTTACATAACCAAAAAGAAACTGTAGACTCCGGTATGTTGAGAAATAAAGGCTGAAATATGAGGACATTTACAACTGTGTAATCTTCTGGAAATTTACTGACAACCCCTACAGATTGTTGAGGGCTCAATTGTTAAAATAAATAAATAATTTAAATAAAATAAAAAGATGAATGAGAGATTCAAGAAAAAAGAAATGGGCCCACAAAGACTGCTTATGCACGGAGACTAGAATTTTGTGCTTCTTCTATTTTCTAAAAAAAAAAAAAAAAAAAAAAAAAAAGCCTTTCTGACTTGCTTCTAGTGTTTTAAGGCTTTATTTAGATTAAAATGTAATTTTTTCACTCATTTCATTGAACATCAGATTTTTATTTCTCATTTTAATCCCATATTATTGCTGTAGGCACAAATATAATTCTTTATTCTTCCTTTTCAGCTTCTTCTTTTTATTATTTATAATTAATTATACATAAACCAACACATTAAAATGGATCTGAAACTGAATAAATGTCCAACAACTTCCAACTTTTATTCTAATTAATGTGTTAATGTTATAGTTAATACAAGGTTCGTTTACTGTAATTACAGATTCATTTCATTAATTACCATGTAGCTGTAACAGTGATTAAATGACAAAATAGGCAAGAATAAATGATGAATATGAATGATACACTATTAAAGCTATTAAAATCTCCAAAATGTTAAAAAGCTGCAAAAATCTGACATTCACATTCACAAAGCAGTAAAAACAGAAATAAAGAAATCAATATTTTACATATAATTCACAATAATCAATGCATATCCCCTGTTATACTACGGATAACTATGAATCCCTTATTACTAGGAAGTGATAATCCATGAAGCCATGAATGTACTTATTAGCACTTATTATGAGTTTCCTTTGACCAAAATTCAATCCTGTCTCAGCGGCCTGGAAAGAGGTAGAAGCGCTTGGTTAGAGTGCATCTGTCTTTGGTTGGCATCTGTCTCAGTTTCTCAGAGGGAAAATCTTCAAAGCGTTGCATGACCTGTGTGATGAAAACATAACCAGTGACTGTATCTGTTTGCCTGCAGCACTTTCACCAAAAGAGTTTTCAGGTACTTACTTTTCTGAAGAGCTCGTCGATGTCGTCCTCATGGGAGCACGTGTTGAATACCTCCTTGATGAACTGGATCAGGAAAGACCCACGGTCTTCCTGTCTGTATGAAACAGTGTCTGCAGGAAATCATGTGAAAACAGAATGAGACTACGCTTGTGGGTTATTGGTGCAAATTTCAGATGCTTATCTTAATAATGGCAGAAACCTTTTGCATAATAAAACCCTTCAGCAGACAAACTGACCTGGAGTGCTGGACAGAAGTGAAATGAAGTCCTTTTCTTTGTGCACATATCGAGTAGAGTCATCCACAATGCTGTTTTCATCAAAGCGGCTCTGTGACACATCATCACAGACCACTTTTGCACTGTCACTAACCATCACGGAGCCACCAGATTCTGCAACACATGCAGCATGCTTTTAATTCAGGTCCAAACTGTAGCCATGAGGACATTTGTAGATGTTGGTCAGATGAAATGATTGAAAGTCACCTCCTCTGCAGGCCTGGATGATGATGATCTTTGGTTTGTTTAGCAGTGCTGAGCATTTCTGTGAGCCCAAGTACTTGTAAATATTGTCAAAGGGGAATTCATCCGGTTCTTCTTCTCTGTGACTGACACCGAGGACTATTCCCCGTTTCCCGTGAGACATAATCACCACAAACACACTGTCTGTCTCTTTGAGTTTGGGATGTTTGGAGAAATTCATCAGAGCCTCATCGATCATCTGATTGAACACAAAAAGTCCCAGCATCAGTTATTTTGTCACTCAGCCTTAATTTAATAGGAAAGAATAAAAGATTAGTATTTAAATACCTTTCCAGTGAGATCTTTGTATTTGACCACTTCATAATGCAGAGATCGGAGAAGTTTATCCATGTTCTCCTCGTCAACTTCAGCTCCTTTTCGGGTTAATCTCTCATCAGAAAAATTTCGATTAGTGATTAGCAGGGCCACACGACTGGTAATGGACTTTTCTGCCACAGGGTAAATCTAAAAATACAAATGTAAAGACAGAATATTTACAGTTATAAATGTAAAATTTAAGTGTATAAACTTACAAAGTATCCCAAATTTGAATCTTGTTTGTTAAAAGTGTTTGAAAAGTGATGACAAACATTTTTATCATTCAGCTTCATCCTCCAGAAAGAGTCAGTTGTGGCGATGAGTTCGGACGACCAGCTTTGCTCCTTCTGAGACGCTGCAGCTGGAAAAAACAAAAGCACTGTTCAGACTTTATTCTGTACGATTTCCTTCTTCTAAACAGGGTGAACTCACCAGGAGGCTGACCACAGGACAGACCCAGCTCAGAGTAAAGTGTAGGATCTCTCTTCTCCAGGTGTTCGATCATCTTCCTGCTGGCTTTATCTCCTTTCCTCTTCACCATGTCGATGAGAGCACGGGCCATGTCTGCTTTGTTACTGCTGTCTTCGAGCACAGAGTCAATCTCTCCATCATTCAGCAAACCCTCTTCTAAAAGGTCATCCACGAGCTGTTTAAGAAGGGCTTTTGATACCTTTTCAACAAACTGTCCTCTCACTCTGGCAAGCTCCTTATCTAGAGGGAAGAATACGATCAAATAATCATGTCAAAATCAAAATTAATCACACATTAACACTTGGAAAATGCATGAATCGTGATATCTTCCGCCTTACCTGCCATTATTCAGCCTGTGTCCTCCAACAATTACGAGTGAGTTTGTCATGAAGATGTTTTATCTGTTGATAGTTATGTGGAAAACACACTTCCATGGAAGTGGTAGCAATCAAGTAAAACTTCAAATGCAACGCGAAATATTTGCAGTTTCTTTTGGCAGTGGTTTCCTGAAAATAAAGCAATGCTTATCATTGTTGTTTACAAAGAAGTAAGTCTTTTATATTTTCCGATGTAAGCACCTCCTCCACTCTTTAAGCCCTATGTTTGTTATGATTTGCGTTCTTTATTGTCATGTTTATAATTTTAAATAGCTTTCTTAGGAACACAGAGCTGATAATAAGTAGCTATACAACAGATAATGAAACTTAAGGTGTTTTCAAAGTCAAGTGTACAATAACTTTTAGGCTTTTAGGCAGTTTTATATAAGTAACAGGTTCTCATTTTCAAGTCTATACAGTTACAGTTAAATCTGAACTTACCGCAGCTGAGAAATATAAATGCAAAGCAGAAAGTGGTGCAAAAGGAGAGAAAAAATATGCAAGTATCTCTTCTTATAAATGTTGCAGTGTATTTTTCTACAAAGTGAGGATCATGCATACCATCCCAGGTCACTTATATTAAAATGTACAAGAAGAAATGTATTTTTCCATCTAGTATGGACTGGGTGGAGTGGATGGAGATGAGTATCAGAGGGTGATTTGTGACAGAAGCATAGAAGCAAGAGTGAAAGGGAAGATTGATGTGATGGTAGTGACATCTGATGTAAGGTTTGGAGACAATGACACTGATAAAAAAAGATGTGAGATGGAGCTGGAGGTGGCATAGTTGTAGCTGAAGATGAAGGTTTTCATTGGAAGTTTCCAGAATGGACAGGGTTAGACAGGGTCAGGTCAGGTCCAGTGGTTTGGAGGCAAGGTTAGAGAAGAAAAGCTGCAGGGCCAGATGAAAAGAGGGAGAACTCAGACGTTTCGTGGATGTAGTGAAGGAGGTGATGCAGATGACTGGTGTTACAGATGAAGATGCTAGGGCTAGGGTTTAGATGCAGGCAGATTATCTACTGTGTCAACCGCTAAAGGGGTAAGGGGCAACTGGAAAAGCAAGAACATCGCTACAATTGTCCTGACATCACGCCACTCCTGAACCAGAGATGAGGTCAGAAGTGTCTAACCTGGAATGAGCAGTCCAAGTCATATTTACGTATTATAATTCTGCTTTTACCACAAGCCGAATTATTAAAGTGCATTTCGCTTTCCATCTGATCTATGTTGCAACCAATAGGTGTATAGAAGTCTTAATCTTTTCAGGTTTTCCAGACAGCCTGATCTTTATGTTATTTTACTTTCTATATGTGAATGAAATGTAATTTTAGTTTATTAAGGCTGGGTGATTTTCCATTCATAAATATGGTGCTCTTGGAAAAAAGTTTGGACTGTTGGGTCTGCGCTTCCACAGGCCCCACTGGTTTAGAAACGTATTCCCGTTAACGACAAGGAAGCAAGACAAACATCTTTAACCGGTTTTTACTTGCTAGCAAGGGAAGGATCTCAGAGCAGCCCTTCTGCCCTCGGTCAGACCACTTCGAAGAACCAGCTTCCGCTTGCCGCCTTTTATTGAAAACAGTTACAGTACATACAAGCACCACCCATTGTAAAACCCCCCCTATGGTTCTAAAAGATAAGGTACTGTGTGTGTATGTGTGTGAACGTGTAAGCACGTGTGTGTATGTGTGTGTGTTTGTGTTTGGGGGTGCGTTTGTGTGACCTCCTGCCCACAAAAGGGTCATAAAGGCAGGACGCTTACTAAACAAGAAAACAGAACCCTCACATAGGATGTGTCCCTATAATAAAACAGAATCAGCAAAGACCAGTGCTCTACATTTCTGTATGAGTTAGTACCTAAAGGAAAACATGTTTTTAGTGTGTAAAGTTTAAGACCAAATATTTTTGGTCTTAAGGCCTGAAGTCTTAAGGCATTTATTTCCTACTGAGTTTTATGGGAAACTGATTCTCATCAACTGTGACTGTAAGGATTATATATTATATAAGAAGTTCAGAAGAATCTGGGGGAAAATCTTGTTCTGCAGTTGTCCAGTAGATTCAGAAACACAAATCACAACAGACAATTTTTTTCTCTTTGCGAGAATAGAAATTAGGTGAAAGCCCTTTTTCATGCTTGCTGGAGACTGTTAACCATTTTGTTCACTCAGTGATTTTTCTTTTCCTGAAATGACTCGATACCAATGAAGCCGCTCTGAGGCTGAAGTAGGGAGTATTGCTTTGCTGACTCATTCTTAAACAGACCAACAAATGATCCAGCTTTCAAACAACAAGCCCGAGCACATGCAAGCTACTTGAAGACACTCTAAAGAAGGCAAGGCAATTGACATGCACAAACCAAAAGAGCTGTTACTGACCTGTTGTACTTAAAAATTAAAAAGCTAGTGTCCTTTATTTTAAACCCATTGTGGTAGTTCACAGAGTTATAAAAACAGCCTCAACTGATAAATATTTCCGAAAAGACTAAAAATGACTTACATGGGACTCCATATTTACACAGACTTAAAGGGGTTTAGAGGAGACATATCTAAAGTGAGCAGATAAATGTGTTAAAAAAGTATGTGTTTATGTGGGATTAATTTTGGTATGTCTGACTTTAAAAAAAAGAATACACTCAACCTATGTGTAGTAGTGGTTTGGAATTTAGCCTTGTAATTGTAATTTGTGTACAAGACAGACTGGTGGAATTGAGATTTCTTTTTATCTCTGGGTGCTTAACACTGGAGCACTCATGACCTTTGACCTTTAAATACCCAGGGACTGTGTAGAAGTTCTGATAGGCTGCATTACTTTCCCCTATGGTCATGGGAAAGGTGAAGACACATATTTCTGGGTTAATGTTACCTGACCTCCAAAAACTGTACATTGAGCAGTAACAGAAAATCGTTTCCATCTATCCTATCGCAGCTGTTATATGGTGACAGGCATAGGTATATCTTTGGACTGTTGGAAGAAGCTGGAGCACTCAGAGAGAACCCTCAAAGTCACAGGGAGAACATGCAAACTGGATTTGAACCCAGGATCGTCTTACTCTGAAGTATGAGTACTAATCACTGCAGAGTCATAAAGCACTAAACCTATTCACATGATTGTCTGCTCTCCCTCTGGCATGGAGATTAAGAAAATTATGAATCAATTTTCATTTCACAAGTCAAGAATATTGAATAAATAACAAAACAGACATATACTAATGCAAATACATTTCTGTGCTTTTTATGTAGGCCTATGTTATTGCTGCTGTTATTTTTAATTACAGTATTTCTAATGCTTTAGTATTTTATTTTATTTTATTTTATTTTATTTTATTTGCCTTCACACGGAGGTAAACTTCTTGAATATTTACTCTAGATGGCGCTAAGTTGTTCAACGTTATTTGTATTTTTTTTTTTTTTTAAAAAAAGCGGAGAAGAAGAAATAACAGCTAGAAAATGGGTTTGGGGCGAAGCTAACTGTTAGGCTAATGTAAATATTCACCAAGAGGAGACTGGAGAGCAACTGAAGATAGCGTTACAAGAAAGCTTTGCGTACGTTGACACGAAATGTACGTAGTAACGTAACGTTGACCTGGCTTGCAGTCTTAGCGAGCTATGATAGCTCAGTAATTAGCTTATGTTAGCACTGGTTACATTGGCTGGCTATAGATTAGCTTATTGAATTGTCATTCTGGACCGTAACAAAGGCTAAAAGGGTCTGTTAGAAACTCCAGGAAACATTTGTCGCTAAGAGACAGCGGTGTTTGGAAAGGGTAAGCTTCAGAGTCGGTGTAGGAGAACTACACCGACTATTAGCGTGCTAATCACAGCTTAGCTCATAGCTGGGGGCATTCCTTTAGTACAACCCAGCAGTCGGCAAACTTTAATGTCAGAAGAATTATTTTTAAAAAGTTTCTGACCAAAATAAAAGTCTGTTTGAATCCTCAGTACACATTTAAGGCGTATAATGAAGCTGTCGCGGCTTGTTAAGTAGAAATTCGCCTCTCGGCATTACTAATAAGAGTAATGTATTATCAACAAAACACAACGATTATGAAATGAAGGAAAGAACATTGGCATATACAGAGCTGCTTTGAAATAGAGTAGCTTTAAAGCTTTGCAGACCTCTTTGAGTGTTATGTGTTTGTGCAGTTGACTCAAATTAAAGCTCGTCTTCACTAATAATTATAAGTAAAACGTATACTACAGTAAGTTTCACAGTAGTAAAAATTAATATAAAGGAGTTTAAGTCCAGCTGCAACGACTGAATGACGTTCTCAGCCTTTGTGTATTATAGAATGTATTTGTAGTATATTTAGATACAGCAAAGCACAGTTGCTGTTCAAGTTTTTAAAGTTTTATCACTTCTGTCTCCACTCAGTAGTCCTTCCTTTTAAAGAATGATGAGCCAGCGGCGTGGGATCCATCTGGACCAATCAGAGCTGCTATGCAAAAAAGGATGTGGTTTTTATGGCAACACTGCTTGGCAAGGCCTGTGCTCAAAGTGCTGGCGAGAAGAAAATCAGCGAGAAAAGCAAAAACAGATTCAGGAGGACTGGGCACTCGCTGAAAGGTTTGTTTGCCTTCTTGTCTCCTATGTAAGACTACTCAGAAAAAAAAAAGTTGTTAGAAGTTGTTCTGTTCTCTTACCTCTAGATTTACTCAGCTTCCTCTTACAGTCGGCAGTCCAGCTGTGCAGTATTACAGTTCTACTATTCTTTTTAATGTTTTTCCTCACAGGTTGCAGAGAGAGGAAGAGGAAGCATATGCAAGTCGACAACAGAAGACCCAATCACAGCCTTCCATTACACCTTTTAGCAAGTTTGAGGAGAGAAAGACTAAAGAAAAGTCCAGCAAAGTCAACACGGTCACAAAGTTTTTTATTCCGTCCACAAAAACACCACCAAAAAAGGGTATGCACTGTAGCAAACAGGCAGCTGCTAGAAACTCTGGTAGGGCTTTATGTTGCAGCTCAGTAATAAGATCCCGATAGTTTTGTAACTTTATCATAGAAACAATAGTTTCAGAAATGCCACGCAATAATGAGGAGAGGTATGAGAAGTGTGACCAACGATTTATATCACAGTATGTCAGGTTATCACCATTATTGATGCTGCATGAGTGGGCCTAGATGTAGACTTACAATGAATCATTCAGGAGTTTGTGGAATTTTAAACAATTAAAACTAAACTAAATAAATCCAAAAAAGGATAAATATTCTACATTTAATATCTGCTACAAAAATAAAATATTTAGCACAGAGAATAAGAATCAATCCTTAACAGGAGTCCTTTGATTTTATGTAATCCATGTTTTTGTTGTCACTGTATTCTTAAACATCTGGTTGGTTAGCATTAATTAGCTGCCCCACTCGCAGTGAAAGTGCAGTACTAGAGCAGCATGATCAGAAATTAAGTAAAAGGAGTCATTTTTAAAGCTGAGGAATTAAGAAAAAAAGAAAAGAAAAAAACAGGAGAAAAAGAAGAAATTTCCAAACAGCAGACAAAGCTCCTCCATCGGTCACAAGTTATTTTGCTGCGACTCCACATTTGTCTTTACTGTTCTTTCACGTAGCAATGCTGCTCCTCCCAGCTGTTGTGCTACGTGGCATGCTAGCATTACCCAGCATGTGGTTTGTCAGTGTAATTTTGTAAATGTGTCGTTATTTGTCACAGCGGTTTGTGCATTATGTCTGCCCTGTTGAAGAGAGTTAATGTTAAAGTATTAATGGTTTTCTTTATGTTAAATTTAGTGGAAAATGATTAGAAACCTCAGTGAGAAGAATATTCCCTCAGCAAGTATAAAGCTATTCAGTTAATAGAGTTTCCCTCTCAATACGTGCCTCAGCACTCTTTAACAGTCAATGTTATATATGCATGAAAATATACTGCCAAGCATTATATTGAGGCAAAATCATAAAGTAAAACTTTGGTTATAAATACAATAACAACTATTTCAGCTTCTCCTCTTTCAAGAGTTGCCACGAAATCTGATTAAAATAACTGGAAGAATATGTGCAGTATTTGGATTAAAATGTTAATATAGTGACTTTAATTATTGAAGTAGGCTGATAATAATGAGGTAAATTTGGCAGATGTTTTCATATTATGCTGTTATAAGCCACCTTCAAGATTACTTTAAAGTTCTTGTATGCGTGAAGGTAATGTAAAAATTATGTTTAATCCTTTAATTAGTGGACGGACATTTTCTCTAATAACGAAAGTAGAAGCTTATAAAACCAAACATCAAGATGCATGTTTTTTTTTTATCTGGAAGCACTTTCTAGTTTCTGTAATAAATTGACACCACATTATTACCATGTTGTTACTGTGCTGCAATATGAAGTGCTATTATAGTTTAGTCTCTATTTTGTGTCTTTATAGTGTTAAAAGTTTACAATGCTGTTGAGAAAATGAGGATATAATGAAAATGACCTTGTTTCAGTAAAAGTATTTCTTTGCCTTAATGCTTTACAATTTACCCGTTTAGCTGGAAAATCACTACATGTATAGATTTGTGTGTGGTGATCTTTGCCCTGTTGGAGAGACCTGTTTAGTTTAACCTAAATACAATCTGGTTGGATAAATGTGTTCTTTTTCTGGTACAGCACTAGCTGCTGTATGTGGTTTTGAGCTATTAGGAATACATGCTTGAAGTATCTGTAACTGAAAGTGACATTAAATTATCATTCTGCAGATGCTGCTCCTTTTGACACGCAGTCCAGCCCGAGCCCCAGCTCATCCACAAGCCGACAGTCATCTGTGGACAGTGACATCGCAACACGAGAGTTTATTGATTTTCTTAAGCCTCTGAAGTCTGGCAGGGAGATCTTCAAACAGTGTCGGGCCTTCACTGAGACCATGGTCTACAAGAGGGTGGGTTTTGATTAGCTATACAAGACTCAAATAACTCAAAACTGTTACTTTAAAATTCAGTTTTCATTTCATGTTCATACTCAAATTCACACAACACTGGTGTAGCAGTTATAGTTAACCACTTCAAATTGGCTTCAAATCAAATGATAAAGGCATTATTTTTGTGTTGTAAGGAAAGATTTACTCTTTTTAAACCCAAAAGTTGGGAAATCCCTGCGTTACAGCAGGTAAAACATGAAAAACAAATACAATGTCCTAAATCAAAGAAGCTCAGATTGGTATGAAGAATGAGCTCGATTAAATAGAAAATACAAAAAAAGTGAATCTAAATAAAATACAGTTTAAAAAAAATTGAAGGTCTTTTGTGAGAATCTTGAGAGTTGATTCAAACTGAAGTGAATTGGCAGCAGCGATGATGGGAGCAGCAGATAACACAATTACGCTCCCGTGGCAAGTAGTTTGAAGTTCAAGCAGAACTGCTAGTAAATGTTGTTGATCAGATGTATTATGAATGTATCCATTTAATATGCCCTTGTGTTTTCTGCAGGTAATATCTTCAAGACTATCAAAGTTTTACACTCCAGTTATATCAAGGCTGAATTTATATTATTTCTTATTCCTAATTCAGGACATCGGAGCTGATGAGCTGTCAGAGTGCGTGCAGGACTTCTACCAGAACCTTTCAGAGCGCCTCCAGACCCAGTTCAAAGGTGCTGCTTCACTCTTACACCCAGCAAGAATCTGCTTTGAATGAAAAATATTAACAGTATTACTTGGTATGATTTTGATTTAATATCTCTATTCTCTGGGCTTCTTTTTGTAGGTTCGTCTGATCAAGTAGAGTGTATTATGGATGAAGTCGAAAAGTACATGATGACTCGTCTCTACAAGGAAGCCTTCTGTCCAGAAACAACTGATGATGAGAAGAAAGACCTGGCAATACAGAAGAGGATCAGGTTCGCAGACAAAAGTCGTCACAACACTTAAAAGAAGATTTTTTTTTTTTTTTAATAAATGTATTTTTTGATAATAACAAGGAAGTACTGCTGCAGGTAAAAACGCAGCATATTGCATACTACTCTTGGACTGAAGTACTGAATGATTTATTACAGAGCCCTGCACTGGGTCACCATTGAGATGCTGTGTGTTCCTGTAGATGAGGAGATCCCTGAGGTTTCTGACAGCGTAGTCAAAGCCATCACAGGTTTGTCTCATACTCGGTTATGTTTGAGAAGAACAAAACAGGACATCTCGCGCTCTCACAGAGGGTTTCCACCAGGAACATTGTAACACCTGGCTGATTATGCAGTCAGGGGGATAGAGGGTTAGGAGTGGTGCTGTGCACACATTAGAAGAAAGACAGTACTTTTATTTTCCACTTACAGCAGGAAGAGAAAGGAACTTGTGTGTTAACCCTCTGAAGTAGTCTGACACACCGTTGCATCCAGATCACACGACTGATTTAAGATGACGTAGAAGCAAGACAAAGCTTTGCTGAGTCTCCGTTTCAGCTTGTTTCTTAAGTGCGGACTTTAAACTATATAACAATTTTATCAATTGTGTTGATTGGCCAAGTAAAGCCAGAGATAAATAATTTACGCCATGCTTTTTATCCCTTAGCTATAAAAGGCTGATGGGGTATTGTCGTCACCCTGCTGGGCGGGTGGGCGATGTGGACACCCAAGTTTGTAACTATCGTAACTATTTATGTATGTAACTATTTCCTACTTTTTAAAAATGTATTTTATTTTTATTTATTAATTGATTTGTTTTTTTGTTATTTTTAGTTCAGTTGTGTTAACACAGGAAATCGAAAGAGAAAATAACTGTGAAGTTGTGCTGAAAAGAATGATACCAAACAAGGAAAGATAAATAGTTTATACATTTGAAATATAAAGGTGAAATCAAAAGTAGTCTGAAATGGTCAGTTATACACTAGACTCCAAAGTGTTAAACTACGTTGAATGGTGGACATAAGTCAGAAAATGTTATTTATTCTCCTTTTAATTTTTACTTCTGTGTAATTTTTTTTTCAGACTACTTTTGCATGTGTTAAAAATGAACTTGAACAGAGGGCTGATACGATACATCATCTAACCTAATGCTTGTAGCTTTTGTCCAAAGATGCTACTGATGCTTAGGACCTGCAGGATGCTGAGCTTGTAGTACGCTGGTGGAAGCCTTCCTTATAGTGCTGATAGGACAAAACTTTCAGATTAATGCTCTGTTTGTCTTCTGTTTTGTTTCAGACGTGATCGAAATGGATTCGAAGCGCGTTCCCAAGAACAAGCTGGCATGCATTACTCGTTGCAGCAAGCACATCTTCAACGCCATCAAAGTCAGCAAGAAAGAGGCTGCGTCTGCAGACGACTTCCTCCCCACACTGATCTACATTGTGCTGAAAGCAAACCCACCGCGACTGCACTCCAACATCCAATACATCACCCGTTTCTGCAACCCCAGCAGACTCATGACTGGAGAGGACGGCTACTATTTCACCAATCTGGTGAGGAAATTAGTGCAAGTGCATTTATGTGGCTTATTGGTGTTTGTCTGTAGTTTTTCGGTTATGGGTTAGTGCTTTGAAGTTGTTTTGTGTTATTCTGACCTGTTTTCTATTATTTTTTTGCTATGAGAGATGGCTGAGTCAGAGACGTTCTGTAAAATTCAGTATCCTTCAGCAGCAATACAAAACTACACCTTTTAAAGTTCATTCATCACTTTTTAAAAACATTTTCTGACAAAAATTGCCAAAATCCTTGTAGTTTAGTCTGTTTAGTTAATGACATTTTTCTATTAATCAGTTTTTTTTTTCTTTGTAGCAACTTTTAATTTGGAAAAAAAAATCCCATTTGCATAGATTAAAAACAAAATGCTCCAAAATAATTGAATCACCACGGTGTACAGATCACATGGATGTGTTCAACAGAGTTGTAAAAGAAGATGTCGAAGTGCTGGAAAGCTGTACCTCCTCCTGATGTAATAATAGCGATAGTATTAATTAGGGAAAATTCCTGGCAACCAATTTCTTACTCGACTAAATGAGGGGAAACAATCAGGCTAACCAACTAGTAAAACTAAGAATCCCTCAGTAAGTTAAATTTGAGAACGGCTTAAAGGAAAAATTAATATACCACTTGTGCGTGTGTGCTTCACCTCGCATCGTGCATTATCAAGATTGTGTCATGCATTATGAATGACGCATTCTGTTCTAAAATTTACAACAGCCACTTGAATAAAAGCTAAAATTTAACAAAAAACAAGCTCCAAGTTCCCTCTCGCCACCTCCTCCAGCTTATCTGGGAAACATTGAGCCTTTCCCAGGCGAGCCAATAGATGTAATCTCTCCAGCGTGTTTTGGGTTGTGGGACCTTCTCCAATATGACATGCCAGAACACCTTGTCCAGGAGACGACAGCCTTAGTCATCTCCTTATGATGTGGAGGAGCAGCGGTATACTCTGAACTCCTCGTGATTGATTGATCTCCACACCCCATCACTAAGGCAGAGCACATCCACCTTTAGAAAAAGGCTAATTTCCACCGCTTGTATCCGAAATGTCATTCTAATACTGCATTCTATGGCCTGCATTAATAGATTTATGACTTAGGACACAATCATTTAACACCATTGGGCATCAATTAAAACTTTAACAATCAGATTAAAGGACTAGTAAGTCTGGTACCAACTTGTGACATTTAAACCACGGATGACATCCATTTCTTTCTTCTTTTTTTTTAAATCACTCTTACTTCCTGTCTTCCCAGTGCTGCGCAGTGGCCTTCATTGAGAAGTTGGATGGCCAGTCTCTGAACCTGAGCTCTGAGGAGTTTGAGCTTTACATGTCGGGCCAGGTGTCCCCAAACTGGCCACTCACCTCCGGAGCCGCCACCTCCTCCAGCAACAGCGCTCTCAGTCAGGTCCACAAAAGGCTGGATCTGCTGACGGGGCTCGGGGAAAGGCAGGAGCGCGTCATCGAGAAGGCTCGCCAGCTGGAGAGTGACCTCATTGACTGGACCGATGAAGTGGAGCAGAAAGTGCAGAGCGTTCTGGAGAGTTTTCCACCCGACATGCAAAACCCTCCTGCACCCACAGCAAGTGAGACTGCAGCAGCTTCATCAGCAATCGACTCTGATAATGTTGAGAATGAGCTCCTGCCACCACCACTGCAGCCACAAGTGTTTGCTGGTTGATATAAAGCTTTACTCCACCCTGACCCTTTTCCCTCCAGCTGTCTGATACAGATCCCAGTCAACACTCCCAGAATCTTTGTTCCATCCACCCTTTTCTTGTAGAAACCATGAAGCTAGACCCTACAGCAATGTCACTTTCAAATGAAAAAAAAAAAGTTTATTTTTGGGTTGTGTGTTTATTTGCTTTCTTGGAGAGAGTAAGATGAGAAGCTTGATGCCACTCTCGTGCCTGAACAGTAAATATTAAGCAGCTTAGCCATGAAAATGTTTTATTGTAAATTAGTTTGTCTAAAAACCAAAGCATAGAAGCTTTCGTACAGATCAGCAATTCATTGGTGGTGGATTTCTGTCACATGTGGACACGGCTAGGCTGGCTGCAGCTGCCAGAGTGGTATGAATGCTCCTGACTCTCCACCAGAAAGCAAATAATCTGAAACTTTAATAAATACTCTTATTTTGAACACCAGGCACCACGAGGTGGAGTCCTGGAGTCCAGCAACACTCAGTCAGGGGTCTGTCATGGTTACAGTCTGCTCCTGTTAAAGTTTTAGACTTGCTGATATCCTCAATCCAGCTGAGCAGTGGAAAGAGAGTGACTCCATTCCAAGTTCTTCCGAAACACATCTGCTTGTCACCCACTGTGGCATCTTCAGTACCTCAGCTCTTCTTTGCCCTTTTATGTACAGAGAGGATAAAACGGACGATATTTAAACATGTATAATAACTCTCAAACTATCAGATGAGGATTTATTTTAAGTGTATGTCTCCGGGGTATGTAGGCCCTTAATTCCCAAGTTGTATCTAACATACAATAATTTTCATTACACTTTAGATAACACTTTAGATGGGCGGGGTGGGGGTAAGTGAGGTGGTAGGGAACTCCCAATGATGCAATAACCAACTTGCCGCTCTCTAAAACTCTGAAACTCCAGCTCATGTTTGTAATGTGTGCTGTGTTTAGTGTGCGTTTCACAACCCTTCACAGAAATAGCCAGAAAAAAGAAGTGTGTGCGTGAGTTGAGAAGGTGTGTGTGTGTGTGTGTGTTGCATGTTCTAGTAATGTTGACAAATCCTCCAGTTACACCTGTAGAAATACTTTTTTTTTTTTTTTTTTTCCTTCCATGGCTGACCTCATTCTAGTCATAAGCTGGATGTACAGAAGTGATTTTATTTTTCTATACGGTGTTGGTTAATCCTCCCTCTGGATGCAGTAGGAGATGATAATCCTGTAATATTTACAGTAGATTTAAAAAAAAAAAAATCTTTGCTTGAAGATGTATAAATTTTAATGGTCGAGTCGTCGACGTCTTAAGAGAGCGTCATGAGCAGGTCTGCTGAAAGAAGGTGAATGAATTGGGCACAAAAACCAGCACGATGCTGTTTCCCTGTAAGAATGAGGGAGAATCACTCCAGATGCTCATGGAGAATTTAGAAAACCAGTTTAATTTATTTCATGGCACTTTTGTTTGCTTTTAAAGCACTTCATTCAATAATGAAGATGGTCATTGTGCAGATTAGTTGATAATATAGTAGTTAAAAGCGTCTTTGTTGCACAGATTTAATTTGACTGTCTTTTTGAAATTTCTCAGTCTTGAAGTGAAGGAAGCTTTTTAGGAAAGCTTGTTTGAATTATGTAAGGCACAATTTTCCTTTTCTCGCGAGCTAGTTTCCCTTTCCAACCAGGTTTAATTTTTGTTGTTGTTGTTGAGAATTTGCAACAGTGCAGTCAGTGTGTGGCTGCCGTCAAAATTCACTTTGAGAAAAAGCTCTTAATGCGGACATAAACTAACAGCTTGAATAAATTCTTATTGCACTGTATGCAGAAGCCATTTATCAGGTATTAAAAAACATTTTAAACCGCGTCTTTGTTACCTTATAGGTTTGTTATTGTGTGACATGGGAGAAATGAACAGAATACTGTCTTTTATTTAAATGTAACTTATTGGGGCAGTATTGGTATATTTGCATCTATGGGTGTGTGATTAATAAAAACAGAAAAGTCAGATGGACTGTTGTGGTTCCTTTTAATTTTTTTTCACATGACTGTGATGGTCAAGATTTTGCATGTCAGGAATGAAGTTCCTGACTTGCAAAATCAGGAAAAATTAACCCAGAATTTTAGCTGTGTCTACTGTTCTGTATATCTGGGAAAGGGGGGGATACGTTAAGGGTGGCTTCTTGGCAGTATATCTTAAGGATGTGTTTTTCATGACGTGGCTGGTGATCTGCTGTTGATAGCGTTTTAGGCCTCTTCTTCTTTTGCCCTCCACTTGTCCAATTTCCTTAAATTTGTAAGGACACACTCCATGCCCTGCTGAGGTTTCAATCACCGTTTTGGTGCAAAAAATAATATTTAGTGACTTTCAAACTGTTTTATCTTTGGTATTTTTCCAATATTTTCACAGATTGAACCAAAAAAATGTTTCTGTGACAGGCTGCTAATAACAAAATGCCTAAAGATACAATTTAAAAACGGTCCTTAGTTAAGTTGTCTATAACAAAAAAAGAGAAAAAGAAAAAAACCACATTCCCGTGAACATGGTCAGGTATAAGGAGTGGACTAAAAACCAAAAGCGAAACCTAGAAAGCCTCGAGAACTGTTGCTTAAGACCTCTTGGCTCAAAGAAAAACCCAAAGAAAAGAAAAAGAGAACAAGAAAACACACCCTTCCAGTGAAAAGCTCTGTGGTTCATTTTCACTAGAAAGGTTCAAATGAGCTAGAAAGAATAATATTTTACAGTTCGGGAGTACAGCTCAACAGTGCAGTGAATCAGTGGATTGTATAAAAACCTCATGGAGTTTCATTATATTAATTATACACTTATCAATAATGTAGGTAAACTGCTTTAGGATCAATCTAAGTTAAACCCATGCGAATTGCAGCCTCCTCCTGTTTTTAACTAAGAGGTAACTGGTGTGGTCTTCTGCTGCCTTAGACCATCTGCTTCGAGGTTTGTGGTCACAGATGCTCTTCTGCATGACTTGGTTGTAAAGAGTGGTTATTTGAGTTACTGTTGCCTTTCTATCAGTTCAAATCATTCCTCTGACCTCTGAAATCAGCAAAGCATTTTTACTTGGAGAACTGCCCGGATATGAACTCTCCTTTTTTAAACTAACCTCTGTAAACTCTAGAGATGGTTGTGCGGGGAAAATCCCAGCAGATTAGTAACTTCTGAAAAATGCAATGGTAAAATGGTTTTTTTTTTTTCACTCTTCACTGCACTATCTAATAATGCCAGAAAAAGCCCCCAAAAATATATTTAAAAGAATGTAGGAGGATACAACAACTGAGTGGCTACATCCATCTAAAAAAACATGTTGGAGGCTCTGTCATGGCCACTATCTGGAAAATAACTGATTGGCAGCAGCTTAATATTTTCACACTGCCAATTCAGTAAAACCATACCTGGATTTAAAAAACAAACAAACAAAAAAAACCCACACAATGTAACACTATCAGTCATGGACGATAGTGTCCTTCCAGAAGCCTGGAGAACTATTCCTGAAGACTACTTAAAGAAATTAAAAGAAAACTGCCTCAGTTTGGACTGTGTAAAAGAATAAAGGTCATCATACCAAATATTAACTGTCAAGCTTGTTAGAATTGTACAAATTTTATGTGCTGTATTTCCGTGTATATTTCCACATTTCAATAAATTGCTGGACCTATTTCCCATTTTCCTGGCAAAATATAAAGGCACGAGGGGTGACTCATGACTTTTACACAGTGCTGTAAGAAAAAAAGCTCATAGCAGACTACCGCATCAGTACTACAATAATAAAGTGTAAAAGTTGCATTATTTCAATTAGCTTGATACAACAAATAAACAGAACAACTGTGTTTGCTAATTCTAGAAAATATCAAGTTTCCACATTAATCAGGTGAAGAAAAAAAGTGTTGTTGGGGAGAACTGTGCAACACATCAGAGCTATTTAACAGGGGTCAGATACGGGAGGGGAGTTCTTTAATTTGCCACATGATGTGTTTTACCATGAAACTAATTTTAGCCTAGGGTAGAGAATTGTTTGGAAAAGAGGACGTCCTCATGTGTGGCACCCTGAGGGAGGGGACAAAACATTTTCACTTCTCTTTTTAGGAGAAATGAATAAATACTCGATCAGTTTCTGTTTCTTGAAGAGTCTCCAGAATGGACAAGCTCATCTCTCTCTTTGGTGAGTTTTCTTCAGCTCATTTAA
This sequence comes from Pelmatolapia mariae, assembly GCF_036321145.2. Taxonomy (NCBI): domain Eukaryota; kingdom Metazoa; phylum Chordata; class Actinopteri; order Cichliformes; family Cichlidae; genus Pelmatolapia; species Pelmatolapia mariae. Next base: position 24,089,632 of record NC_086239.1, read on the forward strand.
TGAAAATGTACTTTTACATACTGACCTGATGTAACTGTCATTTAAACTTGATTATTTTCTCTTTCAGTTTTTTCAGCACTCTCACAGATTGTAGTGTCTCATGGTATGAGCCAAATATTCTTTACAAATATACTTTAATTTTGCACAGATATTATTTTAGAAGTGATCTCAGGATTTACACTCATTACCAAAATAGATCCTTTAACTGTATTCTTCTTTGTTTCTGCAGTTCCCACTGAGGCGTCTTTGAGAGCCAACATTGAGTTGGTGTCAGGACACTCAAGGATCTTCTCGGGGGAGACAGCCCGCCTGAGATGCAGTATTCCTGATGTGCACAGGTCTAACTGGACTTACCTGTGGTTCAGGGGGTCTGAGGAGCTCTCACAGACTGGGGAGGAATTAAATCTGAGGAATACCAAAGTTCAAGAGAGCGGGAAATACTACTGCCAAGGAACAAGAAATACGAAGGTGGGAAAGATTCGCACCCAGCAAAGTGTCCCTGTGGAGCTCAAGGTGGACGGTAAGATCTGTTTGTCTGCATGAAAGAAATATAATTGCTTTGCACGTTAGGCTTCTTTCTTCCTGTGTAATCCTAACACTGGAGCATTGAACATCTATAAGCTTCTTTTCAACTTCAGGCTTTCTGTGCAGCTCATCTAAGACATGCTGTGAGTGATGGTAGCACTTCTTAATACAGCCTGCAACTTATACTGTGATTTTCTAGGGTTTAACATATAAGTCTTCTTCTATAATTCTACTTAAAATGTCAATTTGGTACAACAAGGACTTGTTTTGTTTTGGGGGTTATTTGTACTTATGTGGTATCTTTGAGGTACAAACTTTGTTTCCCCACCTTATAACTAGACAGTATATCAGGGGTACAGGCTGTATTATAGAGTACCTTAACCTCCCCTTCTTGCATTGTAGCATTACGTATTATTGTTAGATGTTATTACATTAAATGTTAGGAAATTAGTGAATTTCTCCCATTGCTTTACTAATGTAAGATTGGAAGTTATTCAGAGGTAACTCTGTGGTGTTTCCGTAGGTGGCTGGGCGATTCTGCAAGTCCCACGACATCCTCAACTTGTCAGGAGCACATTGGAGGTGACATGTCGTGTCAGAGGGAACCCCCGACTTGAAGAGATTATTTTGTACAAAGATGGCGTTGAAGTAATGAGACAAAATGGTCACAAGCCAGATTTCCATCTGACCAACTTGAGCCTTGAGGACCAAGGAGTATATTCTTGCAGGGCTTCCTGGGATGTGAGGGGACGAACACTCTCTGTCACTTCTGCTGGCGCTCATGTACAGATCTTAGGTGAGATTACACCGAACTGTGTGTTCTTATCTTAGGTGTGGTGTAGTTAAAGGAATGGCAACATGCGAATCAAGATAATATGCCTAGAAGTGCTTCCATCTTTACACCTAGTGCTAAACTTGGTGTCTATCAACCTTCTCCTTTAATGCTGAGCATGAAAGCCCATATTTCCCACAATGTTAAGTTATTCCTGTTAGTACAATTGAACATAAATATTCTTAGCCTCATGACCTACCACTTGTGTTTTTTTCTTAAATTAAACCAATGTCTTCTGTCACAGAGGTTCTGTCAAAGCCAATTTTGAAGATCATCCCCAACTATGATATTCAGCTAAAGAGGATGAAGCTCATTTGCCATGTGCAGTACAGCGCCCCTGCTCCTGCCCCTCTGATAGACTTCTATTTCTACAAAAATAACAGGCGACTGGGACCTGCAACATCTGACAACTATAATGTAGTGAAACAGACTCCAGGGCTGTACAGCTGCAAGGCCAGGGTGCCTCAGTTGGGCCTCTCGAAGTCCAGTGAACCCAAAAACTTTGGACTAAGAGGTATTTAAAATTTAATTTACCCCAGCATTTGTTCTACACTGATAAGCCCCAAACCTCCTAATGGACTGCTAAAAATGTGATACTTTGTGTGTAACAGTTGCACAGCCTCAGAGGCCATCTCATCTCTGACCCAACGGAACTTGAGAAGATGCCACCTCTTCATCCTGGACTCCAAAGGCCAGTATTTCGCCTTGCTTCAGCCACAGATGACTTCCCACCTGCTGCTGCTTCATTATGGAGGACCACAAGAGCCACGCGCATCGAAATAAAAAATTTTGTGCTTAATTTTAATAAACTGATTTTTTAAATACTTTTCAAGTCTTCATTTCAAAAAACATTTTCGAATTGCACTTTAATAAACTTCATTTCAAAAACGTTTTTCGAATTGCACTTTAATAAACTTCATTTCAAAAACCTTTTTTTCGAATTGCACTTTAATAGACTTCATTTAAAAATCCTTTTTCGAATTGCACTTTAATAATAAACTGTTTCTAAAAACATTTTCGAATTGCACTTTAATAAACTTCATTTCAAAAACGTTTTTCGAATTGCACTTTAATAAACTGCATTTCAAAATCCTTTTTCGAATTGCACTTTAATAAACTTCATTTCAAAATCCTTTTTCGAATTGCACTTTAATAAACTTCATTTCAAAATCCATTTCCCTTTCCTGTTCGCTCAGGGATTAACATGTGGATTAGCAGTTGGATTAACAACTTCATTTTAAAAATCCTGCTGCTATTCAAATTAGCCACACCGTGGGATGTAAGGAGCTCTCTGATTGGCTGGTCAGACACAGGCTGTCTGCCAGCCTGGATTTTTCTAGCTCATATCTTCGCCCTGCTAAGAGGCGTGTGTGCTTGTACAAAGGCCGTTCAGCCTCGGGATTTACACTCGGCTCGACACGGATATGTGAAGAATGAAGGGACCCTGCAGCGAAACGGAGAGCGCAACCTCTGACTGAGTGCCCGTTTACACAGTCTGACCACCTGTTGAAGGTAACGTGCTAACATGGCTAACGCTAGCATCACCGCACGTAGCCCCGTTATTTTAAGGTCATTTTAGCTTATGAAAATTTTACGTCGCAGCTGTACGAGCTAGCTACGTGTTTTGTAAGCTGCTGTGCTCTTCACAAATAAAGCTGGAAGCAGCTCAGACTGTTAGAACCAATGACTGTATAAAAGATGGACGACGCGACACCGCCTCCTCCCATTGTGCAAAAATGAAGCCAAAATATCCCGCTTGTGGAGGCTGCCATCTTGCGTTTTTGGAGCCAGTGTCTGCGCAGTAGTGACTTGAGGTGGAGCTCCTGCTGGACATGACCGCAAACACGCCCCCCTACACTTTTTACGTAGCCCGGCTGCTCCATTTTTTTGCTGATGGGTTTAGCGCAGCTGACGACTTGTTAAATTAAGGTAAATACGACCACGTCACTGTTATGAAAAAGACACACAGCTTAACATCTTATAGTTCTAAAATCACTCTGTTGTTAATTCGTTTGCTATATTAGCCGCTAGCATACGCAATGTGTTGGGGGCTTGTTGCTAGCTAGTTAGCGATGCTAGTTACGCTAATAGTCTGTATTATTGAATGATTCAGCACTCCTTAGGTTTTGTTATACATTTTTAGACAGCGATAAGATCAGCTACACACTCTATAGAGGCCCAGAGTTACTGTTAATATCAAAAATGTAATGCTGTCCTTTGAGATTTTAACATTTAAGACTGTGAGTGTAATGCATCTAAAACTGTTTAAATCTTTACCGTCTACAGTCAGGTAACATGGAAACTTTAAAAACAGCAGCAGAAGGTTTCAGTAGTGTAGTGTAATTTGTTCTTTTCATTTAATAATAGAGTCCATATTATACCAACAGCTACATTCACCCAGGGGAGAAACTAGTGAGGCAGACCATGAGGACTAAGCTGGGTTTCTGGGTCCAGAGGTTTGGAGAAACTTCTTCCTGTTCTTTCATCACAGCTGTCCTGTGCCAGATGTTCTGTTGACCCACTGAGAGAGGCTTCATTTAAGAAACACCAGGAAGACCGAAGCTCATGGCATTGATCAAGCGGGACTCATCATCTTCACCAGCAGCTCCCTCACAGGGAAATCTTCAGAGCTCCTCCGTAGGCCCGCCCCAGGAGATGATAAACCCAGCATTTCATGAACTCTGTGATGAGACCTTTGGTTTGTGTAATGTTATAAATACTCGGATACTCCCCAGACGCTCCAGACTTTTACATAAAGATATTATATTCAGTCCTGTAGAAAGTTATATATTTAAAAATATATGATCCTCTCTGGTTACTCTGGTATGAATAACTCTGAATCACTTTATGGTAAATAACACACTATCTGCAAAAAACTGTGAAAGAATTCCAGATCACAAGTTTGTAGTTCAACATACAAGTGACGACCTTTGACCTTCATCAGGTTTTATTTAATTGTGTTAGAGAAACTCAAACGTGCTCTTCATGTAGCTGAGTACATCAAGTGTTTAAAATGGAAGCTGTGCAAGTCTGAGATCAGCAGCTTTGTGAAACACCAAACTGAGGTCCTGTTAATGCTGATATATAGTGACACAGTTACAGGGGTGATTAATCCTTTTGACTTTTTGTCTTTAACTTTATCAATAAAACAGCTGCAGCTTTGACTGACAGCACATGTGGTACTTTAACCTTTGTACTGTTTTCATCAGTTAATTTTGCAGTTAACATGTGAACATGTTGGATGATCTGTCTGCTGTCACTGGGTGGTCCTGAGGTCCGAATCTGAGGGCAGCTCCTGTAATCACAAAGAGAACAGAATCATCACAAACTGAATTATAAAGTTTATCTCTTAAATCTGAAATAAAGCTGATCCTTCTGTCCCACACACTCAGGATCTGAAGCTCTTCTCTTACATTTTTTTCAGTTCTACAGTTTAATCCATAGTTACAGATTAATGAGGAGTTACTGAGGTACAACCTTAAAAAAAAAAAAAAATGGTGTTACTGTCTTTACACATGTGGAGACTGAAAACATGCTGTTGTTTGCACATATTTAATAATCAGCTGTGCACAGGAGCTGAAGCAGAGTGCAGCCTGTTGCCTTTACAGTATAACACTTGTAATAAAAGTACAGTAACGGTAATTAGTGACTGAGCAGCCCGGGGCGTTTCTCTTGATTTCTTTAGTCAGGGTAAATTCATTCACCTGCACGGATTAGCTAAACGAACTTTACAAAACAAGTTTCCCCTCAGCCGAGTGCTCATCTTAGCTAGCTAGGTCCTGAGACCTAGCTAAGGACGGTAGTTACGGATTAGCTTACAAACACGTTTAACTTACCGAAAAAGTGCAGCGGGGCCTCGGGTCCTTCTGCCGGGTAGTCCACTTTACTGAAGAACACTCGGTCGTGTTTTCGTAACGTAAACGCTGGCCGTCCTCTGAGAGGCTACGCTCTATCTGCTATTCCCGAACAGAGATACGCAAGTTTCTCCGTGACTGCAGCTTCAGTCAAAGCTGTTATGATGACGTTACACCCCAATTTAACATCGCCGCGGTAGGAATTAGAATCAAACTTATGGGAAAGGAGACCCCTTGGACATAAATCAGCGTGGTGAGAACTATTGAAAACAAAAGAAAGAATCTTTGGAAAAAGTTTATCTTAGGAGAATTAATTTATTTTAGTCTGACCCCAGTCCCATCCGCTAACATGGAGGAGGCGGGGTTTATGACCTACACTGCAGCCAGACACCAGGGGGCAATAGAGACGTTTTGGCTTCACTTTTGGGGTGCTGTCGTCGTCCATCTTTTATACAGTCATTGGTTAGAACCAGCACTGAGCCATGTTACATTTATACAGTGTTAGAGCAATGGCTGTAACCTACAGCCTTTAAAGTAGCGATTAAAATGCTGACAGTAAACTCGTCAGTCCAGATGTTACCACATTACTTTGTGATACTTAGAGTTAAAACAACTGAGACAGGCTGATTAAAATAACAGCTGTCAGTTCTCTCATTCCTTATATCAAGACTGGAGATCACACTACTGATTTCAGTTCATTTAATATGTGAGTGCACAGATTCATTCTCAACTGGACATAAATGATGATCAAAGGTTGTATACATGATGAATTCATCAAATCCCAGCCTCTAACACAGTGCGCTGAATCTTAGCTTTGAATGTCCAGTATATTCTAATCAGTGGAATTTCAGAATTCACTGAACCTATAGTATCTACACCTGTTTGGCAAATGTGTGGTAAAGATACAGATAATGAAATTTAATTATTAATACAATATACATCATGAGAAACGAAAGCTGAAATTGATTCAGTTTAGTACTTTTCTCTGTATGCTCTGTGATTGTAGAGGCCTTAAATTCTGTGATATATACTGTAAATGATTTTCACAGAGGTCTTAAAGTACTTAAATCACTGCTGATAGTCTGGTTGTTTATATTTTCACGTTTTTGTGTCTGTAGGGCTGTTTGATGACGATTTGGACTCCTCTGGGAGACGAGGACACACCCACATCTGTTCCATACTGCAGCCATTGATGGTGTTACGGCTCTGAGTCAGCTTTAGGCCATCAGACGCACACGCTGGAAAACCAGCGCCTGGACTTCATGCAGGAGAGACGGCCTCAGTGATTTAGGTTCATAAGCTAGTTCAAACATTTCTGGCCTCTTATCACTTAGATTCCTTAATCTTAAAAGTGAATGCATTTAAAGCAGGAACTGCACACCTAGCTGTCAGAAGTTTGGCAGCATGAGTACTGTAAAGTTTTGTAGGGCCCTTGTTAAAAATTCCACAAGCACCACACCACATTTGTCATATACAGTTCCATTTTGTACAGTACATTCTTGAAATTATAAACTATATATTCTAGTTATCCACTTGTCAGTAATTTTTGAGTAAATGGATGTCAGTGATAAATCAGTGGTGATTCACCTGCAAATGTTTTTAACAAACTTTGTTTTTTGTAGAATTCATCAGCAGCTGTGAAGAGATGTATTTGAATATCTTCTGGTTCCACTTTTCCTAACCTGGAAGCTGAGGATGGCTGATTCCTGACAAGGACACACAACTCAGCGCTTATCATGGGTGTTACATCCTCTGTGCCGCAATTCCAGAGAAAACGAGAGAGCAACGACCACTCATTAAGACCAGCCAGAAATCTGTCCCTTTCTGGCAGCTGTGGAAACTTCCAATAAGAAAGTTTGCATTCTTAGAACAATGCTGGGTCATGTGTGATGTGTCATATGAGGATATTACATTTTGACTTAATTCTGCTCAATTAAGTGTTTTGTTCGTTGAGCCAATATGGCAGCTTTGTGTTGTGCTCCAAGTTAAAACTCATTGTCCTCATGAGCACAGCATCTAACAGCTCTCCTTAAAAAAGTCGATGGACTTTAACTGGACACAATGGTTTCCAGTGGGAGATACATTCATCACTCATCCGTGACACTGGAGAAGTCACCTGGATGAGTGATAAAACAATTTTCCATGGAAAATCCAGAGGAACTAAACTTTGTTGTTGTTTCTCTGGGCTCAATTTCAGCCTCAGGAGTAGGGCTGCACGATTTTGCATAAAATGAGAATCACGATTTTTTTGCTTAGAATTGAGATCACGATTCTCTCACGATTTTCTTTTCCAATATAAATATTTATTGCACTTATTAACTGCACATCAACTTCGTAACAGTTGAAACTGAACATAAAAACAATAAATAAACATAAAAACAATAAATGCCTCACATTTTGTTGTTGCCGCAAAATGTTGTACTGCTTGAAATTCCGTCTCCACCGTTGCTCGACAGTGCGTGCATAGAGCAGGTAGTGCAACAATAGAAAAATAGTTGCGGGAGGGCACTGTGTAGCGTTTGTCTAGGGCAGGGGTCAGCAACCTTTAACACCCAAAGAGCCATTTGGACGCGATTTCCACGCAAAAGAAAACTCTGGGAGCCGCAAATACTTTTTGACATCTAAAATGAACATAACACTGTATATATTGTTTTGTTTTTTTTACCTTTATGCTTTGTGTGAACAACTAAGGTGTGTTGCCTAAATGCATTAAGTGCTACAGAGAAAATTACATTTTATTTATGTAATTAACACATTTTGAACTTTGCAAAATTCCGCCTAAGTATGTATTTTACCTGGTTAATGTGTGTGGCGGGGCGTGGAATGCAGCGCCGCTGCAGGGGAGGCGGACGCACCTTAGCGGTACCCACAATCACGCCTAGCCGCCTTAACATCTGTGCCACCTATGCTGTTGTGTTGGTGTGTGTCGGGCTGCGAGCTTTAACACCGGCTGTATGCGTAAAGCAACCGTGTGTGAAAAGTGGTCAATAAAAAGATGCTGAAAAGCGTGTTCATGGAAACATAGTCGGGTCTCCCGTGATATGTTTACAATGGGACTTCCGCTCCTGAACCTCTGCGCACAGCATCTGCTGTACGATCGGGGTCACTTTCATCTTTACGCACGACTGTAAGCTGTCGTCTGTGAGGCGTGAACGTGTTTGTTTTTGGAGAACAGCTGCTGACATAATGTGGATCCGAAGATCCATAATTGGCCTGCCTGGGGTTGAAAGTCTCGCACGGCGTTTCGGCGGGTATATCGGCTTCCGCAAGTGTGACGCTTATTTTGATCGATCAAAAACTAATACAATATAATTTTATATTTATATTTCAATATCACAATAATCTTCCAATTTAGAACTACGAGTTAAAAAAGAACTAACATAAATAAAGTAGACTTTAGCTAATTACTTACAAAAAATTATTTATTTCCCCAAACCACGCGGAGCCGTAGAAGGACTAAAGATCCGCATGCGGCTCCGGAGCCGCAGGTTGCCGACCCCTGGTCTAGGGTGTTGATCATTTTCCTAAATCCCTCGTTTTGCACAGTGTTGATGGGAGCCATATCTTTGGTCAGGTGATAAGTAAGTAATTTCTTTGTGCCTGCGGGAGTTCGACGTGTATAGGGAAGCGCTGTATAAGGTTCCCGTTATTGATGTTTGGGTGGTTGACCGGGACAAATTGTCTCCTGTCACTTTCTCGTCATCCCTGACGCGTTCTCCGTTGTTTTTTTCCTGCCAATTTGAGCATCACGGCACAGCTTCTGTATCACGTGGTATAAGGCTCCGCCCTTGTCATTTGTTGAGCAGGAAGAGTGAGCGCTTGTTTTCATGCAGATTATGTCCCGGATCAAAATGCGGTACAATCGTCGTCGTCTTTCTTTCTTTCTTTTTTTTTTAGATCGTTGTCATTTGGAAATGAGATCGCACATAAGTATGAATCGAGATCGCGATTTTCTAATGATTAATCGTGCAGCCCTACTCAGGAGCATCTCTCAGAAGAAAACCGTTTTGCAAATAATCAGATAAAAAGATTGTTGAACTAGGTGGTATTCTCTGGAGTTTAAGACCAAAACTGAACTCAAACAGTGAATTGGCATTAGACTGGAATTCATAAGATGAATAAAAATACTGCTGAAGCTGAATGATTCATTCATATATATATATATATATATATATATATGACTTTTTTCCCCCAATTCACCAGGTCTGTAAAGTTCAGTATGACTGTTGTACATGATACAAAAGAATAAATACAGAAGAATAAAAACTTTATGTGAATAACTTTACTCTTCTTAAAAATAACTCAAAACAAGTAAAAGTACAAATGTGTACAAGTTAGAGACTTCCTCACTAAGTTTACACTCTTTTGGAGTGATTTTAATTGTATGTTAAACAGAAAGAGATTAGGAGGTAAAGTAGAGGATGCACAGTCCATCACTGAGGCCGTCTGTCCTGCATGAAGTCCAGGTGCTGGTTTTCCAGTGTGTGCGTCTGATGGCCTAAAGCTGACTCAGAGCCATAACACCATCCATGGCTGCAGTATGGAACAGATGTGGGTGTGTCCTCATCTCCCAGAGGAGTCCAAATCGTCATCAAACAGCCCTGCAGACACAAAAACGTGAAAATATAAACAACCAGACTATCAGCAGTGATTTAAGTACTGTAAGACCTCTGTGAAAATCATTTACAGTATATATCACAGAATTTAAGGCCTTTATAATCACAGAGCATACAGAGAAAAGTACTAAACTGAATCAATTTCAGCTTTCGTTTCTCATGATGTATATTGTATTAATAATTAAATTTCATTATCTGTATCTTTACCACACATTTGCCACACAGGTGTAGATACTGTAGGTTCAGTGAATGCTTACATTGCACTGATTAGAATATACTGGACATTCAAAGCTAAGATTCAGCACACTGTGTTAGAGGCTGGGATTTGATGAATTCATCATATATACAACCTTTGATCATCATTTATGTCCAGTTGAGAATGAATCTGTGCACTCACATATTAAATGAACTGAAATCAGTAGTGTGATCTCCAGTCTTGATATATTGAATGAGAGAACTGACAGCTGTTATTTTAATCAGCCTGTCTCAGTTGTTTTAACTCTAAGTATCACAAAGTAATGTGGTAACATCAGGACTGACGAGTTTACTGTCAGCATTTTAATCGCTAGTTTAAAGGCTGTAGATTGCAGCCATTGCTCTAACACTGTATAAGTGTAACAGGGCTCAGTGCTGGTTCTAACAGTCTGAGCTGCTTCCAGCTTTATTTGTGAAGAGCACAGCAGCTTACAAAACACGTAGCTAGCTCGTACAGCTGCGACGTAAAGTTTTCATAAGCTAAAATGACCTTAAAATAACGGGGCTACGTGCGGTGATGCTAGCGTTAGCCATGTTAGCACGTTACCTTCAACAGGTGGTCAGACTGAGTAAACGGGCACTCAGTCAGAGGTTGGGCTCTCCGTTTCGCTGCAGGGTCCCTTCATTCTTCACATATCCGTGTCGAGCCGAGTGTAAATCCCGAGGCTGAACGGCCTTTGTACAAGCACACACGCTTCTTAGCAGGGCGAAACTATGAGCTAGAAAAATCCAGGCAGACAGCCTGTGTCTGACCAGCCAATCAGAGAGCTCCTTACATCCCACGGTGTGGCCAATTTGAATAGCAGCAGGATTTTTAAAATGAAGTTGTTAATCCAACTGCTAATCCACATGTTAATCCCTGAGCGAACAGGAAAGGGAAATGGATTTTGAAATGAAGTTTATTAAAGTGCAATTCGAAAAAGGTTTTTGAAATGCAGTTTATTAAAGTGCAATTCGAAAATGTTTTTGAAATGCAGTTTATTAAAGTGCAATTCGAAAATGTTTTTGAAATGCAGTTTATTAAAGTGCAATTCGAAAATGTTATTGAAATGCAGTTTATTAAAGTGCAATTCGAAAATGTTTTTGAAATGCAGTTTATTAAAGTGCAATTCGAAAATGTTTTTGAAATGCAGTTTATTAAAGTGCAATTCGAAATATGGTTTTTGAAATGCAGTTTATTAAAGTGCAATTCGAAAATGTTTTTTGAAATGAAGACTGGAAAAGCATTTTAAAAATAAGTTTATTAAAATTAAGCACAGAATTTTTTATTTCGATGCGCGTGGCTCTTGTGGTCCTCCATACTTCATTACCAACCTCCCCTAAACTCTCATCTCACCAGCCCATCCAGTTCACTCCAGAAAAAAGCACACCATCACTGAAGACTTCACAAGCAGTCCCAACCAGTTTGCTGACTACAGACCAGGTTTTTAACTCAGCTATAACTCAAGATCAGGCAAATCGAGTCAAGGAACCTGGTAACTAGGGATGGGTACCGATATCCGGTGCCATTATGGCACCGGTTCTGACATAAACGGTAATAGCCAGACCGAAAAGCAGCGCACATTTCGGTGCTTTATTTCTGTGCTTTTTTTTTTCCTGAGATGTCATACACTTTGGATTCTAGCCAATCATTTTACCTTTCCAAGGATAGTAGGCGGGCCCAGGTACGTACGTTCTTTTAGAGCAGAGCTACAGATTAAAAATGCCCAAGGCTAAGCGGTCAAAAGTCTGGGTGTACTTCACAGCAAAAGATGCAAACTCAGCAGCCTGCAACAAGTGCTTTAAGGTAATACTGTGCAAAGGAGGTAACACCTCGAATCTGATGAAACACCTGGCGACGCATAGCGTTTTTTTAAAAGTCGAGAAGTGCACCATATTTGATAGCTTGCTGCGAGACCTCACACCGAGCACATCTACTGCGGGTGTGGCAAATCTCCATTAGCGAGTTAGCGCGGGTCGCCCCGTGCGTGGGGCTGGACTGTGCTTATCATTTTGCAGAAAAAAAGAGACTGCTAAAAATAAAAACATAAGAGGTTTTTGGACAAAGTTTGTGTTCTCCATTCTTTAAGCACCGGTTCGAGCACCGTTTAAGCACCGGCATCGTTTCAAAAGTATCGATTTGGCATTGGTATCGGATAAAACCTAAACTATACCCATCCCTACTGGTAACATGTCTGGAGACACAGAAGATGTTACACACTGAAGAAAAACCATCAGTTCTGTGTTACTGACAGCTTCCATTACAATAACTGGCCTGCGTTGCTTTTGGTAAGGGATTATGTGTAATAGCCCTAGTAATCAGCCCTTAGTAAACATAGTAACTGATAGACAATAAACCAGTAAACATCCACAACATAAGATGTACTGGCTGGTTTACCAAAACATTTCTTATAACTTTAACTGAAACCAGCTAATTGTTTTCTATCATATTTCTGATGAAACAACACAGTTACAGGCTAATGCAGGAGAGAAACATCATTTAGCTAGCGCACCCACGTTACTAGCGTTACCCAAGGATAACCTGAATTAACTCCCTTATTTGGTCACGTTACTTTAAATAAGTATCAATTTTACATCAATGTATATACTGCTCGTCTACCGCGTTCACCTGAAACGCAGCAAAACAGCAGTTCTGTGTTACTGATGGTGTTACTACTTTTTATAAGGGATTACTTTGTCAATTACTCATTTGTGTGAGCCGCCACTGCCACCTACTGGCGGAACTAAATATGGCTGAACTGAAGAAGCTTCTCGGATGAGAGGTGAAACGTCTTCAAGCAACTTAAAGAAGTCCAGACGCTTTTCTTTGCAAGCTCCTTTGACTACGATGACCTGGATGACTGAGAACCTTCACAGACATACAACTAAATATGGCCTTAGCATCAAATCAGGTGGGAGCAAATGAGCTTTTCACACTGTGTTATGATGTCAACTATTGTCACAACAAAAGCAAAAAAAGTGATTGGGGGGGGCACATTAAAAGAAGTTCATCAAATTCTGAGACTTTTTTTTAACATTTAAAATACTCAGGGTGCTACACAGCCTCTCTATGACAGCCTCTCTACTAATCACGCTGGGTCATTGTCACACTTCTGTATTGAACTGTGCAATTTTCATCTTTTTGAATTATCTCCAGTTAACAAACATCAAACGCTGTACCAGAATTGTTGGAAATATCTAACACATACACGTTAAAATCAAATAAAGCATTTCACAAAATGATATGTACTGCTGGATTTATTTTCTGTGAACACAATTTCTTTTTACACTGCTCCATTTTTGAGCAACACTTTTTATATATTACAATCACTAGTTTAATAAGACACAGGGGTGCAGTCATTTTTTTTTTGACAGATTTACATTAAGATTAATGATGCAGCTATCAGTGGTGACTATTTTGAACACATTTGTCCTTTCTATTCCTCACACTTTGCATATACATTTACACAGCTTAGGTCATTATAGGTGAAAACAACTAAAAGGAAGCAGCAGTTAAATCGTGAGAAAAAAGTGGGACCAAAACGAAGAAGCTTTTTTTTGTTTCATGCAAATGAGGCAAGGGTGACACTGGGTCACGGCACTGACTTAAAGGTTAACTGAAGGAATCAGTAGAGGAACACAGTAATCTTGCTGACAAATAGATAAACAGCACTGATCATATTTTTGTGCTTTATCTTTCGCGTTGGTAGCTGAATAATAAACTTCTGCACGATCTCTCACTTACTGCTGCTACTTTTAATTAGGATGCTTTAACATAAGGAGGCATTGCATGTGTACATAAATGTTGGGTAAATTATACATTTTTTATGCTAAATATTGAACGTTTACACTTTCATCATTTAAAAAAAACTTCGTTTCTTCTATCTGGATAACAGGAGATTCATTTATTTACTACTTGTGAATGCCATCTTCCGATAATTAACTCAGTGGTATTTCTTGGGATGCTTTACTCACTGAGTGTCTTTTTAAAAAAAAAAGCACCACCAGTATTCAGACTTTGTGATAGTAAGCACAAAGTGTGTATCACGGCTTGTCTGAGTAAAGCAGAAATCCAGAGAAGATGCTGTCGTCCTCACTGCTGCCATACGCTCCATTCCAGTCTCTGAGCGTCTCCATCCACACCTGATAGACACATATGTACAAATGCTGTTCATAGACTTCAGTTCAGCATTCAGCACAATCATTCTTCAGCACCTGATTGGAAAACTAAGCCTGCTGGGCCTGAACACCTCCCTCTGCAACTGGATCCTGGACTTTCTGACGGAGAGACCTCAGACAGTCCGGATCAGTAACACCACCTCCAACACCACCACACTGAGCACTGGAGCCCCTCAGGGATGTGTGCTCAGCCCACTGCTGTTCACTCTGTTGTGGGCAGAGGGGGATAAAATTTTGTCTGGGATAGCTACCTTGGCACAACACCTTCTTTGGCAGCATGTGGCGAGGCTCCAAATGCTTTCAGTGTGAACTCCAGACCGCTGACAGGTCTCGCACTCAACAGCCGCTTTATCAGATGACGCATAATGCTCCGACATGCTAAGGTCACTACATGGGTTACTCCATGTCTCAGGTTTTTTGAGGTGCTTTTGTGATATTTAATGGATCGGATTACTTTTTTTTTCTCCCCGATATCCGATCTAGTAATTTAGGTCAGGGTCGGACCGATATCAATACTGTATATCGGCTCGGTCCATCCCTAGGTTTTACTGTCATTGTTTCTAAAGAACCGATGCATAAAAACCGTCACTTGTCCGTCTGAATGCTCCTGACTCTCCACCAGAAAGCAAATAAGAGTATTTACTAAAATTTCAGATTGTTTTGAACCACAGGCAGCACAAGGTAGATTCCTGGAGGCCAGCAACACTCAGTCAGGGGTCTGTCACTGTTACAGTCTGCTCCTGTTAAAGTTTTAGACTTGCTGATATCCTCAATCCAGCTGTGCAGTGGAAACAGAGCGGCTCCATTCAAAGTTTTTCTGAAACACATCTGCTTGTTACCCACAGTGGCATCTTCAGTACCTCAGCTCTTCTTTGCCCTTTTATGTACAGAGAGGATAAAACGGACAATATTTAAACATGTATAATAACTCTCAAACTATCAGATGAGGATTTATTTTAAGTGTATGTCTCCGGGCTTTGTTGGCCCTTAATTCCCAAGTTGTATCTAACAAAGTAATGGGCAGGGTGGGGTTAGCGAGGTAGTGGGGAACTCCCAGTGGTTGTTTGTGATCTGTGCTGTGTGTGCGTTGCATTTTCCATTAATGTCGACAAATCCTCCAGTTACACCTGTAGAAATACTTTTTTTCATGGCTGACCTCATTCCAGTCATAAGCTGGATGTACAGAAGTGATTTAATTTTTCTATACAGTGTTGGTTAATCCTCCCTCTGGATGAAGTTGGAGATGATAATCCTGTAATATTTACAGTAGATTAAAAAAAACCTTGAATGCTGCTCGAATGTATGCAGAAGCCATTTATCAGGTATTTCAAAACATTTTAAACCGCGTCTTTGTTACCTTATAGGTTTGTTATTGTGTGAAATGGGAGAAATGAACAGAATACTGTCTTTTATTTAAATGTAACTTATTGGGGCAGTATTGGTATATTTGCATCTATGGGTGTGTGATTAATAAAAACAGAAAAGTCAGATGGACTGTTGTGGTTCCTTTTATGTTTCACATGACTGTGATGGTCAAGATTTTGCAAGTCAGGAATGAAGTGGAATTAACCCAGAATTTTAGCTGTGTCTACTGTTCTGTATGATATCTGGGAAAGGGGGGGATACGTTAAGGGTGGCTTCTTGGCAGCATATCTTAAGGATGTGTTTTTCATGACGTGGCTGGTGATCTGCTGTTGATAGCGTTTTAGGCCTCTCACTTCTTCTTTTGCCCTCCACTTGTCCAATTTCCTTAAATTTGTAAGGACACACTCCATACCCTGCTGAGGTTTAAATAATCTTTTTGGTGCAAAACTAGTATTTAGTGGCTTTCAAACTGTTTTATCTTTGGTATTTTTCCAATATTTTCACTGATTGAACCACAAAATATGTTTCTGTGACAGGCTGCTAGTAACAAAATGCCTAAATATATCTAGAAAGAAAGATACCTAGAGCCTTGAGAGCCTCAAGAACTATTGCTCAAGACCTCTTGGCTCAAGGAAAAATCAGAGAAAAGAAAAAGAGAACAAGAAAACACACCCTTCCAGTGAAAAACTCCCTTTTCAAATGGGCTAGAAAGAATAATGCAACAAATAATATTTTATAGTTTGTGAGTACAGCTCAACAAAAGCTTATTTTAAACATGTGCAATGAGGTTGTGGTATTTTTGGCAGTGAATTGTATAAAAACATGGGAGTGTCATTCTATTTATTTATATCTTATTAATAATGTAGATAAACTGCTTTAGGCTCAATCTAAGTTAAACCCATGTGAACTGCAGCCTCGGTCTCCTGTTTTTAACTAAGTGGTACCTGGTGTGGTCTTCTGCTGCCATAGACCATCTGCTTCGAGGTTTGATGTGGTCACAGATGCTCTTCTGCCGAAGAGTAAGTGTCTACATCCATCTGAAAAACACAGTGGAGGCTCTGTCATGGCCACTATCTGAAAAATGACTGATTGGCAGCAGCTGAATATATTCACACTGCCAGTTCAATGAAAGCATACCTGGATTTAAACAACACACACACAATGGGACACTATCAGTCATGGATTGGCCTCCCCACAGCCTGAACTTCAACATTACTGAATCCAAAGAAGAGCTTTCAGTGTCCTTCCAGAAGCCTGGAGAACTATTCCTGAATAATGTGTATTATTTCAATTAGCTTGATTTAACTGTAACTACAGGGGTCCAACAAACAATGGCGACGCATCATATTGACGTCTTCGGAAGATTATTTCTCTCTCTCTCATTTTCTTCAGACACCGTGAAAACTAAAGAAAACACAAAGTTTACAACGTAAATATCTCTGAACCTATCAAAGTCTCTCATGTTAGTGTCAATAAACAGTCTTGAGCTAGCGAAACAGGAAAAATGCAATATAACGGATATTACTGAAAATTCTTCTTATCGCCAATAAGAAGTTGTATATATTGTATACAACATCATATATACAATATACTGTATATACACTGTACATGAAAACCATTACCATGTGCGCTTCTTAGACCACATGCAGAATAACATTACTGTTGTGGCTGTAGCTCTGTATCCATGCTAGTTCTGACCCACAATGCCATGGATGTGCTCTCAGCTAAACTCTGGTCACGTGACCATCACAAACTCTACCTCAAACAAACGTTACAGCACTTTACACTTTATAACACTTTTAACAAACCCTTCTTTTGTAATCACATATTTTAGACACGTTTTTAATCAATGCTAGCTACCCTTTAATTGTTTTATCCAATCCATTTTTAACCCAAATATATGAACTAAATGAAACATGAATCTATTATAGAAACATATAAAACAAACACCTATATTTTACAATAACAAATAAACAGAACAACTGTGTTTGCTAATTCTAGAAAATATCAAGTTTCCACGTTAAACAGATGAAGAAAAATAGTGTTGTTGGGGAGGACTGTGCAACACATCAGTCCAAAACCTCCCACAGGGGGGTCAGATAACAGGTGACTGTGGGGGAAATAAAACACGATCCACATGGTTTTCATTCTCATCAAGCGATTCAGTGACTCCTTGTGGTCTCTTGATGAAGGAAGAGATCCCTGCTATCAGGATAGAAATGTTTCCTGTGTTAAAAATGGTCACTTCCCATTTATTTATAATTATTCTTCCCGTGATGTGACCATGTCAAAAAAATGCCTTCACAGCATAAAAGACAATTTGCCACATGATGTGGTTTACCATGAAATTAATTTTAGCCTAGGGTAGAAATCTTTTTGGTAAGAAGGATGTCCTCATGTGGCGCACCCCAAGGGGGGGAACAAGCATTTTCACTTCTCTTTTTAGTGGAAATGAATAAATACTCGATCGCTTCTGTTTCTTGAAGAGTCTCCAGAATGGACAAGCTCATCTCTCTCTTTGGTGAGTTTTCTTCAGCTCATTTAATGAAAATGCACTTTTACATACTGACCTGATGTAACTGTCATTTAAACTTGATTATTTTCTCTTTCAGTTTTTTCAGCACTCTCACAGATTGTAGTGTCTCATGGTATGAGCCAAATATTCTTTACAAATATACTTTAAATTTGCACAGATATTATTTTAGAAGTGATCTCAGGATTTACACTCATTACCAAAATAGATCCTTTAACTGTATTCTTCTTTGTTTCTGCAGTTCCCACTGAGACGTCTTTCAGAGCCAACATTGAGTTAGTGTCAGGATATTCGAGGATCTTCTCGGGGGAGACAGCCCGCCTGAGATGCAGTATTCCTGATGTGCACAGGTCTAACTGGACTTACCTGTGGTTCAGGGGGTCTGAGGAGCTCTCACAGACTGGGGAGGAATTAAATCTGTGGAATACCAAAGTTCAAGAGAGCGGGAAATACTACTGCCAAGGAACAAGAAATACGAAGGTGGGAAAGATTCGCACCCAGCAAAGTGTCCCTGTGGAGCTCAAGGTGGACGGTAAGATCTGTTTGTCTGCATGAAAGAAATATAATTGCTTTGCACATTAGGCTTCTTTCTTCCTGTGTAATCCTAACACTGGAGCATTGAACATCTATAAGCTTCTTTTCAACTTTAGGTTTTCTGTGCAGCTCATCTAAGACATGCTGTGAGTGATGGCAGCACTTCTTAATACAGCCTGCAACTTATACTGTGATTTTCTAGGGTTTAACATATAAGTCTACTTCTATAATTCTACTTAAAATGTCAATTTGGTACAACAAGGACTTGTTTTGTTTTGGGGGTTATTTGTACTTATGTGGTATCTTTGGGGTACAAACTTTGTTTCCCCACCTTATAACTAGACAGTATATCAGGGGTACAGGCTGTATTATAGAGTACCTTAACCTCCCCTTCTTGCATTGTAGCATTACACATTATTGTTAGATGTTATTACATTAATACTAATGAACTAATGTAAGATTGGAAGTTATTCAGAGGTAACTCTGTGGTGTTTCCGTAGGTGGCTGGGCGATTCTGCAAGTTCCACGACATCCTCAACTTGTCGGGAGCACATTGGAGGTGACATGTCGTGTCAGAGGGAACCCCCGACTTGAAGAGATTATTTTGTACAAAGATGGCGTTGAAGTAATGAGACAAAATGGTCACAAGCCAGATTTCTATCTGACCAACTTGAGCTTTGAGGACCTAGGAGTATATTCTTGCAGGGCTTCCTGGGATGTGAGGAGACAAACACTCTCTGTCACTTCTGCTGGCGCTCATGTACAGATCTTAGGTGAGATTACACCGAATTGTGTGTTCTTATCTTAGGTGTGGTGTAGTTAAAGAAATGGCAACATGCTTTGAGAGATGTGCTAATCAAGATAATATGCCTAGAAGTGCTTCCATCTTTACACCTAGTGCTAAACTCTATCGACCTTCTCCTTTAATGCTGAGCACGAAAGCCCATATTTCCCACAATGTTAAGTTATTCCTGTTAGTACAACTGAACATAAATATTCTTAGCCTCATGACCTACCTACCACTTGTGTTTTTTTCTTAAATTAAACCAATGTCTTCTGTCACAGAGGTTCTGTCACAGCCAATTTTGGAGATCATCCCCAACTATGATACTCAGCTAAAGAGGATGAAGCTCATTTGCCATGTGCAGTACAACGCCCCTGCTCCTGCCCCTCCGATAGACTTCTATTTCTACAAAAATGACAGGCGACTGGGACCTGCAACATCTGACAACTATAATGTAGTGAAACAGACTGCAGGGCTGTACAGCTGCAAGGCCAGGGTGCCTCAGTTGGGCCTCTCGAAGTCCAGTGAACCCAAAAACTTTGGACTAATAAGAGGTATTTAAAATTTAATTTACCCCAGCATTTGTTCTACACTGATAAGCCCCAAACCTCCTAATGGACTGCTAAAAATGTGATACTTTGTGTGTGACAGTTGCACAGCCTCAGAGGCCATCTCATCTCTGACCCAACGGAACTTGAGAAGATGTCACCTCTTCATCCTGGACTCCAAAGGCCAGTATTTCGCCTTGCTTCAGCCACAGATGACTTCCCACCTGCTGCTTCACTACCAACCTCCCCTAACCTCTCCTCTCACCAGCCCATCCAGTTCACTCCAGAAAAGAGTACACCATCACAACGGCCTTCACTGAAGACTTCACAAGCAGTCCCAACCAGTTTGCTGACTACAGACCAGGTTTTTAACTCAGCTATAACTCAAGATCAGGCAAATCGAGTCAAGAAACCTGGTAACATGTCTGGAGATACAGAAGATGTTACACACTGAAGAAAAACAATGGTTCACAGCGATCCATCAGTTCTGTGTTACTGACAGCTTCCATTACAATAACTGGCCTGCGTTGCTTTTGGTAAGGGATTATGAGTAATAGCCCTAGTAATCAGCCCTTAGTAAACATAGTAACTGATAGACAATAAACCAGTAAACATCCACAACATAAGATGTACTGGCTGGTTTACCAAAACATTTCTTATAACTTTCACTGAAACCAGCTAATTGTTTTCTATCATATTTCTGATGAAACAACACAGTTACAGGCTAATGCAGGAGAGAAACATCATTTAGCTAGCGCACCCACGTTACTAGCGTTACCCAAGGATAACCTGAATTAACTCCCTTATTTGGTCACGTTACTTTAAATAAGTATCAATTTTACATCAATGTATATACTGCTCGTCTACCGCGTTCACCTGAAACGCAGCAAAACAGCAGTTCTGTGTTACTGATGGTGTTAAAGGGATTACTTCGTCAGTCACTCATTTGTGTGAGCCGCCACTGCCACCTACTGGCGGAACTAAATATCGCCTTAGCATCAAATCAGGTGGGAGCAAATGAGCTTTTCACTCTGTGCTATGATGTCAACTATTGTCACAACAAAAGCAAAAAAAGTGATTGGGGGGCACATTAAAAGAAGTTCATCAAATTCTGAGACTTTTTTAAAACATTTAAAATACTCAGGGTGCCACACAACATCAAACGCTGTACCAGAATTGTTGGAAATATCTAACAGATACATGTTAAAATCAAATAAAGCATTTTACAAAATGTTATGTACTGCTGGATTTTATTTTCTGTGAACACAATTTCTTTTTACAGCTCCATATTTGAGCAGGACTTCTTATATATTACAATCACTGGTTTAATAAGACACCAGGGTGCAGTCATTTTTTTTTTTTGCCAGATTTACATTAGGATTAATGATGCCCCTATCGGAAATGACTATTTTGAACACATTTGTCCTTTGTATTCCTCACACTTTGCATATACATTCACACAGCTTAGGTCATTATAGGTGAAAACAACTAAAAGGAAGCAGCAGTTAAATCGTGAGAAAAAAGTGGGACCAAAACGAAGAAGCTTTTTTTTGTTTCATGCAAATGAGGCAAGGGTGACACTGGGTCACGGCACTGACTTAAAGGTTAACTGAAGGAATCAGTAGAGGAACACAGTAATCTTGCTGACAAATAGATAAACAGCACTGATCATATTTTTGTGCTTTATCTTTTGCGTTGGTAGCTGAATAATAAACTTCTGCACGATCTCTCACTTACTGCTGCTACTTTTAATTAGGATGCTTTAACATAAGGAGGCATTGCATGTGTACATAAATGTTGGGTAAATTATACATTTTTTATGCTAAATATTGAACGTTTACACTTTCATCATTTAAAAAAACTTCGTTTCTTCTATCTGGATAACAGGAGATTCATTTATTTACTACTTGTGAATGCCATCTTCCGATAATTAACTCAGTGGTATTTCTTGGGATGCTTTACTCACTGAGTGTCTTTTTTTTTTCTTTTTTTTTAAATTGGACTGTATTTAACCATTATATTTAATTAGGGTGGTGTCGATCAAAACTTTGGAGCGCTACTCTGCAGCAGCATTAATGTGTGGCGAGTACTATCCCTTCTTAAGAAGAGGCTAGGCAATAATAGAAGACATGCAGAGCAGCATGTACACTAGCACCACCAGTATTCAGACTTTGATAGTAAGCACAAAGTGTTTATCACGGCTTGTCTGAGTAAAGCAGAAATCCAGAGAAGATGCTGTCGTCCTCACTGCTGCCATACGCTCCATTCCAGTCTCTGAGCGTCTCCATCCACACCTGATAGACACATATGTACAAACGCTGTTCATAGACTTCAGTTCAGCATTCAGCACAATCATTCTTCAGCACCTGATTGGAAAACTAAGCCTGCTGGGCCTGAACACCTCCCTCTGCAACTGGATCCTGGACTTTCTGACGGAGAGACCTCAGACAGTCCAGATCAGTAACAGCATCTCCAACACCACCACACTGAGCACTGGAGCCCTCAAGGATGTGTGCTCATCCCACTACTGTTCATTCTGTTGTGGGCAGAGGGGGACAAATTTTGTTGGGAATACCTACCTTGGCACAACACCTTCTTTGGTGATCCGATCCAGTAATTTAGGTCAGGATGGGACTGATATCGATACTCTATATCAGATCGGTCCATCCCTAGGTTTCACTGTCATTGTTGCTAAAGAACCTATGCGACAAAACTGTCACTTGTCCTTCTGCGGCGTGGTATAGGTATATATATATATATATATATATATATATATATATATATATATATATATATATATATATACATATATATATATACACATATATATATACACATATATATATATATATATATATATATATATATATATATATATATATATATATATATATATGTAAGAGAAAGAAGAGAAAGAGAACTCTAAGAAATTAATATAGCCACTATACTCCTTACAAAAAAGGTATGCACAACAGCATCTTCGAACACATCAAACCTTTAAGCAAGAGACTACACAACTGCCACTACTGGCAGCTAAAAACAGGAAACTACAATTTCAAAAGGATTTCCAAAATTGGACAACAGAAAGTTAGAAAAATGTTGCATGGTCTGATGAGTCACGAGCACGACTCCGTCTTGCCTTGTATCAACGGTTCAGGTTGGTGTGATGGTGTGGGGGATATTTGGCACAGTCAGTCTCCTTAGTACCAAATGAACAATGTTTAAACACCGCAACCTACCTGAGTATTATTGCTGACCGCGTCCATCCCTTTATGATCAGAGTGTGCCCATTTTTCCTGGCTGCTTTCAGCAGGATTACAAATCATGTCACAAAACTCAAATCATCCCAAACTGGTTTCTAGAACCTGACATTAAGTACTTTTCATGAAATCTGCAGCAACTGTGTTATGCTGTCCTGTCAACATGGACCAGAATCTCTGTGAAATATTTCCAGCACCTTGCTGAATCTATGACATGAATAATAAAGACAGTTCTGAAGACAAAAGGAGATCCAACCCAGATTACCAGTACGGTCTTCTGCTGCTGTAGACCATCTACTTCGAGGTTTGATGTGCTGTGAATTCAGAGAAACTCTTCTGCATACCTTGGTTGTTACAAGTGGTTATTTCGCACTAATAATCATGCCATGCTTAAATTCACTTAATCCTTTTTTTCCCGTTCTGATCCTCGGCTTGAAGTTCAGCAGGTTGTCTTGACCATTTTTGCATATCTCAATAATAAAGTGGCCAGTGAGTAAATAGCATAATACAATATTCATCTTTTATAAAGTAATTTTAAAGTGCGTATCATTTTCTCCCTTTAAGCCCACAGATGAAGCCCATAGCCCACTGATGCCAGGTGGCCCAGGTAAACCAGCTCGTCCTGCATGGCCTTTTTCTCCAGCTGGTCCTGAGTAAAATAAGTGAGTGGAAAATCTGAAGCCAAACATACAAAAAAACCAAACAATTAATTAATTACATTAAAACTTATCAGTGAGTCTATACTAGGGCTGCCACAATTAGTCGACTAGTCATGATTACGTCGACTAATAAAATCGTCGACGACTAATTTAATAGTCGACGCGTCGTTTGAAGCTTTGTAAGATGCCAACAGACGCAGGAATAAGTAGTAGGATTTAAGAGTGTAATAACGGACTGAAACAGAAGATGGCAGCACTGCATGTACAAAGATACCAGCTGCCGTTAAACCCCTAAGAAGAAGACGCAGTGTCCGGTATCGCAGCTGTGTCCAAATTCAGGAACTGTATCCTCTTTTTTTTCTCTTTTTTTTTTAAAATAAACTTTATTTATCACAATTTTAGACATACAGTTAAGTAAAACAGGGATCATATAAAAGATGACATTGTAGTATTACAATGAGGAGCAATGAAAGTGACAGGGACAATGAGATAAAAGTGAGTACACAAAATAAAAAATAAATAAATGAATTAATTAATTAATTAATTAATTAATTAAGGAGAACATAAATAAATAAAAATTGCAAGAGCCAAAATCAAGTTAGCAGTTTCAAATGGTTACAGATGTTAACAGTCTTGAGAGCCTTAGTGTTTTTTGATGAGGAGATTGTCCTTATATATTGTGCAAGTTCCATTTTTAATAGAAGAAGTTCATGTTTTCTGCCGGGGACTTTGCTTTTGTGTATGTGAAATTTTGCCAAAAATAAAACCAAATTTATAAAGAAGAAAGCATCATTGTCCTTGTTTTTAAAATTATAATAGCCAAAGATAACGTCCTTGTAGTATAGTTGAAAATTAGGGAGAACAGAGTCAGTAATAAACTTGTGGAAGTCCTTCCAGAATTTACATGTAAATTTACATGACCAAAACAAATGAGTAACTGTTTCAGGTTGCTCTTGACAGAAGGTACAATTTACATTTATTTCAGCCATAAATTTGGACAAATATTGTTTGGTGGGGTAAAACTTATGAATCAATTTAAATGAAATCTCTTTAACTTTGTTCGTTAAAAGAAACCTTTGTGGTAAAGTCCAAACTTTTTTCCATTCAATATCTGTTACAAAATTGGCCCAATAAAATATGGCTGATGGAACAGAGACCATTGCATCCTGAAAGAGAGATCTTATTTTGGTATTCATAGACTTATGAGAGGAGAAGCAAACACTGCCAAGAGAAGAATGTAACACATCCGGGGGAGTGACCTGTAGTGGAGCACTGTGGGAGCATCTGAGTAACATGGACAGACCAGATGGGATGGCATCGAACACTATTGAGAATTCTCTAGGCGTTACTGGTACATTGTATCTCCTGAGGAATTCAGAGTAATTATATAAGAGTCCATCTTCTTTATATAACTGACTAACCAAGATTATTCCATTATTAAACCAGTTATTTTAAAAAAGAGTTTTATTTTTATAAATAATATTGCAGTTATTCCAAATAAAACAATTTTGTGGAGAGAAATTGTGTTTGTAAATCAGTGCCCATGCCAAAAGAATTTGTTGATGAAAGTGAGAAAGTTTCAGTGGTACTTTTGGAATACTATAATTGCAGAGCAGTAGGAAGTTAAGGCCGCCTAAATTAGAGAACACATGATGTGAGATAAAGTTCCAGATAGAAGTGGGATTTTTAAAATGATTTTTAATCCAGTTTATTTTAAAGGTGTTGTTAAGAGTACCGAAATCAATAAAATTTATACCTCCTTTATCATATGAATTTAAAGCTACTGATTTACGCAAGTAGTGAGTTTTATTTTTCCATAAAAAATTGTATAATAATTTGTTAATTGACTTACAAGTTGTACTATCAACATGTAGTGACTGGGCAGCATAGGTTAGACGGGAGATGCCTTCAGCCTTCGAAAGCAGAACTCTTCCCTTCAACGACAGGTCTCGCTGTAGCCAATGATTAAAGATTTTTGGGTTTTATCTATAATAGGAGTGAAGTTTATGGAGCATCTGGATTGCTCGTTTTTTATTATTTGAATTCCAAGGTATCTTACAGAGTTTCTTACAGGTATTCCATGAATTGAAGTTGCTAAACAACTTTTAACTGGTAGAAGTTCACATTTATGCAGGTTGAGTGAAAGTCCAGAGGCTTTAGAGAATGGCTGTATATTGTTAATGGCCACTGAAACTTGAGTGGCGTCTCTGAGGAAGAGAGCTGTATCGTCTGCCCGCTGACTTATGAGTATTTCTCTGTTAGCAATGACCAGGCCTTTTAAAGAACTGAGTTTAATGTGTGAATTAAGGAGTTGCACAGAAAAAAGGAATAAATATACGGATAGGGGGCAACCCTGCCTCACTCCACGCTTTAGAGAGAATCTTGGGGAAGTACCAGTTTCAAGCTTTATGGAGCTGTTACTATTGGAATACAGTGTCCGAACGGCATTACAGAAGGATTGACAAAACCCAAAAATAAACTCATGCTCTAAGGAGTCGAACGCCTTGTAGAAATCTAAAAAAAAAATAAGACTATCATCCTGTGCAAGTTCGGGGTAATCTATTATGTCTAAAATTAATCTTATGTTGTTTGAGATATGACGATTCTGCATGAATCCTGATTGGCTCTCATCAATAATTTTATCTAATACGGGTTTTATTCTATTAGCCAGAACTTGTGCCAATATCTTATAATCGTTATTCAGTAAAGTGATTGGTCGCCAATTGTCTAAGAGCAAAGGATCCTTTCCTGGTTTTGGAATGAGGGTGATCAAACCTTGACATAAAGTGGGAGGGAGTGCACCTCTATCCATACTTTCCTTAAAAACTTCTAAAAGAAACGGGGCTAAACTGTCAACGAACTGTTTGTAAAACTCGGCAGTAAGGCTGTCAGTTCCAGGTGATTTGCTAATCTTTAGATGTTTTATAGCATCTGCAACCTCGATCAAAGAGATAGAGCTATCGCAAAGCTGACTATCCTCCTCATTCAGCTGAGCAATTTTGCCTATAGGCAAAGGGGGCTTGAGGGCAATAACTAGAAGAATAAAGTTTGCAATAAAAGTTTGAACAATATTTTGCTATGGTACCCTTATTAGAAATTGTCCCATTAATATTTAGTTGTAGGACAGAGTTGGTGTTAGATTGATGTTTTTCAAGTCTGAAGAAATAGGCTGAATTCTGCTCTCCTTCTTCGAGCCATTTTCTGCGAGACCGAATAAATGCTCCGTCAGCTTTGCGTTTGTAAATCTCATCTAACCTATGCTGCAGGTCAACCAGTTCTATCTTATCAGATTCACTGAGGGCATCTATTGGCTTGGAAGTAAGGCATGTGATCTTTTGTATCACTTGTGTCTCATCAGATCTTCTTTTTTTTTGCCAAATCACTGCTGTATTTTCTAAAGAATTTTCCAATTTCATATTTCAAAAGTTCCCAGTTGCTACAAAATGTATTATCTGTGAGAGCTTTACTCCAATAAATTTTAATGAATCTCTGAACTTCACAAATCACTTCTTTATGCTCAAGAATGGTGCTATTTAGCTTCCAGTATGAAGTTTTAGTGATGGGGGAGGAAGACAATGGGATTGATAAGCTAACCATTTTGTGGTCAGAGAGTGGTGTAGGATAAATATCCGTTTTAACTTTTTCTAAATCTTTTGAGATAAGCCAATAATCGATACGTGAGTGCCTGGTTTGAGTCTTATTACAAAATGTGTAAGCTATTTGAGATGAATGAGAATCCCTCCAAGAATCAACTAAGTTGAATCTTTGTGCAAACAGTCTTATGAATGAGTTAGAGTCTGAACTTCTAGAAGGCCATCGGTCCAAATAGCTGTTAAACACTGTATTAAAGTCTCCACCAAAAATTATAATAACTATAACTATAACTATATCAAAATATAGTTTATTCTCCCTCTGACAGTTAAAACCATACACATTGACTAAAATATAGATAGAGTGTGCAGCCTCAACTATTAGAAAAATGTAATGACCATCTTTATCTATATCAGAATTCAAAATTTTATTGTTAAATTTTCCTTTAAGTATGCAAACACCAGCGGCACGCTCTGTACCATGGGACATCCACAGATCATCTCCCCATTGCGATCTCCAAAATGTTTTTTCTTGTTCTGTTGAATGAGACTCTTGTATAAAACAGAAATCTGAGTTGAACTGCTTACAAAACAAAAAAATAGCCTTACGTTTAACATTGTTTCTCAAACCTCTTGCATTTAAAGAAATAACAGACAGGGACATAAGGATAGTAACGAAAATTAAAAGTGACAAATAAGAAAAAGCTTAGACCAAGTAAATGAAGCAAAGTTGAATTGGGAACCTGGTCACTTAAAAGAGTCCTATTTAAAATGAGAACTGCAACCCCTGAGTAAGGAAATTGTGAACTTGAATAATGATAGGAATACAATAGCCTAGGAAAATAGAACCAACGTGGTAAAAATTAAACGCTTCACATATGAGCATTTAAAGGGAGCTTATTAGAAATTTTCTTGCTCCATTTAAATAACTAATTATTCAAAAAAGAATTAAAAAAAATAAAAAGAAGCTTATTCAGCTTGCTCATTATATTTACTGCAAAAAAATTGCAGCCAAACTCAAGACCAATAACCTATAACAAATAAAATGTATCAGTTTAACTCTGAACGTTTTATGAGTTCAACAAGAGAAAAAAAAAAAAAGAACGGCAGTGAAACCAAGATAATCTTAAGATGCTTCAGTTTTTACCTCAAGATACCTCAAAATACCATGGGTCAAATTATAGGGGTGGAAAAATCTCTTTTCCACAAACGCACGACCTCCTGCGAAAAACGGCAGCTTGTTTTCTTTGCGCGCGGCTTCCACAGCCGGCCAGAGTCTGTTTCTCCGGGCGCGGTCATCAGGGGACAGATCCTCAGCCAGCTTTAGGTTGTTACTTTTCAGGTAGGTGGACTTCTTGGCAGCGCGCCAGACAGGATCGCGGTAGACCCTGGATGTAAACTGAACGATGATTCCCCTGGGTTGGTTGTTGTGGGGTTTCTTGGGACCGATGCGGTGGACGGTGTCAACGACATCAGGGAATTTATCTTGCGCCTCCGGTAGGACTGATCTACAGACTTTGATTACCTCCTGCCGTACGTCCTGCTTATCCCTCTCGGCCAGACCGTAGAGCTTCAGATTCCAACGGTGTGAATAGCTCTCCAGGTGAGAGATGCGCTTTTCCTGTGCTTCAGCGATTGCTTTATATTTTTCGAGCTGTGCTTCGACACTGACAACTCTGCCCTTCATATCATTTAACTCAGCGCAGACAGCATCAAATGACTCCTTCACAGCTGTGATATGTTCAGTGTTCTCTTGGACAGCTTTTTCCATCTCGGAGATGACTATGGAGTTGTCACTCACCATTTTTTCAAGAGTGTCCGACCTCGAGTTAATCAACATGGTAAGTGATGAGAGCTGGGAGAGAACCGTAGATGTCTCCGTAACCGCAACTTTTCTTAGCTTACCAGCGGGAGAGGCACATGGAGTGATAGGGAGAGGGGGAAACTCTTCTTCCATCCGGGAATATTGAAGCGGTTCGGAAACTGCCTCCAAATAGTCGTGCATGGAGTCGATGAGAGTGTTTTTGGTGTCGGTGGGCTTCTCAGTAGTGAGAGAAGACTGAGCAGCTTGGCTAACATTAGCAAGTTTGCTAACGGAACCACTGTTAGCTAGCAACTTCTTAGTTTCGGTCTTTCTCTTCTCGGGTTTGCTCATTGTGGTTCACAAATGAATACCAAAACTGAAAGAAAAGGATGACTATTGCGTAGGCGTAAATAAAGTCTCTGTTCACTGTGTGTAATGTATATAAAAAAGGCCAGGTTCGCAGAGCTCAACAATAAGTGACTGCTTAGAGCGCCACCTTGGCTTCCCTCCCAGGGACCGTATCCTCCTGTGCCTGCATTTGTAGGCCGATTACGTTACAGCGACACGACCAAAGCTGTGTCCCAAAACATCGGCTGCATCCTTCGGAGGACCCGGCCTTCGCGGTCTACGTGGGCCGGGTCCTTCGAAGACCGAGAAGGCCGGAAGTGCGAGGCTGTGAAATGAGACGGTCTAGCCTTCAGATTAGCGTCACCGCTGTGTCTGTGGAGTTGAATAAACTGGGCCGTCTGCTCCTTGCTATCTAAAATATAACAGGACACTGGCGTAAATTATCGACCATGTCACACTTCTGTTTAATCAGTTTTCTGTTTGACGTTTATTCAGCTGTGTGAAAATCCCGGAGGAACCCACCCGATGGATTAATAAAGTTTTATTTAATCTAATAATCTAATAACTTTGATCTCAGCCAAACCGATTTACTCCGGAA
The DNA here is from genome assembly GCF_036321145.2 of Pelmatolapia mariae. NCBI lineage: Eukaryota > Metazoa > Chordata > Actinopteri > Cichliformes > Cichlidae > Pelmatolapia > Pelmatolapia mariae. The sequence goes on from NC_086239.1 coordinate 24,119,895, forward strand.
CAAATAAAACACCGAAAATAGGCAAACAATTACTTTTTTAAGTTATCCGAGTGACTTATATATCATGTTTAACCTGAGTAGCGAAAGAGCGGGGGTCTGAAAACGATGAAGCCGGGAGTCCGCTGCTCTCGCTGGCTCGAGTGACCATTGAACCCCTCGGCTTGCTATCGAGCTGGTGGGTAACAGACGTCTCCGAAAACTTCGGCGCACTTTTGCAAATATGTGATGTCTTGATAAACCAAGCAGATACTTGAAATTTACACAGCTACTTTCTCGCCTGAAAATATGTTAAAAGTTTATTTTGTGACCCAGAAAGATTAATAAGAGTAATTTTAAAACTTAGTAGCGGCCGCCATTGTTGGCAGCTGAAATTTGGCTGGGCCGCGCTATGAATTCTGGGATATGGTGGGCCACGAAGGACACACCCGACCCATCCTTCAAATTCGGGGAAAAGGAGGACGCATTTGTCGGCTGCATTCGGAGGAGTCTACGAATTTGGACAGCCTTCGGCGCGTCGCTGTGACGTAATCGGACTACAAATGCGTCCTCAGGAGGATGCAGCCCATGAATTTGGACACAGCTATAGTTACGGATCAGGACTCCCCGATCCTTACTGCGCATGTGCAAAGTCGAACCGTACAAATTGGGTCTACCCGATCCGTACCGCGCATGTGCAGGGGTTTTCTTCTTCTTCTGTTCGTTTAATGGCAGTTTACTCCCCAATGTACGAGGATACTGCCAGCTGCTGACCGAGCGAATGAACAATATTGTGAACTGAATTAGCGTCATTACAAACGTGTGTTAAATTTGATTTAGTGATAGTCGAGTGTGTTTATGCTTGTCTGTGAGGAGAGGATTGATTGGAATAGTGATGATGATGTCCGCTATCACTGTCAATTGTCAGTAAACACTTCATCTGGCTGATGAATCTTCACGTGACATATTACAAAGTCTGTATTATTAACTCTATAATTAGGTGCCATTCTTCTTATTTTATGGCGCTGTTGTTCAATCGGGGAGCGCTCTCTGTTGAGGAGAAAAGCATGAATTTGTTTGTATATGGATTATCCATTGTTTAAATGTCCTGGTAGTCGAAAAGGAGGGAGAGCTGTTGAGAAATGCTAGGAGCTAACTGGAAGCTAACCGTATCATTCAAACATATTGGTCGTGTCCAAATTCATGGGCTGCATCCTCCTGAGGACGGATTTGTAGGCCGATTACATCACAGCGACGCACCGAAGGTTGTCCAAATTCGTAGACTCCTCCGAATGCAGCCGACAAATGCGTCCTCCTTTTCCCCGAATTTGAAGGATGGGTCGGGTGTTTCCTTCGTGGCCAACCATATCCCAGAATTCATAGCATGGCCCAGCCAAACTCCAGTTTCCGGCAATGGCGGCCGCTACTAAGTTTTAAAATTACTCTTATTAATCTTTCTGGGTCACAAAATAAACTTTTAACATATTTTCAGGCGAGAATGTGGGTGTGTAAACTTCAAATATCTGCTCGATTTATCATGACATCGCATATTTGCGAAAGTGCTTCGACGTTTTCGGAGACTTATGTTACCCACCAGCTCGATAGCTAGCCGAGAGCTCGAGGGTCACTGAAGCCGCCGAGAACGGCACAACTCCCGGCACATCATTTTCAGATCATCGCGGACTTTCGCTACTCAGGTTAAACGTAATATATAAGTCACTTAGACAACCTAAAAATGTTATTGTTTGTCTTTTTTCAGTGTTTTATTTGTTCGTGAGTAAATCGGTTTGGCTGAAATTAAAGTTATTAGATTAGATTAGATAAAATAAAACTTTATTAATCCCCCGAGTGGGTTCCTCCTTGGTTTTCACACAGCTGAATAAACGTCAAACAGAAAACTGATTAAACAGAAGTGTGAGATGGTCGAGAATTTACGCCAGTGTCCCGTTATATTTTAGATAGCAAGGAGCAGACGGCCGAGTTTATTAAACTCCACCGAGACAGCAGTGACGCTAATCAGAAGGCTAGACCGTCCAATTTCACAGCTGTTTACTTCCGGCCTACCCGACTTTCTGAGGACCCGGCCCACGTAGACCGTGAAGGCCGGGTCCTCAGGAGGATGCAGCCCATGAATTTGGACACGACCATTGAATGTCGCAATGTTGGCAAAGAGAGGAAGTGACGCAAGATTTGCGCATGCGGGATACCGATCGGGTTTCCGGTACGGATCGGGTAGTGACAGACGCATTTGTCGGCCGCATTTGAAGGAGTCGACGAATTGGGACAGCCTTTGTCGGCTGGCTGTGACGTAATCGGTCTTCAAATGCGGCCTCCGGAGGATGCAGCCGACGTTTTGGGGCACAGCTGAAGACTGTCCAAATTCGAAGACTCCAACAAATGCGCCCTTCATTTCCCCAGATTTGAAGGATGGGTCAAGTGTATACTTCGTGGCCCAACCTATCCCAGAATTCATAGCGCGGCCCTGCTCAGTTTCCAACAATGGCGGCAGCTAGTTAGTTTTAATATTACTCTCATTATTCCTTCTGGGTCACAAAATAAACGTTTAACATATTTTCAGGTGAGAATGTAGCTGTGTAAACTTCAAATATCTGCTCAGTTTATCAAAACACCACATATTTTCAAAAGTGCTCCGACGTTTTCGGAGACGTCTGTTACCCATCAGCTCGATAGCTAGCCAGGGTTCAATGCTCACTAGAGCCGGTGAGAACACCGGACTCCCGGCAAATCGTTTTCAAACCCACCACTGTTTTTCGCTACTCAGGTTAAACATGATATATAAGTCACTTAGATAACTTAAAATGTTATTGTTTGGCTGTGTCACGGCCAGGCGGATCAGCTGCACGCTGATCAGCACTCTCTCTGTTTCTCTCTCTTCCTTTCTCTCTCCTCTTCTTTCTCGCCGGGGCGGAACTCACTGTGGGTTCACGCCCTCGGCCCACGCCCTCGGGAGATGAGACACCTGGGTCTCATTAAGGTGATCGGTACTTAAGCCAGGAGGCGACTGCTGTTCGCCGCTGGATCGTTGTCTACCACGCGTTAGTGAAGCCAAGCTACAGCAAGTCAGTTAAGAGTGTTTTCCTGTGTGCGTCGTACTTAACCCTGTCTCCTTGTCTACAGAGCTCCCTGGATTTCCCCCCCGTGTGTTTCCCGTGTGGCAGTGTCGGAGTGAGAGCTTGTGATCGTGTGAGTGGATATTCTGAAGAACGCGTGCTTTCCCCTGGACTTCCCTGGAGACCCCTTCTCCCCTCACTCAGCTGTATATAGCACCCCCTGCACATTCTTGTATATACACCTGGTGCATTGTAAATAAACCTTTCTTGTGAGCATCAGAACCGGAGTCCTGCGCTTGAGTCCTCCTCCAAACCGTAACAGGCTGTTTTCAGTATTTTATTTGTTCCTGAGTAAATCGGTCTGGCTGAGATTAAAATTATAGTTTTTACACAGCTGAATAAACGTCAAGCAGACAACTGATTATCAGCAGTGTGAGATGCTCGAGAATATACTCCGGTGTCCTGTTATATTTTAGATAGCAAGGAGCAGACGGCTGAGTTTATTAAACTTCACCGAAATAATCTGCAAATTTCATTAAAATTTAATAAACTATCATCTTGTCTTTATTTTTAGTTAGCACATACCTTAAACACTTAAAGCTGTAAGCTAATGATAGTCATATAAGAGGAGATGCATGCTGGTGCAGTAAGCTGTACGTTTTACGTCCAGTGGATGCATGATCTGATTAGTCGACTAATCACAAAAATAATCAGTGACTAGTTGACTATCAAAATAATTGTTTGTGGTAGCCCTACTCAGAAGTGTACATAGTTGAGTTCAACACATTAGCGTGGCAGTGATGTGGTGGATAAACAAACTCGTCAGAGCCTGACTTTGCCCCAGAAGCAGTCTGTGAGATAGAGATATCGACAGGACAGTGCAGAAAGATTGGCACAGTTAATGCAGTGCTAGAACAAGTAGCTGCTACATGTGGCAGTGGAGAATGTGAGCTAGTTGTCACGTCATTACTCCCAATCAAAACTTTATCTTGTAATATCTTAACTGGATTAGAAGAACGAGAATTGGATGCCCTGATCCCAGCCTCAGAGTTGGCTTTCTCCTGATGGCCATGCTGGAGCTAAACAGTTCAAAATCATGACCCTTATTATTTTCAGGGCAACAGAATTCAGTCTTTGAGTTCATAATATAGTCAAAATTGTCATTACTGCTATCCTAAATCAGGAATACTGAAAAGCAGAAATGACTGTCTTTTTCTCAGCCAACCCCGAATGACTCTCTTTTGATTCTAGCGCCACAGCAAAGAGTCTGGAGCAAATATCGGAACAACAGCCAATTTTAATCACAACTGGACAGTTGGTGGAAAACAACACTACAGATGGTGTTAGCTGTGGAGCCTCCTCAGGTTCAGGCTTTGAGCGGCGATGGCGAGAACGTTGCTTCCTCCTGGGACAGAGAGCAAGGGAAGCAGCCGGGGTCGGAGGTGCATGTTTCCCTTCGGGGGTTTTTTCCTTTCTTTTTTGTTAACTGTATCCACAGTTGTTCTATAAAAATATTTTGAGTAAAAACCTGCATTCTATCAGAAAGCCACCAGATGGCGATAGCTCTGATTATAGAAATCCACATGAAAAGCTTTCATTGTTGACCTCTTTGAACACTGCTGAGTTTGACAAGTTTGTTATTTTTGGGTTGTGCATTTATTTGCGTTCTTGGAGAGAGTAAGATGAGAAGCTTGATGCCACTCTCGGGTTTGAACAATAAATGTAAAACTGCTTAATGTTTTGTTGTAAATTAGTCTGTAGAAAAAACAAACTGAGAAGCTTTCGTACAGATCAGCAGTTCTTTGGTGGTGGATTTCTGTCACCTGTGGACACGGCTAGGCTGGCTGCAGCTGCCAGAGTGGTATGAATGCTCCTGACTCTCCACCAGAAAGCAAATAAGAGTATTTACTAAAATTTCTGATTGTTTTGAACCACAGGCAGCACAAGGTAGATTCCTGGAGGCCAGCAACACTCAGTCAGGGGTCTGTCACTGTTACAGTCTGCTCCTGTTAAAGTTTTAGACTTGCTGATATCCTCAATCCAGCTGTGCAGTGGAAACAGAGCGGCTCCATTCAAAGTTTTTCTGAAACACATCTGCTTGTTACCCACAGTGGCATCTTCAGTACCTCAGCTCTTCTTTGCCCTTTTATGTACAGAGAGGATAAAACAGACAATATTTAAACATGTATAATAACTCTCAAACTATCAGATGAGGATTTATTTTAAGTGTATGTCTCCGAGCTTTGTTGGCCCTTAATTCCCAAGTTGTATCTAACAAAGTAATGGGCAGGGTGGGGTTAGCGAGGTAGTGGGGAACTCCCAGTGGTTGTTTGTGATCTGTGCTGTGTGTGCGTTGCATTTTCCATTAATGTCGACAAATCCTCCAGTTACACCTGTAGAAATACTTTTTTTTTTCATGGCTGACCTCATTCCAGTCATAAGCTGGATGTACAGAAGTGATTTAATTTTTCTATACAGTGTTGGTTAATCCTCCCTCTGGATGAAGCTGGAGATGATAATCCTGTAATATTTACAGTAGATTAAAAAAAACCTTGAATGCTGCTCGAATGTATGCAGAAGCCATTTATCAGGTATTTCAAAACATTTTAAACCGCGTCTTTGTTACCTTATAGGTTTGTTATTGTGTGACATGGGAGAAATGAACAGAATACTGTCTTTTATTTAAATGTAACTTATTGGGGCAGTATTGGTATATTTGCATCTATGGGTGTGTGATTAATAAAAATAGAAAAGTCAGATGGACTGTTGTGGTTCCTTTTATGTTTCACATGACTGTGATGGTCAAGATTTTGCAAGTCAGGAATGAAGTGGAATTAACCCAGAATTTTAGCTGTGTCTACTGTTCTGTATGATATCCGGTAGGGGACACTTTAAGGGTGGCTTCTTGGCAGGCACTCTCTATATCTTAAGGATGTGTTTTTCGTGACGTGGCTGGTGATCTGCTGTTGATAGCGTTTTAAGCCTCTCACTTCTTCTTTTGCCCTCCACTTGTCCAATTTCCTTAAATTTGTTAAGGACACACTCCATACCCTGCTGAGGTTTCAATCACCTTTTTGGTGCTAAACTAGTATTTAGTGGCTTTCAAACTGTTTTATCTTTGGTATTTTTCCAATATTTTCACTGATTGAACCACAAAATATGTTTCTGTGACAGGCTGCTAATAACAAAATGCCTGAAGATACAATTTAAAAATGGTCCTTAGTTATGTTGTCTGTAACAAAAAAAGAGAAAAAGAAAAAAAACACATTCTCATGAACATTGTCAGCTAACAAAGTAATGGACAAAGTAGTGGACTAAAAAACAAGAAAAACAAAAGAGAAGCCTAGAAAGCCTCGAGAACTATTGCTCAAGACCTCTTGGCTCAAGGAAAAATCAGAAAAAAGAAAAAGAGAACAAGAAAACACACCCTTCCAGTGAAAAACTCCCTTTTCAAATGGGCTAGAAAGAATAATGCAACAAATAATATTTTACATTTTGTGAGTACAGCTCAACAAAAGCTTATTTTAAACATGTGCAATGAGGTTGTGGTATTTTTGGCAGTGAATTGTATAAAAACATGGAGTGTCATTCTATTTGTTTATATATCTTATAATATCTTAATGTAGATAAACTGCTTTAGGCTCAATCTAAGTTAAACCCATGTGAACTGCAGCCTCGGTCTCCTGTTTTTAACTAAGTGGTACCTGGTGTGGTCTTCTGCTGCCATAGACCATCTGCTTCGAGGTTTGATGTGGTCACAGATGCTCTTCTGCCGAAGAGTAAGTGTCTACATCCATCTGAAAAACACAGTGGAGGCTCTGTCATGGCCACTATCTGAAAAATGACTGATTGGCAGCAGCTGAATATATTCACACTGCCAGTTCAATGAAAGCATACCTGGATTTAAACAACACACACACAATGGGACACTATCAGTCATGGATTGGCCTCCCCACAGCCTGAACCTCAGCATTACTAAATCTAAATGCTAAGCTAAAGAGCTTTCGGTGTCATTCCAGAAGCCTGGACAACTATTCCTGAAGACGTCTTAAAGAAACTAAAATAAAACTGCCTCAGACAGTTTGGACTGTGTAAAACAATAAATGTCATCATACCAAATATTGATCGTCAAGCTTGTTAGAATTATACAAATTTTATTTTTTCCTGATATGCTGTATTTCCACATTTCAATAAATCGCTGGACCTATTTCCCATTTCCCTGGTAAAATATAAAGACACGAGGGGTGACTCATGACTTTTTGCACAGTGCCGTAAGAAAAACAGCTCGTAGCAGGCTGCGAGCTGTTTTTGCATCAGTACTACAATAATAAAGTGTAAAATGTGTATTATTTCAATTAGCTTGATATAACTGTAACTACAGGGGTCCAACAAACAATGGCGACGCATCATATTGAAGATTATTTCTCTCTCTCTCATTTTCTTCAGACACCGTGAAAACTAAAGAAAACACAAAGTTTACAATGTAAATATCTCTGAACCTATCAAAGTCTCTCATGTTAGTGTCAATAAACAGTCTTGAGCTAGCGAAACAGGAAAAATGCAATATAACGGATATTACTGAAAATATCCTCTTATCGCCTATATAAAACATTTATACAACATCATATATACAATATACTGTACATGAAAACCATTACCATGTGCGCTTCTTAGACCACATGCAGAATAACATTACTGTTGTGGCTGTAGCTCTGTATCCATGCTAGTTCTGACCCACAATGCCATGGATGTGCTCTCAGCTAAACTCTGGTCACGTGACCATCACAAACTCTACCTCAAACAAACGTTACAGCACTTTACACTTTATAACACTTTTAACAAACCCTTCTTTTGTAATCACATATTTTAGACACGTTTTTAATCAATGCTAGCTACCCTTTAATTGTTTTATCCAATCCATTTTTAACCCAAATATATGAACTAAATGAAACATGAATCTATTATAGAAACATATAAAACAAACACCTATATTTTACAATAACAAATAAACAGAACAACTGTGTTTGCTAATTCTAGAAAATATCAAGTTTCCACGTTAAACAGATGAAGAAAAATAGTGTTGTTGGGGAGGACTGTGCAACACATCAGTCCAAAACCTCCCACAGGGGGGTCAGATAACAGGTGACTGTGGGGGAAATAAAACACGATCCACATGGTTTTCATTCTCATCAAGCGATTCAGTGACTCCTTGTGGTCTCTTGATGAAGGAAGAGATCCCTGCTATCAGGATAGAAATGTTTCCTGTGTTAAAAATGGTCACTTCCCATTTATTTGTAATTATTCTTCCCGTGATGTGACCATGTCAAAAAAATGCCTTCACAGCATAAAAGACAATTTGCCACATGATGTGGTTTACCATGAAACTAATTTTAGCCTAGGGTAGAAATCTTTTTGGTAAGAAGGATGTCCTCATGTGGCGCACCCCAAGGGGGGGAAGAAGCATTTTCACTTCTCTTTTTAGTGGAAATGAATAAATACTCGATCGGCTTCTGTTTCTTGAAGAGTCTCCAGAATGGACAAGCTCATCTCTCTCTTTGGTGAGTTTTCTTCAGCTCATTTAATGAAAATGTACTTTTACATACTGACCTGATGTAACTGTCATTTAAACTTGATTATTTTCTCTTTCAGTTTTTTCAGCACTCTCACAGATTGTAGTGTCTCATGGTATGAGCCAAATATTCTTTACAAATATACTTTAAATTTGCACAGATATTATTTTAGAAGTGATCTCAGGATTTACACTCATTACCAAAATAGATCCTTTAAATGTATACTTCTTTGTTTCTGCAGTTCCCACTGAGGCGTCTTTCAGAGCCAACATTGAGTTAGTGTCAGGACATTCGAGGATCTTCTCGGGGGAGAGAGCACACTTGAGATGCAGTATTCCTGATGTGCACAGGTCTAACTGGACTTACCTGTGGTTCAGGGGGTCTGAGGAGCTCTCACAGACTGGGGGGGAATTAAAACTGTGGAATACCAAAGTTCAAGAGAGCGGGAAATACTACTGCCAAGGAACAAGAAATACGAAGGTGGGAAAGATTCGCACCCAGCAAAGTGTCCCTGTGGAGCTCAAGGTGGACGGTAAGATCTGTTTGTCTGCATGAAAGAAATATAATTGCTTTGCACGTTAGGCTTCTTTCTTCCTGTGTAATCCTAACACTGGAGCATTGAACATCTAAAAGCTTCTTTTCAACTTTGGGTTTTCTGTGCAGCTCATCTAAGACATGCTGTGAGTGATGGCAGCACTTCTTAATACAGCCTGCAACTTATACTATGATTTTCTAGGGTTTAACATAATTATTCTTCTATAATTTTACTTAAAATGTCAATTTGGTACAACAAGGACTTGTTTTGTTTTGGGGGTTATTTGTACTTATGTGGTATCTTTGGGGTACAAACTTTGTTTCCCCACCTTATAACTAGACAGTATATCAGGGGTGCAGGCTGTATTACAGAGTACCTTAACCTCCCCTTCTTGCATTGTAGCATTACACATTATTGTTAGATGTTATTACATTAATACTAATGAACTAATGTAAGATTGGAAGTTATTCAGAGGTAACTCTGTGGTGTTTCCGTAGGTGGCTGGGCGATTCTGCAAGTTCCACGACATCCTCAACTTGTCAGGAGCACATTGGAGGTGACATGTCGTGTCAGAGGGAATCCCCGACTTGAAGAGATTATTTTGTACAAAGATGGCGTTGAAGTAATGAGACAAAATGGTCACAAGCCAGATTTCCATCTGACCAACTTGAGCCTTGAGGACCAAGGAGTATATTCTTGCAGGGCTTCCTGGGATGTGAGGAGACAAACACTCTCTGTCATTTCTGCTGGCGCTCATGTACAGATCTTAGGTGAGATTACACCGAATTGTGTGTTCTTATCTTAGGTGTGGTGTAGTTAAAGGAATGACAGCATGCTTTGAGAGATGTGCTAATCTAGATAGTATTCTTATAAATGCTTCCATCTTTACACCTAGTGCTAAACTTGGTGTCTATCGACCTTCTCCTTTAATGCTGAGCATGAAAGCCCATATTTCCCACAATGTTAAGTTATTCCTGTTAGCACAACTGAACATAAATATTCTTAGCCTCATGACCTACCACTTGTTTTTTCTTAAATTAAACCAATGTCTTCTGTCACAGAGGTTCTGTCACAGCCAATTTTGGAGATCATCCCCAACTATGATACTCAGCTAAAGAGGATGAAGCTCACTTGCCATGTGCAGTACAACGCCCCTGCTCCTGCCCCTCCGATAGACTTCTATTTCTACAACAATAACAGGCGACTGGGACCTGCAACATCTGACAACTATAATGTAGTGAAACAGACTCCAGGGCTGTACAGCTGCAAGGCCAGGGTGCCTCAGTTGGGCCTCTCGAAGTCCAGTGAACCCAAAAACTTTGGACTAAGAGGTATTTAAAATTTAATTTACCCCAGCATTTGTTCTACACTGATAAGCCCCAAACCTCCTAATGAACTACTAAAAATGTGATACTTTGTGTCTGACAGTATTTCGCCTTGCTTCATCCACAGACGACATCCCAACTGCTGCTTCACTACCAACCTCCCCTAACCTCTCCTCTCACCAGCCCATCCAGTTCACTCCAGAAAAGAGTACACCATCACAAGGGCCTCCACTGAAGACTTCACAAGCAGTCCCAACCAGTTTGCTGACTACAGCCCAGGTTTTTAACTCAGCTACAACTCAAGATCAGGCAAATCCATTTGAGGAATCCGGTGACATCTCTGGGGACTCTGCAGAGGAATCCGGTGACATGTCTGGGGACTGCAGATTCTCTGTGATAACTTAGCATACATTACAAACAATCTCTCTACTAATCACGCTGGGTCATTGTCACACTTCTGTATTAAATTGTGCAATTTTTCATCTTTTGTATTTGTACTTTGTACAACTAGAAATCTCATATATGAGGTCCTGCGCCTGAAATTCTGATATCTCCAGTTAACAAACATCAAATGCTGTACCAGAATTATTGGAAATATCTAACAGATACATGTTAAAGTCAAATAAAGCATTTCACAAAATGTTATGTACTGCTGGATTTTATTTTCTGTGAACACAATTTCTGCTTACAGCTCCATATTTGAGCAACACTTCTTATATATTACAATCACTGGTTTAATAAGACACCAGGGTGCAGTCATTTTTTGACAGATTTACATTAAGATTAATGATGCAGCTATCAGTGGTGACTATTTTGAACACATTTGTCCTTTCTATTCCTCACACTTTGCATATACATTTACACAGCTTAGGTCATTATAGGTGAAAACAACTAAAAAGGAAGCAGCAGTTAAATTGTGAGAAAAAAGTGGGACCAAAACGAAGAAGCTTTTTTTTGTTTCATGCAAATGAGGCAAGGGTGACACTGGGTCACGGCACTGACTTAAAGGTTAACTGAAGGAATCAGTAGAGGAACACAGTAATCTTGCTGACAAATAGATAAACAGCACTGATCATATTTTTGTGCTTTATCTTTTGCGTTGGTAGCTGAATAATAAACTTCTGCACGATCTCTCACTTACTGCTGCTACTTTTAATTAGGATGCTTTAACATAAGGAGGCATTGCATGTGTACATAAATGTTGGGTAAATTATAAATTTTTTATGCTAAATATTGAATTTTTACACTTTTATCATTTAAAAAAACTTTCTTTCTTCTATCTGGATAACAGGAGATTAGTTTATGATCTTTTACTACTTGTAAATGCCATCTTCCAATAATTACCTCAGTGGTATTTCTTGGGATGCTTTACTCACTGTGTTTTGTGAATTGGGCTGTATTTAACCATTATATTTAATTAGGGTGGTGTCGATCAACACTTTGGAGCGCTACTCTGCAGCAGCATTAATGTGTGGCGAGTACTATCCCTTCTTAAGAAGAGGCTAGGCAATAATAGAAGACGTACAGAGCAGCATGTACACTAGCACCACCAGTATTCAGACTTTGTGATAGTAAGCACAAAGTGTTTATCACGGCTTGTCTGAGTAAAGCAGAAATCCAGAGAAGATGCTGTCGTCCTCACTGCTGGCATACGCTCCATTCCAGTCTCTGAGCGTCTCCATCCACACCTGATCACCTGCAGCCAACCGCAGAACCACCAGAGTGGAGGCCTGGTCGATGTCTTGACCATACAGAGAGTCCCGTGTCCTCACTCTCCGTGACCCATTCACCACCAGTGTGGCTCGCAGCGGCTGATTGCGCACAGTGATGTGGAAGGAGAAGACATAAACTCCAGGGTAGATGCATGTAAAGCTGTTGGAAGTTATGTTGAAGTGGTTCTCTTCATTGTAGAAGACTTTGTCGAAGCGGATCGGGAAGCCTGAAGGAGGGAAAGACTTTCTCGGAGAGATACCTACGCTGAAGGCAGAGCGTTTCTGGGGGATCCCTGATCCAGAACCCTTAGCACCTTTGAATCCACGAAAACCCCGCTCACCTCTCATCCCAGGGTAACCTCTTTCCCCTCTCGGTCCTGGCATCCCTCTTATACCTTGTGGTCCTTCTAGCCCCCTCACCCCTGGTTCTCCTTGTGGTCCAGGAGCTCCTGGATCCCCTCGGACACCTATAGGGCCTGGGGAGCCATGCTTGCCATTCTGTCCTGGAATTCCCATCGCTCCTGGGATTCCAGGAGCTCCAGGTTCACCTGGTTCACCTTTTTGTCCTTTCTCTCCATATGAGGCACACTCCCCTCTATCCCCCTTATCTCCTTTTGGTCCTTGTACTGTAGCCACTCCTGGAGGCCCAGCTGGCCCCTCTTTTCCAGGTTCTCCTTTCTCACCAGCAGTCCCATTCTTGCCAGGTTCTCCTTTCTGCCCTTTTTCTCCTTTGAGACCTTGCAGTCCTACTTCACCCTTTTCCCCTTTGTAGCCAACATCACCTGTAAGGTAAGGAAAACTGTAAAAATAAATGAAGTCAGATAACAATGAAAAATATAGCCATGAGATTTTTATACCTTTTGGTCCTGGTTTTCCTGGAATCCCTAGTGGCCCACCTGGCCCACTGTTTCCTCTGTCACCTTTATCCCCTAGAAAATTTGCGAAATACAAATATATTAATTATATTTAAAATATAAATTTATTTTAAAAGAAATTCTCTTAGATGAGGAAAAACAATATATAGATAAATCAACCACTTCATTAGGTATGCATGAATGCCTGTTAACACAGATATGTAATCAGCCAATCATGTGACAGCATCCTAATGCATTTAGGCACGTAGATGTGCTCAAGATGAGCTGCTGAAGTTCAAGCTGAGCATCAGAATGGGGGAAAAAAGTTATTTGAGTGACTTTGAACATGGTTGTTATTGCCAGACAAGCTGGTCAGAGTATCTGCAGATCTGCTGGGATTTCCCCACAAAATCTCTAAGAGAGAATGATCCAAAAAAGAGAAAATATCCAGTGAGCAGAAATAGTGTGAAAAAGTCTTGTCAGTGGTCAGAGGATAATGACCAAGCTGAGTGGATGGAAGGCAACAGTAGCTCACAGTAACAGTAACTAAATAATAACTCCTTGAAAGCGCCATTTATAGTTACTTCATGTTCTTATTTGAGGTAACTTGTTTCATGCATATTCTAAAATTTGATGTTTGAAAATAATGTATATTGTTATTATTTCAGTTTATTTTGAAAAATGTCAACAGGATCTTGTGCTTTATTGTGAAAGGTTTATGTGGAAAATAAACAAGCGGACGGCTGAGCCACACGATGGTTTCACTCGTAGTTGCTAACCAACCGACGCGTATAAACCGTCGCTTGTCCGTCCGCAGTGTGGTTATTTTAAATATAAGAGAAAGAGAACTCTAACAAATTAATATAGCCACTACACTCCTTACAAAAAAGGTATGCACAAGAGCATCTCTGAACACATCAAACCTTTAAGCAGGAGACTACACAAGTGCCACTACTGGCAGCTAAAAACAGGAAACTACAATTTCAATAGGATTTCCAAAATTTGACAACAGAAAGTTAGAAAAATGTTGCCTGGTCTGATGAGTCACAAGTTTCGAAACGAGACGTTTCAGATGATCAGAAATTGGCACAAACATCATAAAAATTAAAAGCACGACTCTGTACTGCCTTGTATCAACGGTTCAGGTTGGTGTGATGGTGTGGGGGATATTTGGCACAGTCAGTCTCCTTAGTACCAAATGAAGAACGTTTAAACACCTAAACCTACCTGAGTATTGTTGCTGACCATGTGATCACGTGACCAAATGATGCCACAAAACTCAAATCATCCCAAACTGGTTTCTAGAACCTGACATTAAGTACTGTTCAAGAAATCTGCAGCAACTGTGTGGCTGTCTGTGGCTGTCTTGTCAACATGGACCAAAATCTCTGAGAAATGTTTCCAGCACCTTGTTGAATCTATGACATGAAGAATAAAGTTCTGAAGGCAAAAGGAGATCCAACCCAGACTTAGCTTGGTTGTTACGAGTGGTTATTTGGGTTACTCTCACACATGTGGCACTAATAAGTACGCCATGCTTAAAGTCACTTAATCCTTTTGTCCCCATTCTGATGCTCAGTTTGAACTTCAGCAGGTTGTCTTGACTGTATCTACATACCTAAATAATAAAGTGGCCAGTGAGTAAATAGCATAATACAATATATCATTTTAATAAGTAATTTCAAAGTGTGTACCTTTTTCTCCCTTTAAGCCCATAGGACCACTGATGCCAGGTGGCCCAGGTAAACCAGCTGCTCCTGTAAGGCCTTTTTCTCCAGGTGGCCCTGAGTAAAATAAGTGTGATTGGAAAATCTGAAGCCAAACATACAAACAAACCAAACAATAATTAATAACATTAAAACATATCAGTGAGTCTATACCTGTCAGGCCTCTTTCTCCTTTCAGGCCCCTGGGCCCTCTCTCTGGTGGGCAGCATTCACAAAAGTTAAAGTAACACTCGTTGTAATCCAGGGTGTAGTTCTCAGGACCAACACCGGGTGGCCCGGTGCTGTCAGGGTAGTGCTGTGGAAAGACATGACTTGGGTTGGTGGTCCTCACTGGGTTGGGCGGGGGGTGGGGCTTCACAGGATTTGCAGTTGGGACAATCTTAAGAGTCTTGGGCACGCTGGTGGTTACAGGGCTGTGGACCGTGATCTGAGGGACAGGTTTCTTGGTGTACTGGTACTTTGGCTTCGGAGTAGTCTTAGCTTCAGTGTAGTACACCACAATGAGAGCAACCGCAACTACAGCCACAAGAGTCGACTGGCAGGAAATAATCCTCATGGTTGTCGGGGATCTGAGAGTGCATCGAGACGTTATTCTGATATTTGTCAGACTTTGTTTAATCTTCCATATAATTTAATTTTAAACAAATAAGAAGTTAAAAAAAAGCACATGCAGACTCACAAACGTAGAACAGACTGTACCTCTCAAATTTCTATTATTTCCATGCATCTATTCCATGTTTATGTTTTTCCTCTTTCCTTTTCTGTATTTTAACTTTTCCTAAAATGCCAGTCACAGGTTAGCTCTACTTTTTATTTATTTATTTATTGCTGCAGTCTGATATTCAGTCAACACTGGTTTCTGTTAGTTAGTCCGTTATTTCAGATTTGTTTGAACAAAGCTGGAATCACACTATCAATTTCAGTAATCTACACACAAGCAAAAATATCAAATAAACTTGTGCTCTCACTAGTTTAAACTAGGTGACTTAAAAGCTTCTGAGTATATTTGTTCAACCAAGTTATAAGCACTTACCCAGTTATGCATAAGTGTTATGGTCATTTATCCTCTCTATCAGTGTCTTGGAGGCAGCACCAGGAGCTTCAGGTCCCTCTGATATCTCTGCCAGGCATGAGTAAAGGGCCATCCCCTCCAATGAGCGGGTTTTGCTGGAAGCATAGGGGGAGGTCTGAAATCTCACTATGGCGGGCTGGAGCCAACCCAAGGAGAACCACTGTGCTGTGGCCTATTCTCTGTACCCCTGTTGTGTAGAAAGGTGCTTTTGTGACACGGGATACATCATCCGCCGGGAGCACTCTCTCGCTGCTAGCTAGCAAGGAGCAAAGGCCGTGGGGCAGTAGTTCACCTGATATGAGAGGCATTCCTCCAAGCAGCCCACCTACTACCCAGGCTCTTAATGGGACAAAGCCAAGCAAGGAGGAATCTCTGACACTGGCTTTTAGAGCGGCCACTTTTGGAGACTGCACTGCATGTATGCATGTGTGACACTCTGTATGCACAAAGCTCCAAGTATATTTGCATGCATGATCTTGTACTTTGACCTGTGACAAAAAATCTGCAACAATTAATTAAACTGGCTTAACACTAGATCTGAAAACTGGCACGTAGCACAGAGAGCTCAGTATTTACAATCTAACCGTACTTGGTGAAAATCCAGGGGAAAGCTTTAGCTTTTAACGAGCACTCATAATCACTCAGCAGCAGCTAAACCTGAGCTGTTTGTCAAAAGAACCAGCTTATCTCCTTAAATCGATGCACTTGCAATGCTTGCCCGATCACTGGGACTGACTTTTTTAGCACATGAGCCCTCAGGTCAGCTGACGGAGACATTTGTTAACTATGATTCAAACTGTGCAGCTGGACAATGATTCATTCTTGTGGTGTAACAAGAGAGCATCAGGTTTTTGTAGAAAAGTGATTTTCTGGTAGCTGTGCAGTCGAAACTCTCGACTTGCCATTGACAATGAATGTTTGAGAAGCGGACATGCCTCAGTTGCTGAAGACCTCACGTCCTCAGAGAGATCCATGACCGGCTGTGAGTGAGCAGGAAAGACGGGAAATGAAATTTGGGAAATGGAGAGTGCTGATGGCAGGATTGAAGGATGAAGAGCACGCTATTAAAAATTAGACGATCGGGTGTATTTAAACCATTTAATCTTATTACTTAAACCTTTCTCCATGTCTTGACCTACATTTACATGCTCTTCATCTCCATCTTTCCCAGCAGCTCAGGTAATGGCCCAACCGGCCCCTCTATAAAAGGCAAGTAGATGGAGTGTAAGATACGCAGTTGATTCCTGGGAGAGAGAGGGGTTCCTCTGGGGTTCTCCTTGCCTGACCTCAACAACATCGTCTCTCAGCTCTATTCAGACCACACACAACAGCAGCGGTCATTTTACAGCGCCCAGCTGGTCACAGAGGACCCAGACGCTGCTCACCTGCTGGTTCTTTTAACAGCCTCCATCTTCCGTCCATGCCCTTAGCCGCCATCCACATACACTATGGAGAAAGGGATCACGAAGAGTTAACTTACTCACTCAGCCGGTGCAGCAGAGCAGAGAGAGCACCAAAGATGACCTGAATGGACGGAGGTGTATTGCCTTACATTAACTCTATTCATGTAAAAGAGGTGGTCAAGCTGCGGTGAATGTGTGAAATAAGTTTGGAGAGACAGAGACCTGTTTAGCAATCAGCCACTCTGCCCCCGGCATGCTCACGGGTACAATCAATGCCATAAATTTTATTTTTTTTGTTCTTATCGAAGGAAATCTAGACCCTGCAGAATTAGCAGCTAATGACCTTGGCAGGAGGTATACTGGCAGTGAAGACACAGCTCATATGGCCAGAGCACAATTAAACACTTTTTCCTGCCACACTTTCCCTGACAAGCCCCTCTAATGTTAGGTTTCTAATGCATTAGATGGTGGTTGTGGAAACACGATAGCCTTCATCACAGCAGTTTGTGGTGAAAGCTACATTTATTTCAATCTGCTGGTTTTTACAGATGTTTCATATGTTTTGATGTTTTATTTATGCAAGAGATGGGAGGTGATAAAAAATGACATAATTTGGGGTTGGTAGTGAATTAGTGTTAAGAGTTAAGGTTGTTTTTCAGATGTTTACTATTCAAAATGAGTTTGTGGGATTCATTCAAAGAGTTGCAGCCTAAAGCAGCTTAAAGCAGCAGTTCCACATTTTAAGAAATGGGTGTCCTTTTTGGAAAAAAAATAAAAATATTATTAGTACTTGTCCATTGTACACCCACCAGACACTTTATTAGTTACAGCTTTCAAGCACCAGGTTGGACTTTTTTGTGTGTTTCCTTAAATGTCTTAATTGTGTGAATGCCTCAAGGGCATTCACACTATTAAGTTCCTGTTTCTCTTTATTGTGTGAATGCCTCAACAGGCATTCACACTATTGAGTTCCTGTTTCTCTTTATACTTTATTATTATTCTAGTTGCTCCGACCTTTGCTGGTTAACTACTCCCTCAGTTTTCAGCCGATTTTCACCATTCAAACTTTAAACTGTTCAGCTCCTTCTGCTGAAGCGTGCTATATCTTTTGGTGCTCATAACTCTTATACTTTTTGAGATATTAAGCCTTTTATGCCGTTTTTTGGCACATTTTGCTGACAGGGAACACATTTCAGTGTGATCACCAGTTTTGCTTGCCGGGCAGAGCCGTGTTTTAGCTCAGTGAGATGAGCAGCCGTTCTCAGACCAGGAGGGCCGGGTTCAAATCCTGCTTATGGCAACATTTTCTTCAGTTAACATTTCAACTGTTTAAACTCTTTTCCATGCAAATTTCAGCTTTTCACCTCTTTTTAGCAGAATTTTCAGTTTTTCACTGTTTTTAAGCACAAATTCCTGCTTCTTCAGCTGTTTTTAGCTCAAATTTCAGCTTCTTTACCTCTTTTCAGCAGAAATTCTGCTGATTCACCTGTTTTCAGCACAAAGTTCTGCTTCTTAACCTCTTTTCAGCAGAAAATTCTGCTGATTCACCTGTTTTCAGTACAATTTTTCAGCTTTTTCACCTGTTTTCAGTACAATTTTTCAGCTTTTTCACCTCTTTTTAGCACAATTTTCAGCCTCTTCTGTTCTTTTCAGCACAATTTTCAGGTTCCTTATCTCTTTTTTGCTGAACATTCAGCATTTTCACCTCTTTTCAGCAAATTTCAGCTTCTGCTCCACAGTGCACATTTTTTCTCTCATCATATCTTTGTTTGGGACCAGAACTGGTTTGGCTCAGTGAGTTGAGCAGCTGCCGTGAGACCCGGTGGCAAAGGTTCGAATCCTACCTGGGACAGTTGCCACACATGTTCCCTGCTTACATGTACTCTGCTTTCTTGACACTCTGCAGTGTACCCTTTCACATACAGCCATCTTCAGCAAGCACTTCTGCTTCTACACCTCTTTTCAGCAGATAATTCTGCTTTTTCAGTTGTTTTCAGCAGATTGCAATATGAGGCATTCACACTGCATTTTCACAGGAAATGCAACTTTTTCTAGTTTGTGATTGAGATTCATCAAGATCCCTGAAACATTCCTCTGAGAGTGGCACAACAGCATCGCACAGTTGCTGCACATCCGTGATGTGAATCTCCTGTCCCAACACATCTCAAAGGTGCTCTATTGGATCGAGATCTGGTGACTGTGGAGGCCATTTGATTGCAGTGATTTCATTGTTGTGTTCAAGAAACCAGTTTGAAGTGATTTGAGTTTTGTGACATGGTGGAAACAGCTGTCCATGTGTACACTGTCATCATAAAGGGATGGACGCAATCAGCAACAATACAACAAGATGCTCAGTTGGAACTTTGGGTTCCAAAGTGTGCAAAGACAATACCCCCACACCATCACACCAGCAGCAGCTAAAAACGTTGATACAGGACTGAACGGACCCGTTCTTTCATGTTGTTGTTTTCTGACCCAAAATTGAGATTCAGAGCAGACAACCCTTTTCTAATCTTCTGTCTTCCAATTTTGGAGAGCTTATGTGAATTGGAGCCTCAGTTTCCTGTTATTAGCTGACAGAAGTGGCACCTGGTGTGGTCTTCTGCTGCTGCTTTAAGATGTGAGATGTAGACTCATGTATTTCTAAATTCCTTTGGAAAGACAAACCCCCACGTATTGGCTTAAAAACATTACAAAGGACCAAGGATAAAGGAGGATTAGATCTGCCTAACTTTAATCACTATTTTTTAGCCAACAGGCTTCAGTTCATCTCTAGATGGTTTAAACACACCTTCTTAGATGAGCCCTGGCTAGATGTAGAACAGGCACTATGTAATAATCTAGAAATTTCAGACCTACTATTTATCAGCTCAAACATCAAAAGACATGAATGTTTTAAAAGCACCAACATCAGCTCTTCTCTGACAGCATGGTGGGAGTTTCTAAAAATGACAGAGTCCTCATTAATCCCATGCAAACGTACACCTATCTGGAATAACCCTGACATATTACAAAACAATAATATGATTAACTTTCCAGAATGGAGTTGTAAAGGAATTAAATACCTAGAACATATATTAGAGGGAACAGAATTTATTCCATTTGACAGACTAGTTACACAATATGGGATCAACAAGAAAAGATTTTTAGAATATCAACAAATTAAATCCATAGTAAAAAAGAAATTTAACCTCAGTCAAGCTGAATTACAAACACCACCAAGTGCGGTACACTTTCTTACTCTTAAATCCCCCAAATTATTATCTAAAATATACAGAACACTTTCTAAAATAGATGAATCAATATCCCTTCCTATTGCAAAGTGGGAAGCAGATTTATCAGTAAGCTTAGACCAAAACTTCTGTCCTCAGGTATGCTTAAAAACCTTTAAATTGATTAAAAATCCCAGTCTGCAATTAATACAATACAAATTACTACATAGAGTGCACTATACAGGTCATCGGATGTTCAAGATGGGCTTTACATCTTCCAACAACTGCTCACACTGTCAAGGCAATACACCAGACAATTACATCCACGCTCTTTGGTTCTGTCCACCAGTGCAGAAGTTTTGGCGTGAGATATGTGAAGACTTATCAAAGTGTCTGAAATGTAACATTCCAGCTTCCCCTTTAGTGTGCTTGCTGAGCAACTTGGATGAGGTCACTGCAGAAATAAACACAGCCCACATTGTTTTTACAGCCCTATGCATTGCCAAGAAAACGGTCCTCCTTAACTGGAAAAATAAAAATAATCTTAATTCTAATCAATATAAAAACCATCTAATAGATCACATTAGTCTTGATACAGCCTCTGCCACCACATTTGATCAGTCCCTTTGGGCTCCTTTGATCGGCTTCATCACCTAGTGGGGGGTCATGGTTTGGTCCTGCCTTCGCTATTGTGGTTGATGTGGAGGTTGGGACGGGCTTAGGGCGCCAGGAGAACCCCTAGAGACGTTATCCCTGGAGGGCTCAACCCGGGGGGTTGTGGTCATAACCTGGTTAGTGGCTCTGGTTGCTCTTAGAGGGTGTTCTCCTCGTGGCTGCGTCCAGCGGGGCTGGGGGATGGTCTGTACTGGCGGACGTAGGTTACTGGCCTGGTAGCCTGGCTGCCCCTGAGTGGATCCGGGGCAGGCGTGGGGGCTTGGGGTTCGGGGGTGCTTCGTCTCCGTGATGGGGCTCTGGCTGGGCCTTGGGGGCATCTTGCCCCTCCCTTCTTTTCCTCCCCACCCCTGGCTGCCTCCCTCTTCCCTCTCCACCACACCCACCCACACAGGTAGGGCCTTGGGGTGCGGGTGTGTCACCAGGGTGCAGGGGAGGCATTCCCCCCCCCCCCGGCCCCTTCTGGCCACCTGTGCCTCAATTTTATTCCACAACTTAGACATCCACATTATTCACACTCTCATAACACACACATATATATAGGGCCTTGAGGGTGACCACGTTAACGGCGTCCAGTGGACGGTCTGTGTATTCAACCCTACCTCTGGCGCCGGTGCCTACCTCTCAATTTTAAATCCATGTAGACATCGAGGATTCTCGGGAGGGGCCGTGCTAACACCTGCTGCTCTCTGGCAGCAGCACCATGCCCTCCCTTGTTTTAAATGCACTTTAGAACAACACACAGCAACACTACACATGAGCGGGAGGAGGGAGGTATGGGGTCTTCACACACCCCCGTTCTCTACTAGCCATCGGGGCGGGGGGCTGGGAGGAGGTGTTGGCTGTCCGATTGGCCTCCCTGCTGCTGCGGAGCCTGGGGCGGTCTGCTTGCCTCCACCCTGGGGGAAAGGGTCACATCTCTTGGGTCTGGGTGCCGTTTCCCCCTCTGGGGGTGAAGGTACCTGGACCCGGGGTATAGAGTATGTTTGGGGAGTGTGATTGTGTGTACATGTCCATGTATGTCTATCCCTACGTTGGGTGAGTGCTGAGTGTTTGTATATGTGTGCATGAGGGTGGGAAAGCATGTTTGTGTCTGTGTGTGCCTGTTTGTCTGTGTCTATATGTCAGGTCGGGTCTAAGACTCCACCTCCCTGGGAACTCCCAGGCCCTCCAAAGTGTGGAGGCCTATCTCCCCTCACCACACTCCCTGCCGGTAACTGATGCCCTCAGGGGTTGGTGCATTGGTGGTTCTTGGTGTCCGGGGCTGGGCGCTCAGGTATGCACCAGCTCACTCCCGGTGGCTACTTGGCGGGGCCTGGTGCCTGTCGCTCGGTCAGGCCTCTTCCGGGGCAAAGGGGGCCCTCGGGCCTCCGGCCTCGGGGCCTGCGACTCGGTTCACTCTGGCACAGCTGGCTGCCGGCGGAGCCGGCGGGCACGCCGGTGCAGCCCCCTCTGGCTTCTGCTCCATGGCTACTGGGTGACCCCTCGTCTGGGGATCTCCTCAGCCCTTCCCAGGAGGGTGGCACGGATGCCCCTCCGGTGGTCCTCCTTGGGCTCTCGCACTCTGGGGCCTCTGGATGTCTGGAACCTGGATCTCCTCCATGCCTGCTTCATGCCCTGGGGGACGGGGCTATGGCCCTCCACACCCTCTAGCAGACCGTTACATGGAGAAACCTTTTGTATACAAGCGCACTGATCCACACAGGTGTACACACGGGTGTTCACTGTTCGTAGACATAAACTACACCTTTCTTAGCTGCTACTTCAAAGCACATTGTGCGCTGTCTGTCCTGCGTGCTGCACAACAACATTCAATATTTAGTATTTACTGCTGTTCACACTTAGCTAGATTAATGTGATGGTGTTGTGTTTAGTATGTTGCTTTGTTTTTTGTTTTGTTTTTTGCTTGTTTTCTCTTCTTTTTCTCTCAACAGGTGATCTAGGAGATATTTTTTTTCTCTCTTTGTCTTTGTAAGTGCCCTTTCTCACTGTCCCTTTTCCCTTCTGTTTTTCTTTTCCTTCCTCTCTTTCTTTCTTCCTTTCCCTTTGTTCCCCCAGTCATGTCTGTCCCATCTGTAACAACTGAAAATAAAATAAATAATAACAACAAAGTTTGATCAATTGGACCAATACGGCAATGCCATGATGATCCATTTGGCAAAATAAATCCATTTGGTATCCTTGTTGGTCTTCAGACAACAATTCTGACGGCTAAAGATCCAAATGGGACAGACAAAAAAAAAAAAAAAAGATGTGAGATGTTGTCATTCAAAGAGGCTCTTCTGTATACATTTGTTGTAATTGGTGGTTATTTGAGTTACTGTTGCTTTCCTATCAGCTTAAAGTAAGCTGACTTTCCTTCTCTGACCTGTGAAATCAACGAGGCATTTCCACACAACATTTTCTCTGCTGCCATGTGATTGGCTGATTAGATATTTTAGCCAACAATCAGTTGAACAGGCGTACCTAAGCTACAGCTGAGTGCACAGAAAAACAATAAACATTCCTCCGGTGAATGGGAACAAAAACACTTAAAGCCCGACAGCTTCACAGAGATGGGAAGACCAGATGAAGGGACTTCAGTTCTGCATTCAGCTGCCCATAAAACCTTTGGAGGATTACTAGATGTTCAGACCATTTTCAGTCTTTACGTTGTGAATTTTATATTTAACTATAAGTTAATCTTTTCTTTCTTTCTTTAATTGTTTCTAGAGTCTTGGCAATCAGAAGACAACAAAATGATTCTGACACTGAAAAACTCTTTACATGTTTTCTGAAAAAAGTACTTTTTGCTTGTCTCATCAATCTCTTTGTGTCAAATGAAGGTGTTTCACAAAATGCTGTACTACTGACGGAAGTTTTTGTTTTCACTTGCCTGCGCAGTAAATACCAAACTGTTGGAGGCATTTAGGTGAATTTGGTTACAGGTGCAACCAGCAGAGGTTCGTCTGACACAGAACTTTTAACCAGAGAGGGCAGTAAAGCACTGTGTAAAGCTTTATGCACCTTCTTCATTTATGCAGTAAACATAATGTGCGGTCAACTGACTCTTGGCCAGCTGGCTCAGGTAGGCTGTTGACTAGACAAAGCAGGGAAAGGTTGTTGGATGTGTGCATTTATGGAAATCTTGAAAGAGTGTGCTCCTCAATCTCCCCTTTTTGAATCCTCAGAACCACCACCATCACAAAATCATTCCTTCTACACTCGCTGCCTTAATATGTCCCTACTTCAGAAGACACCCTTAAAAAGTGAGGTAAAATAAGAAGCAGTCTTGGCTTCATTTCCACGGCACTCAGCTTAAGTCCTAACTTGCAAACTTTCCTCAGATTTGTTTTAGCTAAACTAACAGACTCCACGACCCTGCAGAGAGCACACAGGTGTGGGATTAACTAAGAAAAAACAAACTGCAAACTTCTGTCTCACTCCCTCGCCTCTGGGTCTCAGATTCTTGGTTCCCTGTCAAATATTCCTCCACGGTGGCTTGCACACCTTGATGAATTTCCATGTTTCCATGAACTCCTAGCAGCCTACTCTGAAATTATCCATCAGGACCAGATACTGAATATTAATCGCATGTACTCGACTGCTTTGTGTGCCAGACTCAGACTCAGAGCTTTGTGATGATTTTACTGCACAGACAGTTTAATTTTTCAGCATCTATATTACATTAAGGAGACAGTTGTTTCCTATATGACCACTTGGTGGCAGTCCTTTTCCTTTTGTCTTTACGGGGCATAAAGTGCACCTTATCAAACACAAACACGCACATGCGTGTCATAAATCCAAAATAAATATTTTAGGTGAGATTATGCCCAAGCGATTAGGATATTAGGAGCACACACTACTGTTTTCTTTCCCCGTTTTTTTTTTTACTGTTACTGTTCTACAAACTTAGAACAACATAATAGTAGTTGTAGTGTAAGCCCTTTGACCATTTGGAGGTTTGGCCAAAGTTTAACGCCTTGCTGGACTGTTCTTTTCTTCTTTCGTTTCTTTACTATCAGGCCAGCAGCCACTCCTAGGTTCATATCAACTGATTAATAGCCCACATACAGGGCTGGGAGCTGTGCCATGACGCACATGTAATAATTGTCCAGGGTCTTTAAATGACAGCACTAAGCTTGTAAAATTGCACCGACAGACCTAGAGGTTTAAAGGGTGTTCGTATAAACAAGATATTAACTTCACCTGTAAGTCGAGTTTAGGTCCTCAAATTATAGCCACAACGTTAAACGCACCATCCTGTTTGGCAGGTCTGTCATGCAGCTGGAAGTGGTCTGACCCTAAGTACAGGGTCTGATACCCAGACCATGGCAGCAGATCTGGGTCCAGTGGGTAGCAGGTGGGCCTTCATGGATCGAGCTTGTTCCAGCACACCGTACCGGGTTTTAATGTTGTGAGTGATAGGCGATGTTTCTGCTTGTCATAATCTGGCTCATCAAATCCATGCATGTTGTTTTGTGAATGAATATTTTACCACTAATGTGTTAAAAAAAACAAATTAAATTAAAAATGAGGTCTTTAAAAAAGAAAAGAGAGGAGTGAGAGTGTAGAAGCTGGCAAGGTAAATAACAGTGTTTCAGGATTTTGTTTTTATGGGCAAATTAATTTTTATGAACAACAAAAAAAAAACGTCATTTTTTTTCTGCCCTGGATATTACAGCTGAATGATTAGGCTACAAGAGAGTCCAGTTACACAGAGCATGTTTACCCAGGACTCCACCTAAAACCCTACAGAACAATAAATGTAGAGACAACACACACAAACCCAGACACACACACCCAGGTGAGCAAACAATATTCCCTTAAAACAATCTCAGTGAATGTCACTAAAATACATTATAACCGCAGGTTATTGTCTTGTTTCCTCTTTGATAGTAGGCGGCACATGTTGGCACAAGTGACTTTATAAAATGTTTTCACAGTAAATCACAAGGCTTAGTCTTCGAGAGTTAACCGGAAAAAAAGTTCGATCTGTTGGGCACTCTCAGAGTGATCCCAATTCCTGTCCACCAAGTTTCCTGAAATTCAGCTTGGTGGCTTTTGAATTTTGCTGATTGACAAACAAACGGTTACAGACAAGGACGACTGTGAATGCTTTCACATGATTAAAATTAAAGCTACAAAATGAAGTGGATGATAAAGGTGCAATAAATTTAATTGCTAACGAACAAGCTGTTCCAAAGTTCTTGTTTACCTTTAAGACCTACATTAAAGAATATGTGGTGACAAACTGAAGGAACAATTTGCCATCCTTTAAGGAGAAGTCCTTAATTTTTGCACAGGAAGACAAACAAATGAAATACAACTGTTTGCATTGTCTATTCAAATAGCTGCACTGGAAAGTAACCCATAGGTTACATATGCCGAGGTATGCAGCTTGTTACAATGTTTCTGTTCCTAATGAATAGAAAGGCATTTTTATTGGAGGAAAAATGTGCATATTCTCTTTCTGTCTAACATAAAGTGTAACAGATGTCATTAAAAGGTCAATGCAAAGCAGTACATTGTGTGTATTTTGTGTATCTCATCAATGTCTGTCACAGGCTGTAACCAACGAGCTGTCTTAGATTATATCCATGGAGACATTTGTTGTGATGGCACACACTTAATGGAGGAGGCTGTCTCAATGTGTGCATGTGTGACTCAGTGTGCAAGGTGTTATCAAATGTTGGAAGTAATATTGATATTTGAATACTTTCTGGGGTTTCCTTGTTAACTGAAACCTGCTGCTGCTGCTGGTGCTGTTGGTGGTGGCAGCACTGGCATGTATGCATGTGTTATTCTCACTTTAATGCTCATCTCAGTCTTTGCATTCAACAGTCGCTAGGAGTTCTCATTTTTCACGTAGCCTGTGAGTGAATGTCACACTCACAGGCTACGTGCACACACGATGGAAACAATACATCACCTCTCAGAGAGCTTTGACAAAAAAAAAAGCTTGAGTCTACAGAAAGCTTGTTTACACCTTGTCATTATGGAGATAACCACTAACCTCGTCCTCCATGGGACTCAAATTAACAAGGGTAGTGTAAACAGAGGACACGTCTTCAAAGACCCCTAGGCAGAAGCTAACCTTACACGGTGGCATAACAGTGTTTAGTGCTTGGCCTTATTTTTCCATAGGAGAGAAGAGAAAATAAAACACAGAAGAGAAAGCACCAAGGGCAAGGGACAAAAGGTAAAAATGGTTTTCAGCATATCCTTTTAGATGAGCTTGGGTTTGTAGGTTAACAGCTGATGGTGTTGCAGCTATTTTGTTCCAACATCCTGGAAAAAAAAAACCCCAACAGAACAAGGTGGAGGTGTTTGGTTATAACACATAAACCTTGGCAGACCCTAGAGGTCTTGCTGGTCTTGCTTAACTGATAACCAAAACAATTGCCAGAACCGACATCCGCTCTCCAGATGAAATGTGCAGTGATATTTGTATTCAGCCCCATTCATCTCACATTCTTCCACAAGTCCTGGGTTAAATTACGCCCCAAATATGGTGAATGTGGCAGGCTTGATGTTACTAGAGCTTTGGAGAAACGGACAGGATATAGTGTCTGAAGGATGGCCCAGGGCATTCATTCCTGCTCCTTTGAGAGAGAACAGGTTTGGTGGCTTTGCCTGTTATTGTTTGAATTTGTTTTATGTGGTACGGTCTGTTGGGTCCAAATGTTCTTCCTGTAGGCTTTTCTTTTCCTTTTTTTAATTTCAAAGTAACTGCTCTGCTCCACTGACGTGAATAAATACAGTTGTGGCCAGAAGTTCATTCTGACTCATCATAAAAAATGTTGTGGTAATTTTGTGGCCTTTAATGTTTTCTTTGAACTCTTCTTTTTTACAGGGTCGACTGTTGATTGTACAGCGTATATCTTTAAAGACCTTTAAAAACAAGAAATGCGTGTCCAAGTTTGAATATATTTTGTATTTTTTCTACTACACACAGGCTCAAATACATACAGACAAACTCAAACTTGATGGTGGCCATCAACAAGCTTAACTACTATTTGGATATTTGACTAGTCTCCTTTTAAGAATAGGTAGAGTTTATTCAGAATGGTTGGTTTCCAGATACCCCGGCTTATGAGTTTAGTCCACAAATTTTTAGGAGGGTTGAGGATGGTGATTTGGGAAGATCATTCCAGAAACTCAATGTTAGCCTGTACTTTATAAAATCAGTTATGGATTTATACAGCTCACTAGATATCCTCGCTTATATGAGTTTTATTTCTTTTATTTTTATAAACTTTTCTTCTTTAAACTTAATTGCCTTTGAAGATGGATGTTATCTGAGGTTGATATCATTGTGTGGTCTATTTCTTGTCTCGTCTTTGATTGAATTTGGTAAATGCTTGATGGTATGTTTTTGGACTCTGGCATCTGTCTGAGTTTTTGAACACTTCCCCTGTTGGTGGAGTTTTTCACTGTTCAGTTAGTTCATGCCCTCTGCTTCACTCCCCGATGAAGGCTTGTGTGCTGAAACACGTTGGCATTTAACCATCGCATGAGAAAAGGTATTTTGAATTATATATGAAAAGAGAGTGCTGTGGAGCTCTTTGATGTGTTTTGGCTCATTGTCCTCTTGGAACACCCAACTGTATCCAAGTTTCAAACATCTACATGTGGATCTGAGGTGAAGCTTTGAGGTAGTCCTCCTTCTTCATGTTCCATCACTTTGTGCAATGTACCAGTCATACATGCAAACCCTCCCGATTTTCCGGGAGAATCCCGAATTTCAATGCCCCTCCCGAAAATCTCCTGTAGCCATCATTCTCCTGAATGTCTCCTGATTTTCCACCTGGACAACAAAAATGAAAAACCATATCCCAGAATTCATAGCATTGCCCAGCCAATTCCAGTTTCCAACAATAATAATAATGGATTTATATATAGCGCTTTTCAAGGCACCTAATTGTTCCTTTACAATGCCACTATTCATTCACACACAGTTGTAGCCACAGCTGCCTTGGGACAGACTGACAGAAACGAGGCTGCCATATCGCGCCATCGGCCCCTCTGTCCAACACCAGTAGGGTAAAGTGTCTTGCCTAAGGACACAACGACCAGGACAGAGAGCCCGGGCATCGAACCGGCGACCTTCCAGTTACAGATGCGCTTCCCAACCCCCTGAGCCACGGTCGCATATTTTTTAAGCATATTTTCAGGCGAGAATGTAGCTGTGTAAACTTCAAATATCTGAGCTGACGAGAACAGCGAACTCCCGGCACATCGTTTTCAAACCCCCACACTCTTCGCTACTCAAAACATGATATATAAGTCACTTAGATAACTTAAAAATTTTATTGTTTGACTTTTTTCCGTGTTTTATTTGTTCCTGAGTAAATCGGTTTGGCTGCCTACCCCGCTTTCGGAGGACCCGGCCCACTTAGACCACGAAGGCCTGGTCCTCAGGTGGATGCAGCCTCTGAATTTGGACAGCCCCGGCTCGGGGACAGTAATAACAGTGACATTTAACTTACTTTAAATAAATAATTTTAAATAAATGAACACTGTAAAATTCAAGATTGTTGTATATGTCTATGTATTTGTTTTTGAATGTCTCCCTAACTCTGAGGTGTCAAGGTTGGCAAGTATGGTACCAGTACCACTGGCAGCAAAACAATCCCAGAGCATGATGCTACCACCACCATGCTTCACAGTTGGTACAGAGTTCTTTACTCCTCCAAACATACCCAGTCATGTGGACAAATAGCTCAATAGCTGTCCCGTCGGAACATTGACGTTTGCTTCAGATGGCTTTTGGCTTTTCCATGCAGGCAGCTGCAAAGTTCTATAGAACTTTATGGTGTTTTATTTATTTATAAATAAATAAATAAAACACAAAATAAATAGTTTTCATTTTGGAGCAGGGAGTGTAAAACTCAGTTCACTGTGGACAGAGTTGCTGGTTTTCCAGAAGTTTTCAGTGAAGGCTGGTTTGAGACTAAGTTGTTCCTAGAGCATTTCTGAACATCCTAAAAATTTCCTACCTTCACTAAGTAGAAGTTATTAAGCCTTGGCTTTGTCAAGTTGAAAGACATTATAGGAGCTTCAGCGCCACTTAGTAAAAGATTTATATGTGAGTATATGTATATATTTGAGCCTGTAAGTATATTTGACTCCATGTGGATTCTTGTTTTTTAAAGTCACTAAAGATGTGTGCTGTACAATCATTTTATTCCGGAAAGATAACTGTTCGAAGAATTCATTATGAGCCCAAAATTACAGTGACATTCATGCTGATGAATATACATAAACTTCTGACCACAATATTTAAATTGCATTTAAAACTATAAATATGTATAAATAACCACACAGAATGAGAAGAGTTGTCCAAGAATCTTCAGATGCATTTTTATTTTCTGATTACTGGAGCGATGTGTCACCATCATGTATAAATAAAACATTCATTTTGTGCACAGTGAAAAAAAAATAAAGATTTTTCAGAGAACGCATCATTGTCTGAGCTGGAAATGTCTGAGACTTCAGCAAATGTTTATCCAAAGTGAAATGATACAACAATATAAAAAGCACTTTAAGGCAGAGAAACAGAGCAAATAATAAAAGTATGGCCACAAGAGAACACAGATATAAATAATCAGAAAAATTTGGTAATTGACATTGTAACCAGCCAAGCATTTACCAGTGTATATAAATATATAAATCCATATAAATAAAATTAACTCATTGTTACTTATGCTTGAACTATAACCAGTGAGCCCCTCACCCAAAGCACAAATAGCTAAAAATGATCCAAAGCACAATGCTCATCGCAGCTACCAGACACACTAAAACTCACTTTCTATCTATAGATCAACTATAGATAAGGAAGACTTTGGTCAGCCATATCATTGTTTTTCGTTTGGGTTAATTTGCCCATAGTATCTTTGCATTCTGCATGAAACATCAAACAGTTCTTCTTTGATTTCAGGGGTTTGTGAAGTAGAGTTACGTAATTACCAAAGCCAAGCCTAAAACACAAAGGTGTGTTATATCAATATTTGCTCATGCTCAGAGCTGAGCACACCTACCAGAAATGCCAACAGTTAATAAACTAGAGATAAAGCAGGGCTCGGCACGTATCTCTTCTGTTATTTTGGTTTAATATTACTCACGCTGACTGGGAAAATCTGTTTAACAGAGTCTTAACACGAACGTTTTAAGACTCATTGCATAGGTTGGGCTTATTATCAGTCCTCTCTCTTAAGATAAATGACATCTACGTGAAATGTGTAATGTGCCCTGCCAGTCAGTATTACAGCTCATAAAGGCAACTAAAAACAAACAAACACCAAAACAAAAGAAAAACAAAACCCAGTGATAGTGGTTCTGATGCAAAACTACAGATTAACCACCTAGAGTGAGTGCACGAGATAACATGGCATCACAGATACATCAAATAAACAAACATACACACACTTAAAATGGAAACGTCACTGATGTTGCATTGCAAGTTTAGTTTACCTGTTGCATTAAGTCCCACAATGCCTTCCACGGCTCTGAAGGAAATTTGGGCTGTGTCTAAAATCATCTCGAACTCACGTAGTCGCCTCTCACTGTGTAACACTTGAAACGTGACAGTTTGCTCTGTAGTGAGCTGTAAATTGAGAATGCCAGACATAAATTTTACAGACTGGATTCAGACACTATAAAATGATCAGTCCGCTTTTTTGTAAATAGTGAGTCTGGAGCTTAAAAGGCAATAAAAGCAAAACAAGTCTAGTAGTGTTTCGTAGTGAGATGAGCATGCAAATCTACTGCCCATATATGACCCTATCATACAAAACACATATGTGGTATGCACTCACACAGGACATATGGTGATAAACACAACAAAAAACAAAAACAAACAAAAAAATCAATAAGGATAAACAACATATCATAAGACATCTCACAGGACATGTGTGAAAGCACTGTTCTGCTGCCTGTCTAATACCATGGGGTAAGGCTGGAGGGTTTGGGATGTAAAGAAGATAGTAAGGCTCTGATTTCCACATCGTTCCATTAAGATCTTCATGTTTTCAGTCGTGATTCGCGGAGGTGGCTGATTGCCGTGGTTTAGGGCGAGCCTGGCTCAAGGTGCTCTAGAATCTAAGGAGTTGAGTTATAAGAAAATATGTTGACAGATTCATGCTCATCCACACATTTTCTGTCTCTTTACCTTCATGTTTTGTTTTGTTTCTTTTAGGTCATGAGTGCCATGGTGCTCTCCGGCTGGCCGCCAAAGATGCCTAAGAAAAACTCCAGCGCCAGGCGCACGTGGATGGGTACAAAGACGTATGAGGTGTAGACGACCATGGCGATGGCAGAGAAGAGGATGGAGTTGAAGATGGATTTTTCCCACGGCTCCAGGACATAGATGCCGGTGATGAGCAGGTATTGGTAGTACAACCAAGCCAGGTACTCCCTCAAGTTCTTGAAGTTCATCCTGCAGAAGTAGTAGTAGTAGAAAAAAAATACAAGGCTCAACAGAAAATGTCTTAAGTACTCATAAGCTGGAAATAACATTGGTGGTGCAATTTTTACTGTTACACAGCTACACATATTTTATACTTTACATTCATCTACTGCATCTATCTTTGACAATTATGAAATAATAAGAAGCATAAAGTAGAAGCCGCATCACAGACCAACGAGCTGAATTTATGGACAAAAATAACTTTTTAGATTTAAAACCAAGACCGTGATGTTATCAGAATAAAACGTCTTATCAAATATGATAAATGATATACGCTGAAGCGGTGGCAGGCAGTGATAGATCCTTCTAGACAGGTAGGGGTGGGGCCAGCAGGTGCGTTACAGGTGCAGGTGCACTCTTCTAAATGTCGCGCAATTTATTAGAATATGAAAAACAACGTTTCCTTCCCAGTACAGACCCGCTATCATCAACCGTGTGCAATCAAATTAACTTTCCTTGTTACAAAAAGGGGTCTAATAACTGCAGGACTGTTGTCCTGAAGCCTCCACGAGGTAGTTTCCTGTGATAGTTATCTTTCTTTTTTCATTAGTGTTAGGATGGTGCCTTGCTTAAAATGCCAAGTTTGACCCAGAAACCTGCAAGGATTTGCGCAAAAGTTATAAATTGTGCCCAAATGACATAAACAAGTGAAACTAGAGTTAGTTATCAACCCACAGCAATGATTACTTAATTTAGATTTGAATACATGTGTATAGACTATATATTAGAAGGCGTGTGCGCTTATTAGCTCTTGAGCCATTACTTCAGCCTGTGCCGTCACTCACCTCGGCAGCCGACGTGAGATTCCTTCGAGACCAGTGGAGATTATGAGACCAGTGGAGTCCCCCTGCCGCCGCTGCTGCTCCGCTGCTTTGTGTACACCAAAAAGCTGCTTCACCAGTTCACCACCAGCCTATATGTGGTACACACATGACACCACACCCACTACCCGTGCTTAGACTCGCGACTCACCTGGCTCGCAGATCACGCAGGTGGAGTCCGAGAGATGCGATGCATAGGCCGGTGTTTGTTTACGCAGAGAAAAAGAAAACAGTCCTTGCAGAAGAGGCACGGGGGAGAGGCGTTGACTGGGCCGGACCTCTATCCCAGCCATGTGTGGTGTCCTGCTGCTTTGTGCGGCATCTTTAAACTTTGTTCAGTCGGTGTCGCATCGCCTCTGTCCCACCATGCTGCTGCAGCCCGACACTGCGCCACCTCTGACGTAGACAGCAGCGAGCAATCAAGCACCACCAGCAGCAGCAGCCGGAGCAGCAGGAGGAGGATGGAAAATGGAAAAACAAGCAGAGACCACACTGGTGTACCGCAACCCCGGCATGCTGTAGTTTGCATGTCATTAGAGGAAACAAAATTTTAAAGCGACATGAGATCATACACTGAACGGCAAGAAGCACGTTCAGCTGAATGCAGCTCACAAAGCATTTCCAAACCAGCCTCCTCCTCTTCATCCCCTTCTCCGTGATAAGACTAGATGAAGTAATAACAGGCTACAACACCTAATGCCTCTTTAATTATATTTTGCAACTCACACGGAGTGTTTCTGGGATCGTCTGGGAATGCAGCCTTAAACATTCTCCAAAGTGTTTTGAAAACAAATGTAATCAGGAGTCCTCACATCTCCTTCTGGACTTGATCATTTCAGTCTATGGATTCATAGCCTGCATACAGCTGTGGGACAACCAAGGGAGCTCAGACACGCCTGTGGAAGAAACTCTCTCTCATACACACACAGGGCACGGTGTCTTTCTGTAAGCACACATACAGCTGAGAAATCTTATCTCCTAACTGTGAGCTTTGCTGACCAGCTCACTTCTTATACTGCATTATTGATGTGTAAACACGGGTAGCGCACCGGTGACGCATGGATGCACCGTCAAGCCCGCAGTTAGCGTCAGGATGAAGGATGCTGGTCTGAAATGTCAGGCACAGCTCATGAAGGCGCTTCTTCACACCGGACACATGTTTGTAAAGGAGCTGTAAGAGCAGTGAAACCACCGACTGCTGCTGCTGCTGCCTGCGACAAGCACTGGGGAAATCATTATTCAAATCGGACATCCACAATCTTTAGCCTTTAGGGACTTTGTAGTCTGTAAACAGGGAAACTACAGGTGAATCAGGCCAACACACAAAAGAGAGAGAAAGAGCAGGGGGGATTCGCTTCATTCGTTTTCCCAAGTAGATCTGATTACCGTTAACAACCTGCTCAGGTTTGTGAAAAACAAGAGCTGCCCCCTCCCCTCCCTGAGTCAAAATGTGAAACTAACACACCCTGTGATACACATTCCTCTGGTGTTTTATATTACATAAAGCTTGCTAGTGGCGGGCTGAACTGTTCCAGAAAACATGGTGGCATGTTTAACCACAGTTCCAGTATGGTTTGCTTTAATGCATTCACATAAAAAAAGAAAGAAATCAGATTTAATAGAGTTATTTCCCCCCCCTTAAATACTTTCCAAGTTTTTATAGTTCTACTTCATTTATTGCTTCTAAACAACTGATTTACTTTCATATTTAAGGATTTTGTCACCGTGTTTATATATTTACATTTGAAATCCCACAAGCCAGACATTTATTATAATACATTGCTATATTATCCTGCATATTATCAGAATATCAAGCAACATAATCCAAAAATGTGAAAGTCTTGAATTTTTACTGGTCCAAAAGCCTCAAATTTGAGCGTTCATGTGAGAAAAATTGTTCTGAAGAGCATTTCTGGTAAGTGAAATCCAAAATTTGTTTGGATCTTTACATTTTTGCACCTTTTGAGTAAGCAGGAGCTAGGAGCTAGTCATAAATGTGCCATTATGGTCCAAAATGGTTTCCCCATCACTTCAGATCTGAAAAAAACATCATTATCAAGCGACATGTTTTTCACATCACTGGAAAATGTTGGCATGTGCAATGTTTGTATTTTATTCCTGGGTTTAGAAGAATGAACCCTGTGATTGGAGGCCTTGGCTTTTTTTTTTTTCTCTAGACCAGATCAGGTTGAGCACTATTAGTGAGGAATTGTGAGGAACACAGTGGCACAATGGGTTAAGCATAGACTTGACAGCATGATTTGAATGAACTGTGAAGGCACAAATAAGTGCTGACTTACATGTATTGCATTTAAAGCACATGCTGGTGTGACAGGCTTCAAACAGAGAGGGGAAGAATGCCCATTTTTACACTTTCGTTTTTAAATTAGCTCGCCTCACAAAGACTGTACGCTCGCTGGCTGAAGGTGTTGCAGCTGGACAGCATTTGCATTTTGCCCACAGTAGCCAAATTACACCATTAACAGACTTTGCTCAGCTTGCTGCCAGCCTCATTTAAATGAGTTACTTCCCATATCTTCCTAGCACAAAGCTCCCTCTGGTGGATGAATAAAGCAAAGCACTTCACAACAAGAGCCTCTAAACCAGCAGAAAATGTGTGGGTAAGGATTTATTTCGATAAAGAAGCTGTAACTGCTTCATTTTCATATTATTCTGATATGACAAAGAGGATCATATAAAGACAGGAAAATGTGAATCTGAAGACCCAGTTTGGATAAAAGTCCACTGAGAGAGCGTGGAGATAAATTATCATAGGTTTCATATGACTGAGTGCCATTATGACTCACAGTTGGTACGTTTTAACCATCATAAACCAGTACACCACTGGATTTGTTTGCTCCAACATATCATCTGTCCGTGTTTGAAACAGTCCCCAATTTGCAGACAGTTCTAAATCCGGTGTGCAATTGCACCGTTGTATTGTAAACGGGCCTTTATTTGATAAATCGGCTGTCGGCGTCACAATGTCAGAACGCCGTCTGCTTAGTCCGTCATCATGTCGGCACCCTCTCCTCCTGTGGCGTCCGTTAGACTCAGCTCCTCCAGCATCTCCGCCAGGGAAACGCGTGGTGCTCCGTCATCATCAGTGTCGCTCTCCACCGGGATCTTTGACGCATCTGAAATTGAAAAATCAGCATCTGCTCATTAAGTGCCTCATGCATCATCTGTAATGAACGTGTGACACAACTTCCATCAGAACCGCAAGCAGCCGTTGACGGTAAATGAGCCGTAACCTGACAATAGAAACCTAAACAAAGGCTCTGAAATCTCTCTCGTGATGCTGCTGCGGGAGTAAGTCTGTGCTGGGGTCATCAGCTGCTCACCTCTGAAGATATTGACGTTCTTCCTCAGTGCCTCATCTTCCTCCAGGTCCTCCAGGAAGTCCTGATATTGCCTGAAGACAGAAAAGTTAGTTGAGAGCAAAACCAGTCTGGTTACTTTACAGATAGCAAAAGACCACCAGAGACGTGCGTGCTGGAAGTAACGGCTTTAATCTTAAAATGATAATAAGACCCTTTGGTTATTTAATCTTACCTCAAAGTATGTAATCAGTTCTGATTGTTAGCACTCTATCGACCAGTTTTTAACGTGTAATTTTCACATTTTGTGCGTTGATAGCTCAAGCCGACTTAATTTTGGTGAAAAATTGGGTCGAGGTCATAGAAAATGTTAAAGTTGAAAAAACAGCTTAAAACTTTATATTAGGCACAATTTTTATGGATCATCTAAAACTTCACAATAATATACTAGGCCTTCGGGGACACGAGTACCTAGGTTGGCTAAGCATTTGACCTTCATTGCTAGCTCCAAAGTAAAGTTGACCTTGGGGGGGAAAAAAATGTCAAGAAACCATATTGAGTAATATATCATATCAAAGGGAGCGAGCTATAAGAGACACTTTTTATGTTTTCTACACAACGCCCTTCGATGTCACAATGAGACCATAACAGGCTGACGCCAGCGTGACTTGACATCGTAAAACATAAAAGTTTTAGTATAGCCTTTTACCTCTGGGAGAGTTGTGCCCTCTGAGGGCTCTTGTTTAAGGGATATTTCCAAGGTGTTTCAAATTTATGCTAATTTTTTTGATTAGATATTTTTTATTCACCTGAATATTAATGCATAATATTTAGTCCTGTCAAAAGATTAAAAAAAATTAACTAATCTCACAATTTTCTGTAATTAATCGCGATTAATTACAATTACTTGATCAATAGCCTGGTTGCAATTACATTTTTCAACTTTATATTTAAGCTTGTAACAGACATTTATGCAATATAATGAAGTAAATGCAAAATAAACACAAAGAATGTATGCTTAAATTCAAAGAGAATTTGAAGAGTTTTCTTCAATCTTTTAGCACAGGTTCTCTCCTGTGAAATACAACTTTAAAAAAAACAAACAAACTATATACTAATAGGTAAGTATACACAAATATATATATATATATATATATATATATATATATATATATATATATATATATATATATATATATATATATATATATATATATATATATATATTAGTGCTGTCAAACAATTAAAATGTTTAATCTGATTCGTCACAGGGTTACCGTGGATTAATTTTGATTAATCACGATTAAATATCATTCATTTTTATTCTATATTAATCGCATTTCATTTTGCGTGAGCAAACGGACTCGAGAAAAAAAATATATAAATAATATAAATATAAAAATATACACACTTAACATGTTTATTGAACATTCATGTTAACAAAAAAACTGTAAACATTTATCCACTCTCTCTCATAGCTCCCACAGCTATGTAAAGCGCGTGTCCTCAACGATATTAATAGGTCTGCAGTTTGTTGCAATCCACTTGGCAATTGTGTCAGTCAATATGTTTCGAAATTCTATGAAAAGCTTAAAACTAATAATGAATCATTTTAAGAAGTATTTTCTGTGTATCTGAGTCTGAAGCAGTTCATTCATCTGTTACGCCTCCACTATTGTCCAAAAACACACATCAGTGAGCTACAGCGCTATATTGGTTGAAACAAATCATTCACACCAATAAACCTGACTTGTATGATTTTTTTTTTTTTTTTGAGTGAAAACTATACAACTTCAGGTTGACCCTACAATAATGGAAGGAAAACTCCAACAATTAGATGACCCCTATGTGGGAGCACTAAGCGACAGTGGGAAGGAAAATCTCTGGCAGAACCAGGGTCAGGGAGGGGAGCCACGATCGGCTGGGAGTGAAGGGAGGACGACAGGAATACAAAAAAAACCAAACAAACACAAAAACCACTGTATAAACATCTGAACACAGTCCCAAACAAAAGTGCTTTTTTAACTTTTAAGTCTTTAATCTTAGCTTAAAAACAAAAAAAACCAAAACATTCCCAAGACGGCTTAGAGGACAATGCTTGTAAGCCATACATCATTCATCTCAATGAGCTGAACAGTCTTACCTCTCATCATCCGTGTCCATGCCTTCACGGTCTCTGGCCATCTCCTGCAGTTTCCAGTTCCTGCGCTTCACTCTCCTGCTGCGGTCGTAGCTCTTCTTGATCAGCACCTTTGAATGTACAAATGCTCAAATTTAACCACACACGGCATTTTTGTTCCTATGCGATTTAACGAAGGGATGAACTTTCAGAACTGCATGCAGCGTTTTAGTTTGCCACTAGAGGTCAGTGTTAATCAAGTCAACAAATCGTGTCCGCTGAAGTGCAGGTGAGCCTTACCACATCAGGAACATGGTGAGGGTTCATCTTATTAAGGTACTCATCATTGATGTTGGAATTGGCAAAGTCAAACCTACAAGATAAGAAGAAAATTAACTATTACGTGTAAACACACTGACCATTATTTATTATTACTTTTATTTATTCATTGTTATCTGACTGTTCTGCGTACGTACCCCAGCACCAGGTCTCCAATATTGAGAAGGTGGCCCAGGAATGTACGGCAGTGATACTGCTGACTGGTATTCATCTCTGATGTTTTCTGAACCCACACCTCAGCCAGGGTGTGCTGTATACACACAAACACAAAGAGGGAAGGGAAAATCCAAAATGTTTAAGCAATCAAACAACATTACTCCTGTTCTTTCGTCCAAGTTTGCTCATTCAGGTGCATCAATAATAATGCAACACACACACACACACACACACACACACACACACACAAAGACGCAAAAGAGCGACGGGAAACTACACACCGCACTCGCCTCAAAAGAAACACTCCTGACTGTTTGTGTCGATTTGGCTCGAATCCAGCATACAGGTTCAGGGATAATGTAATGGTTTGCTATTGATTTTACCTCTAAGGGAAGAGCAATGTTCCCCCATAATGCAATCTGTTCTGCACCAACACACACGCGCCCTTACTTTGTTGGACCTCATGCCAGCTCCAGCTCCCAGCTTCTGGTCTCTGATGATCTCAGTGTCCATGACTATGAACTCCTCCAGCTGGCTTGGGTTGAAGAGACCGTTGAAGGGGTTACGCCAGTATGTGCTCCCGTCCACCTCGGCAACTAGAAAGATACTTTTGATTATTTAGAGTAATTAATTTAAAAACAAAACAAAAAAATCCCCACACACTTAACTTTCCGGATATTTAAATAAATTTTTTTGGAAAAAATAGATACACTACTCAAAAAATATGAAAATAACACTTTTAAATCTCAGTATAGCATCAAGTCAGTTAAAGTTCTGGGATTTTGACCCAATATAAGGCAAAATTTGGACCCTACAGAGGTTACACAGGTAGGTCCGAGGCGCGACACATCCATCGAGCGGTGCACAGACCTCTACACGCGAGGCAGCAGCAACCTGACTGCCAAACTGGGAAGAAATCCTTGAACCCCCTGTCAAACCCTGCTGTGTGCAGCGGTTCCTGGGCACCTCCTGGTGCTCGACAATGGCCGGCCACATGTGATGACAGTTTGAAACCAGCTCATGCAAGGAACTGATATCACTGCCTGCCTGCCGCCCCCCCCGCCCATGCTCGCCTGACATAAATCAAACAGAACACCTCTGGGACATATGTTTCAGTCCTTCTGACAGGTTGCACCTGAGACTGTCCAGGAGCTCAGTGATGCCCTGGTCCAGATGTGGGAGGAGATCCCCAAGGACACCATCCATCATCAAGCACAACCACATGGAGGCAACACAAACTACTGAGCACCATTTGGATTTGCTGTAATGAAATTTCAGTAAAATGGACTAGCCTGCCACGTCCTTTTCACTTAGATTTTTGGGCTGTATTTGAATTCAGCCCACTGTCGGTAGATTAATTTCTTTTCCGTGAAAAGATGTGGCAAGTTGAGCCTTTCAATCCTAACAAATTACCCAGCCTATATCAGTATAGATATCCAGCGTGTTTTCTAAATCTTCCTTTAATTTTTCTAAGCAGAGTATTAAAAATATTCCAAGTCTGATTTATTTTTTTAAGTGCTTTTTCTTTCTGTTCGTACTCTAAACAAACTAGGCAGGAAGATTGTCTTCCTGTCTATACTGCAACCAAACTGTACAAGCAGAAAAACAGAAACAGATACTTCTGATACATGAGTTAATTGCCTTGTGCCGCTGAATCTGCTCGACAGCCTTGAGGCTGTTTGTGCTTTTCAACCAGCTAAAAAACTTTCTGCTCCAAATATAGCCTGCTCTTTGAAGAGTAATTAAAAACGTGTGTGCTGCTTCAAGATGTGGAGGACCATCCAGCCTCTCACAAAACGAGCGATTACGCCACACGCAGAGGAAGCAACCCATCACTAATTGTCTCCGTGCTTGTATTGGTAATAAGTCCCCCTAAATCAGATAACTTGGCTTTGATAGAATAAATAATGCAATCTGAAATATGTTTTGCTCTCTGGGAGCACGTCTAATATCGTGCTGTGACTGGAGAAGAGAGAAGCAGCCGAGTAAAATGACTGCGTGGAACATGTGGTCACCAAACTGGGGTCAGTCTAGTGCGGTTTAGAAGGGTGTCGACCAAGCAGCGACTCTCGGTAATGCAGGAAATACTTTTGGTGTTATGAACAATACAAGAGTGAAAAATAACCAACCTGTGGTAATGTTTCTAAAAGTGCAGATACTGAAAGAGGCTAAACAGAGTGCACAGTCGCAACAACTGGTTTATCAAAGTCATATAATGAGAAACTACTCAGATGAATATTTAAATATTCAGCTAGTCGACTGTGATGATCGCCTTCTTATGCAATTACAATTTTAGTTTCTGGTCAAATGTATTAAGTGCTAAAATCAGCAGCCTTTTTCAACAATGCTAATAACCATTGGTAACAGACTTAAAGAAATTGGAAGACATATTTAAATCTAATGAATGAATTCCATTGTTAATTAAAATGTCCATTATTTTTGAGCCATCAGCTGTCAAACAGTTTGTAAAATGTAAACATAAAATGTGCTGCTAAACGTCTCATAACACAAAACTGCTACTGTTAATTACAAATAAATTAGTGAACAATTTTCTGTTGAATATCTGCAGCTTAACACTAAAAGGCCACTAATGCTCTTTTCTGAACTGAGTGGTTTCTGTCATATTTCAGAGATGCTTCTAGAACAAAATGACTACATGTGCATCAGAAATTAGTAGAAGTTACCCATGGAAAAACCCTGAAACCACCATATCTTTATGTATTATATACTGATGTGTCAAACTTGTCATTAAGGCCCAGGGGAGGCCGCCAAATGTTGTCTTTATGGGGCAAAGAGTGAAGCTAATTGTGTTTACTATGAGATCATTCATAGGAATTCAAAATAGGCATGGGCACTTAAACAAACAAAAAATAATAATAATAACAAAAATGAAATACAAGTATTTTTTAAGACATGAAACTGTTTTAAAAAAATATTCATTTGAATTGGACGCAGTTTGTCCAATTCAAGGAGATGAGAAGGGTGGATAGAGTCACGTGTGTTATGTGTGTTTTAGGACTGTCACAGGAGGCCAGAGCACACAAAAAGCAGCCACACAAGCACAGCTACAACATCTAAACTCCACACAAGAAAGGCCGGCCCGGCCAGAAGGTTCGAGCTCAAAAGCTACTTGCTGTTAGGTTGTATTACACTTTTTTTTTTCTTTTTAAAGGATGACAATTATTTACTGCACTTATCCCCAACTTAAACTACATCTCTGCTGACTGCAAGCCAACACAAATACGTGAGAAATGCTTCTACAATTAGCCAGGTGAGCTGCAGAGTCAGCTAAACGTGTCAAAACTC
Source organism: Pelmatolapia mariae (assembly GCF_036321145.2). NCBI lineage: Eukaryota > Metazoa > Chordata > Actinopteri > Cichliformes > Cichlidae > Pelmatolapia > Pelmatolapia mariae. Next base: position 24,162,534 of record NC_086239.1, read on the forward strand.
CTCCGTACTCACTCTGCAGGGTGCGGGGGTCGATCAGATGGATGGTGCTGGTGACACGGATGCACACGCAGACTTGACCCATGTTCCCCAGGCTCTGCGCCAGCCGAGGTGAAAGGCACACGACGTTGTCCTGGCAACCAGACAACCAGAAAACTGGGGGTCAAACTAAGGTCACGTGGAGTAAAAAGGCTTTGAACTTGTGCAGAACAGCTTGTTTACTCAAAAAAAGGACTTGACGTTTTCATTTAAGAAAACAAGTGTCCCTCCATGGACCCCCAAGTACTGAAATATGAGGTGTTAACAAACCCAGTATATGTCATGATATTAAAGCATTGAACTGTAGTGGCCTGCCAATCAACTACTGAAAATGACACCTGACAGGGATCAATTAATCCCCACCTTAATTTTAATGTCACTGTTTTCCAGTTTAATCTAACCTGTCACCATTAAACACAAATTCAATCCTTTTTATAAACTGACAGAAATATGTCTAATGTGTAGGCCGTAGGAGTGACGAGGACAGTCGGGTGTATCTCACTGCTAACAGTGAATCATGGGATAAAACCTAGATTCAACTAAAATAAGTTCCAAATATAAATGCAACTGTTTGCTGGATACCTTGCAGACCGGTACGATCTCCATGGAGAAGGTGCTCTTGTAGTTGTATGTGTTTGAGTGGATGTCATGAGAGATGAGGCGCTGAGATGCCTTTGACCTTTAAAGTTAAAAAGAAAGTATTCATTTTTATTAGTAATATTAAAACATTCACCAACACACGTGAGCTCGTTAAGTGTCGGTTGGACAAATGGTACAACAAAAGTGCCTAAAAGCACTAAGATGTTGTGCACACATGGAAAGGAAACATCCTGTGTAGATTATGATTATATAAACGGTTTCTGCCATGCAGAAACAACACTTGTACGCTGTTTCAAATTAATTAAAGACTTTAATATATTCCTTTTCTTTATAATGGGTTACATTCTCTTCCGATTCAGATTTATTACCGACAGGCTACATTTTGCTAACACCTGCTAGCTAATCATCTCCACTTCTACATACAAATTCTGACTCCTGACAGACGTCATCACTGAACGCTGTGAAGGTCGTGCTGTGCGTTTTCAGAGGCATGGACTGAAGCAATGTTTACCTGCAGGGCACGGTGCACTGCAAGAAGTCCACCATCTTCTGAGCGTGCTGCTTGGAGCCATAGTAGAAATCAATGCCCTCTGCGAGAAAAAGCAATACCATCAAATACACTTCACAGATATATTTATCACAGGCATGCTTCGCAGGTCATCCCCACGCCAAAGAACATATGCATGAAAACGGCACATACCACAGAGCAGATGAAGAGGAAAGAAAAATATGGCAGCCACATGTAACCTTAAAGCTTTCAAGTCCCGCCGAGACATGGAGATGATTTAAACAACCCCATCGGGCCAAAATTCTGCTTAACAGTCCCATCCAAGAATACAGAGGACTGCTGCTGAGATGTCACTCAATGCACAGCATGTGAGCCTCTGCGCATATAAGTATGTATGAAGTAGCACTTAGCATCCATAAGTAGGGTAAGAAACAAGCTTGCTCTGCAGGCAGCTGGTAAGGAACGCCCGCTCTGATTAGAGCGCACTGATTAGATGTACAACGTGTGCCCCTGAGAGGCCCACGCGAGGACAGCTGCATGGAGTTACTGGTGCCAGTGATATGCATGCATGACTGGCTGTCTGGTACGGGAAGAGGTAATTAACACTCGACACATCATTATGTTCTCCTTCACTCTAACCCACATTAGTTCCGCTGGTGACAACTAGGGCAAGTTTCCCACTTTGCAGTGCAATTTGGGTAAAAGTCCCCACAGCAGAGATGAGGCATTTCCCCTTTAACCCTCGGCACCCCATAACAGCCGCGGCAGGCTGGCAGGTTTCCACTACTGCCTGTGTATAAACACATTATTGCACACACAACACTTTAATATATTTAAACAATATTTGCACATTAAAAAGAAACAAGTGTCAATTAAATATTTGTAATATTTTCAGTTTTTTCCCCTCATTCACCTCAGCCAGTCTGTGTGGCATTCATCAGTAGTAAATCTAGACTCTCAGTCCACTGTTTATGTCAGCTGTCAACATGCCTGATGTGAAGCGTCCGTGTCTATTTACTCTTGACGACGCTGTAGAACGTCGTCGAAGGAGTCTGATACGAGTCGATCGAGCCAGCGAAGCTCATCTCTAACTGATGACAGTTTAGCTGAAGTATGCTGCGGCTATCCCGAACATTTCTGTCAGTAAGAGCTGCCGTTTTTGTTGGTGTTAGCCGCTGTTACTGAAGTAGATCTAATGCCGTCAGACTCGGGCAATTGGCGTATAAACTTTCATAAGATGCAAGAATATAAATCAACTGTTTATCATAGGGAAAGTGAGATTTTTAGGACACTCGAACCTAAGGTTAGCGTCCATAACATTATCTTTTAACCAGCTGCTTCCGTTACAGCCAGCTTATTGTTAGAAATGGGAGGTCTGCACATTTAATCTGCTGACAATATAAACTGGGAATAAAGCAGCATTTTTATGCACATTCTCTCAGGTAAGAGCTCTGACTTTAGTTCAGGAGATGAGGCTTCAGCTGAGGAGAAAGAGGATGAGGTGGAGATGAGGGAGGAGAGAACAGCGGTGGAGGTGGCAGATGAAGAAGAGGAGCAGACAGAGATGATGAAAAGATAAATGTATTAATCTTAGTGGCCATAAATATTTTTGAAAGAGCTCTATAATAGACAGCCAATTCATTTATCGTTTGTGTTTATCAGGTTCTCTCTCATTCTTAGGAACCTGGAACATTATTATAGAATTCTATTGGTGTACACAGCACTGTGCACATAATCATAGATCATTGACCTACCATGTATTTCTTTAATGTTGAGGGTATTCTGGTGGAGTTTATGCTTCAGGATTAGCTGCTCCAAATAGTAGAAAGTCTTTTTGTGTACAGTCTGATGGACAAAAGAGAAATCTTCATCACAGAGAAATTCATACTCATCCCTTTAAACAGCACAAACCTCGATAAGTAGCTTTGCATTTGCCTGCGAACACTCAACTTAATGGCATTCAATACAGCTGGGTTTTTTCCACGTCTGAGCAAGCTGTTTATTTCATGCATCTACGATCTGCTGAGCCTTTTCTGTCATGCAGCTACAGAGCAAAAGCTTTTTCAGTGACTGGCTTTTATTATGAAGTGGCTGAGTTATATAATAACATAGCTTAGCTTCATAGTAACATAACTATTTATTAATCACTGAACTGCTAGTCTACGGTCTCTGCAGCAGTAAAGTTCAGTGTAGATCAGTTCAGTACATCAGTACAGAGTGTCTTGAGTTGTATTTCCCAACAAAGACTCAGAGAGCTATGTTTGTATGTTTATATGAGACACTAACAGCGCTATATATAGAAAGAGAAACAGTCAATGACCCAAAAAACCGTAAAAAGTAAACATTACTCTTCTGAATGAAATTTGACATCTAAAGTCGAGTCAGTGTTAGTGGAAAAAGAGGCTTTGCACACATTTTTCAGCTTTGACCACAAGCTTTACTTTTTAACACTTTACTATGACAACCAATTTTACAAATGTGCTGAAATATAACCATTCACCATCCACTTCAATAACTGATAAAATGGTTCATGGTTTATTTAAAAGTGCTTTTAAAAAGGTTGAAAACAGCCAGAATGGGAAAATAGTTTGTACTTATTAGAGTGTAAGACCACAGGTATCTACCTTCTGACGAACTTGAACGACGGCCTTCCAAAAGTCTTTGGCCTCCACACGGTGGCAGTCGTCACACATCTGGGACTGGATGACAAACTCAACCACAAACACCTGTTGTAGGATGGCGCCATTCATCACCTGGAGAAGACAACAACAAGTCACACCATATGCTCCAACTCCATGGGAAACGATGACAAAAACTTGTGGCTGAAATTCATTAAACAAGCTGTTCAGGGAGAGCATATTTGAATTGTTATGCTTGAATTTTTATGTGAACAGGCAGAACTGCAGGCAGAATTATAAAGACCCTCCAACTGCACAAACAAAAGAAGCACAAGGCTCAGGTTCTCACTAAAGGTCAAGGAGATGCAATGACAGCCAATGGCGAGGCTCGCTACTCTCACTTAACTCTGTCAAGAACAGACAGATCGCTTGTTCTTCTGATAAAACAACCTCAGGGTCACTTTGTAGTGGATGCACGTCCTACAACTTGTCACCACTTTTATGAATATTCGTAAGATTTTTAAAAAAATTAAAGGTTTTGTTTTAAACTTTCTGGACAAAAAACACCTTGCCCATCTCATATCGCTAATTACAAATATAATTTTCCCACACATAGAAATGTCCCCCTGTTTTCTAACCTCTTTCTGGATGGTCAGTTTCATCTTAATCCTTTTGGAGTGCGGCTCTGTCCACACGAATCCAGCATCGATAAGTCGCACCTGTGAAGAGAGATGTTTTAGATCTGCGAGCACTGTCTGAGTATTGAGAAGTACAATAGTGAACGTGGTGCACATCATAATAAAAAAAGAGATAGATGGGAAGGATGCTGTAATGTAATAATGTATCACAGAGTACCTGCTCAGAAAGCATTAAACTAGAAGGGTTTTAAGAGTACAACATTAAGGTTTTGATTAAACTTTACTGTCATTAAAAATGTAATATATACTTAAGGATATGAATTCTTAACTTGCATATGTCTAAGATGGTCCCTCTCCACACACAACCCAAAAACATAACAAAAAGTAAATGCGCTCAATAAAAAGGCAGGACTGAAACAAGCAGCTTGTGAATCTCATATTACAAACTGGCACTGGACACCCCCTTATATTTAATTTATTCTAGAAATCTTTCACTTATGTAGAAATATGCTATTCGTCTTTAGTGACACTGAGTAAGAAAGAGGCTTACTTTAGACATAGAGCTCTTTAGTTTTTTCAAGCAAAGAGCCAGCAGCTCCCTGGACTCCAGAGCACACTGTACCCAGGTCGCTGGAGGCTGCAAGTACCTGCGTAAAAGAGGAAATACATTTAAATAAAAACACACCTTTCTGACTGCTACATTTCACCTGTAAACGCCTTCTAAAGAGAAACGGTGATATAATGGGTGCATTACAGTGTACAAAACAAATACAACTGTTATGTGTTTGTTATTAAACGCATGAAACGCACCGTTCACACTGCTTGCAGAAATGCACTGTGACTTGCTTGGGGATTCCCTCTGAGATGTCTACCTGAGTGCGCAGGCAGGCCACACACATGTTGGCTGGGTTAGGAGGAATGGGGACACCACAGGTACAGCAGAGGCTGGAGGGGAGAGACGCCAAAGTCAATGAAATACGAATAAATGATGAGTTGTTTCAGACCCTTTTGTTGATGATATATAAAATGTTTCAGCCTCTTCACTAAAGACAGCATGTACAATACAATGGGAGATTTTACAAAGCAGGTCGCAGCTTATGTTGTCGTGCTTTTCCCATATTTTTCTCATCACTTGAACATTTTCTGAAAATAAACAGTCACGATGTTCACTTTACTTGATGACATAATTCATCTCAGTGGTTCTGGCAAAATTACACTTACAGTGTGCCATAATCAATTTAAAATCAAAAGCTACTGCTAGTTGTTATATTGGACGGAGGACAGCTGCAGCCCCTTTACAGCCTAGGGACATGTATTCAGATCAAGCCTATTATTTGAATAATAAATAAAATATTAATTATTTCAATCTTAAGTCTTAACAAAGACTGCTCCATGACCTGTATTCCACTAGTGATGTGCCGGGACAGAGAAATGCTACCTTCTGAAAACTTTCCCACTTTTTGACAGGTTTGAGATCCAAGTGTTCTGAAGCTTTAAGAGCAGATGTAATTTACATGAGAACAAGATGATAGTTATCAGAATCTGTGGGCTGCTAATCATTAGGGAATTTCTTTTGGTAACCCCTCACATAGTTACTGATACCAGAAATTCTGTGGTGTCCTACTGGTGTCAGCTTTATGGCACTGGTAACCAGTTTTATTTGGTTAAAACATGTAGAACTGATTCGAGATTGGCTAATAGCACTGGATCAGTGGAAAAGGATTTGAACCAAGTTTGTCAACAGGGCTCTTAATTAGGAACTTTTGGTCCAAATCGGCAACACACCCACTGAAAAGATGGTATATTTTATTTTACTGCGGTTGTGCTTTATGGATGATTTAATGAAAGAAAACAAAAAAAAAAACAATCATTGTCCCCCACATGACTCCATCAGAATCTGTTTTGTTTTGTTTTTTGTACAATAACTAACGGAAGAAATTATGTATAACTGATAAGCTTGATTTAAAAATGTTGGTTTAAAAAAAAAAAAAGAAAAGAAAAGAAATTTCTTATGCTACAACTTTGACCAGCCACCTATGCCATGTAGTGATATTACCCCTGAAAGTTAACCAAAAATGCACTTTTTGATTTTTTTTTCCAGTGAATTATAACAAAGCAGATCAAACATCCAGAGCACCAGTGCTTCTTCCCATTACGTTACATTACAAACATGACCACTGGTGCAGTTTTGCTATTGAAGCCATGATTATACTGCTGCTCAAAGTTGATTACTAAAACAAATATATACAAATATAATATACAAATATTTTTGGTTGATTTGCTTGCAGTTTTCAAACAGAGCTTACATGTGTCCAGCCCTAAATTTTTCATGTGTCTATCGATTGTACTTATGATGTTATAACATTACAATGTTATGAGGGCTCAAAAATGCTGGAAGCCCAACATTTCAAACCACCCTGAATGTATACACTTTGCATATGCTGGGGGGCCAAATCCACTTGAGTAATAGACACTTGAAAGAAGAAAATTCTTTTTCATTCCATTTCCTGCTGATTGAGTAAATATTACAAGTTGTACTACATAAAGAATAATATCATTAGATGTCTAACCTGAATAGAACAAAAGCCTGTAGTTTCCAGATGGCACTCAAATTATAAGTGAGAAAATAACTTTGTTAAAGAAATGCATATTTCTTTATCCCCAAATCACAGATTCTGGTTCACTTTAATGGTATGGGATGCCAAGGAAAATTTCAAGCTTTTATCGTTAATAGTTCTTAAAGATATTTACATTGAAATGTTACCATGGTCGAGCAGAAAACTTTATGACTCAACAGATAAATACAGGCTGCTGCTGCTATGTAGTTGATTATCCTGCCTGCTGATCGTTAGCAAGCCAAATATCGTCCAGTATATCCTGTGTCCTTGCCTCCTATTGGTAGTTTAACGCCACTCTTAAAGGAAATATAGGTTTTATAGTTAGAGGCAGAGATGCTATCCACAGTCTGGAGAACGATCTTTGCTGTTAAAACTCACACAGTGCTAAAGGGCTGCACTTACATGTTCCCCTGGCTGCTCGAGGCAGGAGCCTGCATGTACTCCATCCTTGCCAAGCTGAGTGGGTCTCAGGTGGTCCAGTTATCTCTGAGGACACAAACATGACAGATGTAAAGTGGCCCTGTCAACGCTGAAGCACAACACAGACGACTGGGAAAAAGAAAGTGTTAATAAACGTTAACCCAGATAATCTTATTTTGTTTCCAAGCGTTCATTTAGAAACGGATATCTAAACAACGATAAAGCAGCCCTAAGTACAGTTAGCACTGCTAGCCTGGCTGATGCTCTTGATACAGTGTGTTAGCACTGGAGGCTAAACTGCTAACTCTTCTGAGTGATTCTCAAAAGTTTTCGCGGAGAAACAAACACATAGAGTCGACTGAAATTATTCAGTAACTACAGCTAACGCGACCGCGTGGTGACAAAACTTACTGATCTTATTTTGATGAGAAATCAACAGCACACAGTAAATGAGGTAGCCCCACGTTTTCCCCACAGAAGACCGAGAGAGGCTTGATGGCGTCAGGCAGGACTCAAGGACCCCGGGACTGTCTTTGTTTGCCTGAATACATTTCCTCATAAAAATTTAAATCAAATAAAAATGCCACTTAAATACCAAATAGAAAAAAATGTATTACTTGTTTTTCCAATTTAAATCTTGTATTAGATAATCTGAAACGCTGATGGTGGTATATATAGTCATATATCTTAGTATAAGTACTATATCTTAGTATAAGTAAGTATAGTAAAAGTATAGAAGCGTTTTAGGCAATTAGTTAAAGATCATTTTAATGTATTATTGTGAAGAGGAGTTTAACAATTAACTTTCTTTCTCTTTTGACACCCACACGATCACTGAAGTGTTTCCTTGCCGCTTGATGAAGAAAAAAGCATCCCCTTTGTGCCATTGTTTAATAAGAGAGATTAATATTTATTTTTCTCAGTTAAAAGGAAAAGTTTGATATGACTGCCAAAAACAGAGTCATTTAAACTTTCCACCAAAACTCCTGCTAACATCTTGTTTTGATTCATTAGTTAGCTATTTTATTGTACGTTAACTAATATGAGGGGCTAAACTGATGGACTTGTTGACCTCACATTTCCCTCCTGGTGCGACTGATACTATAGTTCTAAAAACAATAATTTTACAAGTTTTCTCTGTTTGTTTGGTTTGTTTGTTTGTTTTTAGTGGTGGTGGGGGAGGCCCGAGAAGGACTTCTGACACAACCATTAATACAAGATCTCCCCTTTTCTCCTATAACATGACAATTCTACCTTGCCACAAACATACTGGGCCTAATGAAAGGTTATTTATCTGATTTAATTTTATAATGAAATGTTGCGTGTTAGTATGTATTTAAAATTGATTCACGGAGGTCTTCAGACTCACCTGTGGTATGACTGGTCCTTGGACGCCTTCGAGTTCTGTCGTAAATCTCCCGTGCGGTTTCTCTCTTGGTGTCTTGCTTAACCCCTGGTGAGATTTTAGACATGGCTGATATATAATTGAGCAGTAGAATTTATAAAATTTGCATGAAATGACATAATGCTGCAATAATTTCATTTTTGTAAATAGTCTGCAGTTGTCTTATTGGTTTCTCTACTGAATTTTATTTGCGGCAAGCCAGTGAATGCGACAACTTATTAAGTTGTAGCCACAACACAACTGTTCTTTTCTTTCAAGTGATTACATTAGTTAACTAATTCATTTATTTATCTAAATGTATCTAAATTGTTTATCTAAACGGCTGTAGATGACATTTCTTTGCATCGCCTAATCACCTTGTTTTCAGACGTAACCAGCTGCAGTTGAAAAAGTTTATTATTATTATTATTATTTATTTATTTTTTTTTGGGGGGGGGGGGGTCCCTTATTTAAACGGTATCACTCTGCGTTGTCTGTGGGTAAGTGTTGATATTTTAAATACAATTATTTCCTACAATATTGAAGGGGAACTTTACGAGCTGCACGTGAAAGCAGCACGGCCGTTTAGGAAAGCAGCAGCGGGGCTTCGCAGCCAGTGTGGCAGCTGGGAATGTAAGGGTTTCAGCACAGGCTGCTATTTCAGGACTGGGAACAGTAGCAGGGCTGGCCGGGGAGGGACAGGCTCTGCCCACAACTTTGCTCTAGCCAACGCACTGGCTTAACCTCAAGTCCAAACGGAGGGGAGAAGCTGCTGTTTCCCGCCTGGGGTGTCCGTGTTCTCGGACCGCGGCAGATGGTCAGCGGACAGCCGTTGGTGGTGGCTCACTGCTGGGCTGAATGCTAGAGGGAACCAGCCGGTGCACCGCGCTTCTTCTTCTTTATCTCCCCTCGGTCGCTGATACGTCCCCCTCCTGCCTTGTGGGTCCTGGTACCGGGATGCAGTGAAGTGTCACCCGTTGGTCCAGTATAACCTGAATGTTTCCCGGCGTGAGTAGCTCGGTTAAATGTGTCTGTTTCGCCGCTAACCAAACCAAACACGGTAACATCATCAACAACAAAAACAGCGACGATGGAGTGAAATCTGCGGCGGGGGGGCGAGCGACACACAACCTGCCGCGATTTCCTGCGCGTGAATAAATAAATGATAGAGGATACAATGACCCTGCTGTCTCTGTTAGGTCGGATCATGCGTTATTTTCTGCTCAGACCGGAGACCTTGTTCCTGCTGTGCATCAGCCTGGCTCTGTGGAGTTACTTCTTCCACACGGACGAAGTGAAGACCATCGTCAAGTCCAGCCGAGATGCGGTCAAGATGGTCAAGGGGAAAGTGGCGGAGATGATGCAGAACGAGCGCTTCGGTGGGCTGGACGTCCTGGACGCGGAGTTCTCCAAGACCTGGGAGTTCAAGAGTAACAACGTGGCCGTGTACTCCATCCAAGGCCGGCGAGATCACATGGAGGACAGGTTCGAGGTGCTCACCGACATCGTCAACAAGAGTCACCCGTCAATCTTTGGGGTTTTTGATGGCCACGGAGGAGAGGTGAGTGGGGCACCCAGGGGGACATTAAAGTGATCTCCAGGGGGGCTAAAGTGTGGGTTTGAATGACCTGCTTTTATTTCTTTATTAAAAGCACGAATGAGACTAAATGAAGCAGAGATCTTATTGTGTATTTTCAACCGAAGCTGTCCTCGTTGTACTTTTAAATAAAGTATAAATATGAGGGCTAAAAATCTACTTTCTATACACCTAAAATAACTTCTAACGGATAAAGCGATGTAGTCCACCCCATAAATCATTTATTACAGTGTATTAAGTTACATAGAGTTAATGTGTAGCGATAAAGGGGATCTTTTCCTTCCTCAGTTTGAGCCCTGTGTATTTTTTGTCTCTGTGGTAATTTAATCAAACACAAACTAATTCAGGATTATGCAACTCAGGGTAAGGAGAAACTGAACTAATGAATGTCTTGAATGTGTTAACACGGAGACTCTTTAAGACAGGGACTCGAGGTTGAATAATTAGGCAGGATTCACTTTGACGTCCCGTGTCATTGATGGGTGCAAGTTATGACTTTAATTAGGACAAACCAAGTGACACACACATACAGAGGCACAGCCACACTGGGGCTTCTGGGTTGTCTCGTTACAGCCCTGCAAACACAGTCACCCTCCCTGTGAGAGAGTCTTCTTTTAGATGGCAAGTAGAGCCGCATGCTCTTTATTTCCAGCTTATTTCTCTCCAAAAACAATCTCTCTTGGGTTTGTTTGTCCAAAGCAGGGATGCATCCCCCATAGTCTAACACAATTATAGCTGGAAGGAGAAGGATAAACTCAGATTTTTTCAGATTCTAGCCGGGGCCCCATACTGTGAGGAAAAACACAGATAACATCGCTCACTAGTCCGCTGGTTACAGCCGTTCTCCTTTGCTTTCTGCTTCCTTGGTGCTAATTAATGTCAGGGCATCGAGGCAACAGCCTGACAAAGCAGCTCACAATGAGACCCTTAAAAAGTGCTGTCAGTTAAAGGGACAAAGAGCATTTGACATGATGCCACAGTCAGGCGGGAACATGAAAACACTGATTTATTATGAAGTCGAAGCATGCCTCTGCTCGGGCATTGTTTTCTGAGGCTTCGACTGTGCCCTCAGCTGACAGTGCTGATGCAACAGAGCCACCAAATAGAAAGAAGAAGAAACATAAACTCCAATAGACTCTTCTCTTCTCTTCTCTTCTCTTCTCTTCTCTTCTCTTCTCTTCTCTTCTCTTCTCTTCTCTTCTCTTCTTTCTGATGAGCCACTTCTGGTTTCCGAGGAGCTCAGTGCCTTTTTTTTTTATTGTCTCACTGCAACAATCCTCACTCCTGAGGTTGACTGCTGTACTCTGATTGAGGCTGAATGATAACATACTAAAAATAGGCAGCTAAAGGCATCGAGGTGGCTTTTCTACTAGGGGAAATTAAATTTTAGGCCGCAACGCTGGATGCTGCAGCTTTTTGACCAAAAGTGGTCATTGGATTGGGTTTCCCCTCATGGCCTCCTTCCCTCCTCTGTGGAGTTCATTTTTAGCGATCAGTGGCCTAACCTGTTAGCGCTGCCACAGCTCACTATACATGTGTTTAAGAAAAATAAGTAGGAGATATGTTTGTTGATCTGCCAGGGGAAAAAAAGAGAGAAAACGAGTGGGAGAGCATCGGTGGCGAGTGGGAAGAGCGAGAAGAGAATCTTAGGATTTGCCTTTGGATGTGAGAGTCTGTTTTATCGTTGCATGTCCATGGGCATCGGTTTATTCCCACGCCCTCTTTTGAAGTGTGGAAAATGGTTGCCAGTCAGCAGCCTTCGGAAAATAAATAAATAAATAAAAATAAAAAACTTCCTCTCTTTGGTGGATGTAGATATTTTTATATTTATACTTAGCCAGAGGGCATTAAGCGGAGTGATGCTGTGTGGCCCAAGGCAGCATCAGGATACTGGCTGCCTCAGCTGGCTTGTTAGTGAGGTGTCAAATGCTTCAGTTTCTTTACACACGCACGCATGCACACACATTCTGCTCATCCAGGCCACATATACACAGTCATTAAAGCAATGTCGGACTTGTGCCAGCATCTTTTTAGCATCCAAGACTTTAGCCCTTCTTGGATGTTTACAAATCCCGTAATGGACAGAAATGTAAAGTACACTTTCACTGGGGTGTGAGCATGCTAAAATAGAGAAATACAATCAACTCAGAGGAGGAAATTGTAGTTTAAACTACAATAAAGGCTGCCACCAGTGGTTATGTTATATAATTGATTAATGTTAACTGATAACTATTTAATTACAGGAAATTAAAAAAAAAAGGTCTGTGTTGATGTCCAAGTCAGGTAAAAAAACGTGATAATTCCATAACATAAAGAAAAGCAGCCAATGCCCATTACTAAGAGGCTGCATGTGTGTAATGTCTGTCTTTTTAAAGAAAAAGGACATTGAGGGATTTATCAGAACAGCTGACAGTTTACCTGCATACCAGCTCTGGTTGGTATTTATAATATTGATTCATCATCTTGGCTTGACAAAGCTTTCAATTTCTTTCTGCAATCCGTTATTGTTAATGCATGTACTGGTGCTGTGAGTGAGGGCAGGCACTAAACGCTCTTGTAATTACTGTATCCTATTATTGACAGGCAAACAGATGCTTTCTTGCCAAGAAATTGATCAGTACAAGATTGGTATCTTTCTCATTCCTGCTTTTAGTGATGGAGCTGGAAAAGGCAGGCAGTAAGCTTCAAACAGCTTGCATAGCTCTTCTCCAAAAAGTCAAACTGAATTAAAAAGCTGCATCCATAATTGCTCTGTACAGTGGCTTGCAAAAGTATTCGGCCCCCTTGAACTTTCCCACATTTTGTCACATTACAGCCATAAACATGAATCAAGTTTATTGGAATTCCACGTGAAAGACCAATACAAAGCGGTGTACACGTGAGAAGTGGAAGGAAAATCATACATGATTCCAAACATTTCTTACAAATAAATAACTGCAAAGTGGGATGTGCGTAATTATTCAGCCCCCTTTGGTCTGAGTGCAGACAGTTGCCCATAGACATTGCCTGGTGAGTGCTAATGACTAAATAGAGTGCACCTGTGTGTAATCTAATGTCAGTACAAATACAGCTGCTCTGTGACGGCCTCAGAGGTTGTCTAAGAGAATATTGGGCGCAACAACACCATGAAGTCCAAAGAACACACCAGACAGGTCAGGGATAAAGTTATTGAGAAATTTAAAGCAGGCTTAGGCTACAAAAAGATTTCCCAAGCCTTGAACATCCCACGGAGCACTGTTCAAGTGATCATTCAGAAATGGAAGGAGTATGGCACAACTGTAAACCTACCAAGACAAGGCCGTCCACCTAAACTCACAGGCCGAACAAGGAGAGCGCTGATCAGAAATGCAGCCAAGAGGCCCATGGTGACTCTGGACGAGCTGCAGAGATCTACAACTCAGGTGGGGAAATCTGTCCATAGGACAACTATTAGTCGTGCACTGCACAAAGTTGGCCTTTATGGAAGAGTGGCAAGAAGAAAGCCATTGTTAACAGAAAACCATAAGAAGAGTCGTTTGCAGTTTGCCACAAGCCATGTGGGGGACACAGCAAACATGGAAGAAGGTGCTCTGGTCAGATGAGACCAAAATGGAACTTTTTGGCCAAAATGCAAAACGCTATGTGTGGTGGAAAACTAACACTGCACATCACTCTGAACACACCATCCCCACTGTCAAATGTGGTGGTAGCATCATGCTCTGGGGGTGCTTCTCTTCAGCAGGGACAGGGAAGCTGGTCAGAGTTGATGGGAAGATGGATGGAGCCAAATACAGGGCAATCTTGGAAGAAAACCTCTTGGAGTCTGCAAAAGACTTGAGACTGGGGTGGAGGTTCACCTTCCAGCAGGACAACGACCCTAAACATAAAGCCAGGGCAACAATGGACTGGTTTAAAACAAAACATATCCATGTGTTAGAATGGCCCAGTCAAAGTCCAGATCTAAATCCAATCGAGAATCTGTGGCAAGATCTGAAAACTGCTGTTCACAAACGCTGTCCATCTAATCTGACTGAGCTGGAGCTGTTTGGCAAAGAAGAATGGGCAAGGATTTCAGTCTCTAGATGTGCAAAGCTAGTAGAGACATACCCTAAAAGACTGGCAGCTGTAAAATGCAGCAAAAGGTGGTTCTACAAAGTATTGACTCAGGGGGCTGAATAATTATGCACACCCCACTTTTCAGTTATTTATTTGTTAAAAAATGTTTGGAATCATGTATGATTTTCGTTCCACTTCTCACATGTACACCACTTTGTATTGGTCTTTCACGTGGAATTCCAATAAAATTGATTCATGTTTGTGGCTGTAATGTGACAAAATGTGGAAAAGTTCAAGGGGACCGAATACTTTTGCAAGCCACTGTATTTACAGTCATGTAAAATGGTTTTCACCTGACATGATAGTCCTGTGGAGAAACTACTTCTTATCTATACCTTGTGATTAGCTCACAGAACCACTATTTAGCAGCAATAACTTGAACCAGTTGTTTTTTGTATGACTTTATCAGTGTCTCACATCATTGTGGAGGAATTGTTTTCCCAGTCTTCTTTGCAGCATTGCTTCAGTTCATTGAGGTTTGTAGGCATTTGTTTATACGCAGCTCTCTTAAAGCCCCACCACAACATTTCAGTCAGGTTGAGGTCTGGACTTTTTTTACTGGCTCATTGCAACATTTTTATTCTTTTCTTTTTCAAATATTCTGTTGCAGATTTGCTGGTGTGCTTGGGATAATTGTCGTGCTAGCACAACCTTTATCTGTCAGAAATATGGTCTCACAAGAAACTCTAGAATACTTTAGTATACAGAGGAGTTCATGTTCAGACTTGGTGACTGCAAGGTGGCAATCATAGCTCCTCTACTACCATGCTTGACAGTTGGTATGAGGTGTTTGTGCTCACATGCTGTGTTTGGTTATCTCCAAATCAAACATTCTACATTACAGCAAACGTCTCCACGTTGGTCTCAGCTGTCCAAAGGACGTTGCTCCAGGTATCCTGTGGTTTAATCAGATGCAGCTTTGTAAACCTATGCCTGGGTGCCATGTTCTTTTTAGAGAAGCTGTCCAAACAAGCCACACTTGTTCAGTCTTTTTCTGATTCTGCTGTCATGAACTTCAAACTTGCCCTCTGAACATTGCACGGTCTGAGTTTTTGTGGATGTCCATTCCTCGGAAGATTGTAGCATAGTTTTAACCGTAAACTAAATGCTCCAGAACAGCAAGCTTACCAAACCTTCCACTTTTATAGAGGTGCAGTTTACCTGGCTGCAGTATGGATGTACTTTGTTTCTCTCAGGAGTCCGGTGAGAAACGTTATTTTTCACATGACTGGGTCTGTGTAGTGAATTACTTAGGCCGTTACAGTAGACGCAAAGTATGGTACAAGGCCTCACAAGAAGTAGTGTACAACTGATGGTCATTACCCAAGCATGGAATAGAAAGAAAACCATAAAAAACATAGACAGGTGAGAGGAAGAAGATCGGTGCGTCAGAATGTAAATGACTGAAAAATATATTTTTATATTACCAAACTGCGCTGTCCAAGTGTCCATTAGTTTTTGTGTTTAGCCAAAGAGCTCACAATACAAGACTACACAGAACTGCCTGAATGCAAGTAGTGAATGAGTGCATGATTTGATACAATAAAAGGTCTGCCCACCCGTGATAACATGATTACTTGTGCATATGGCTGCCTGAATATAAAGCTGATAACTTCCACTCAAGGCAGTGTTTGCTTCCTGTTTTTGCTCTGATTTTTATTCTAAAAGTTCTGAGTCAAAGTGGTGATTCACATCGTCATCGCTCTGATTCTTCTTTCAGGATGTTGACAAGCTCACCGCCGATCCTTTTCCCAGTTACAGAACCTCCAAGTCTTCCTTTGTGCTTTTTCTCACTTCATGATAAATTAAGTTTAGAGCGTGAGCCATTTCTTTAATGTTGCTATCTGTGCATTCTTCTGAAAAGCACATCATATGCCAAATTAAGATGAATTCAGATGGCCAGCCTGTACTGCGGTGCGTTTTCAGCTGGTTGGAGGATAGAAGGTAGCGACAGAAGATGGATGTCTTCATTCGTTTGACTCTGTTGATGTTCTGCCAATTCACTGGAACCAATCAGTTTACTACCAGATAAATAAATTATCAGTGAGCGATTGATAACATCTGGAAATCTCCTTTTTTCTTTCATTATCTTTTTGCATCACAAACACACACACACACACACACACACACACAATGCAAATTCAATTTCCAAAGTGTTAAAAATCGGTGTTTAATGTGAGCATACCTTCGGCTGTCCCCGTCATATTAGATGCTGGCTCAGTGAGGAGATTTATCAGTTAAATGGAGATTGATTTTTAGCTGACACGTGGGAATAACCTGCATGAAAGTGATAACCCTGGGCTCTCTGTCCATTTAATGGCAACATGAGCCATTTATTCCTTTACCGGGATGTAGAGAGTGAGCCGTACTTCACTCCTCCCCGTCTCACTCTCAGGTTGTGGCTTCAGGCAGTGCAAAATTACCTTAACTGTAGAGCATAGAGAAGACATTCACTATAAGCCTGTTTAACTTGAATGCGGGGGCTTTCTCTTGCCGTCTGTTTCCCTATCCTTTTAAGTTTTTGTTCTGTGGATTTCCATCACAGCTCGCTCTCTCATGCTGTTTCGATCAGTGGAGTTTGTGAGTGGGTTGTGATAGATACGGCTCCTAACTGTGAAGGAGGTGACTGCGGCGAGTTCAGAGCAAAGAAGCACAAATAACGTCGAAACCACAGGGACGGTGATCATTTTTAGAGGACTCCTTTCAGTCTTAGCTTGTCCTGAGTTTACCTTTGCTTCAGTTTAAAGCTAAACTTGCTTTCAAGTTTAGTGCAGTTCCTTGAGTTGCAAAGAAGACAAGACTTTTAAGAGGGATCGATGATGGTTCACCTTTTAAACCCCAAGGACGCGTTATAGTCAGACAGGCTGTTGTTTGAATTTGAGGTATTTTAATACGGCTATGTACATGTTTGTGTTTTACCCCAGAAGGGTAGATACCGAGCCGTTTGAATTCCTCCTGAGCTCACTCTCACTGGAGAGATGAAAGAAGACTCGGCATGTGACTAATTGCACTGTTGGCTTTACAGGATTAGAGAGAGAGAGAGCAAATAGAGAGAGCGAGAAGGAGTAGCAAGACCAAGGACACCAACATGTGCCTGGGCGTATGAATATTAATGTGTGTGTTGCAAGCTTGCAGAGGAAGCAGTTGGAGAGAGGGGCAGTTTGATGTTAGAGAGAGAGAAGACTTGAGCAAGAAGCTCAAAACCACCAAAAACCTATTAAGAAGAGCCGCCTGCTTCACATCAAGTGCCCTCAGAAAGTTTATATAACACACTAAGCATGCTCCAGTGTCACATGAATAATGCTGAATGCAAACAATCAAAAGGTTGTAATCAGCTATATTAAGTATTATTATGTTAAAGGAATTGCCCAACTGTTTTATTCACCTCTGCTCTTCTGAGCTTTTAATAGTTCAACTTTTTGGTTCACTTACAGTGCTCTCATCAGTGGTGCTTTTGGGCAAACAAAAAAAAGCTCTAACTGGACAGTACAGATGATGTCTAGCAGCTAAAGAAAGCAGCATTTTCTTCAGGATTTTGCCCAAAACAGCTCTAAAGCAAGAGTAAATGGAAACTAGTGTGTGAAAATAGTGCCGACGTTGACAATAAATCAGTCATTGCAGACTTCAGATATAAGTTTGTCTCATGTGGTGCACCGGTTCTGCCAGCCAGCCCATTGCCCACTGTGCTGTTTGCATGCTGGAACACACTATTGAGATTCATGTGGATTTCAGATACAAGACAATTTGCTGTGCTTGCTCCTGGGTTCGGTACGCTGGGGAAGCCAGAGCAGAGCAAAACAGGGAAACATTTGAAAAACCCTCATGCTCTTCTTCTAAATGCAAGTTGCGATGATAAAATTCTGTTACTTTGCACATAAAAAAACCAAAAACCATACTGTATTTAAATTTGACTGTTGTTTGTTCCATCTACTCGGACTGCGGGAAGTCCTGTTCAGACAACTTGTAGACCTCAAACTTGTTCAGAAAGTGAAAACTTTAGTGTCAAATTAACAGACCTTCAAATCAATGACCATGACAGCTAGGTTATGCAAAGACGGAAATGCTAATCTCTTTTAAACGTCAAATCAGTCATGGAGTTGTGCACTGACAATTCGCTCCAGAGGGTAAGATGGTGCAAAGCTCTTCTGTAATGTCCTAAAATTTAATGCTGTTTTGGCCACATGAGTATACTCTTTGATCACCACCCGCCCTACACGGTAGATTTGGCTCGCTACGATTTTGTAGTCTCTCCAAAATGAAATTTAACTTGAAGGTTTGTAGTTTTGACTCAAGTCTTTATAACCACTCCTCCATAAGCGAAGAAGTCTGAACAGTGTTGTCACATCAAATACTCAGTTTTTTTTATCTTTTAAGAAAACTTTAAACTATAGAGCTACTGAGCTATTAATACAAACAAGCTTAAGTTGTCTCTAAATAAACAGATTGCCTACCATCAACAAGCAACCTGACTATTAAAGTTCAATTAAAACATCTTTCCAAGATGGGACTTTACTAACAGGGTTTAAAAAATAAAGCAAACCAGTGCAGTATAATTCAGGCAATTCAGGCACACAATATCAGCTTTTCTCCACTTTGGTCTATTGACGCCCAACTGGAAGCCTTGTTTCTATTGACCGCTTGGGTATTAGTCACAGCGCGCAGTGGTCAAAGTTTAACTAGCCCTTTGATCAGTGCACTGACAGACCATCGTAGCCCAGTGTAAGCCACTGGAAATAATTGGATTCGGAGTGCAGTGGTGCCGCTGTAGTGTTTTCTGGAAGCCCGATGAGGCTAAAGCATTAGCAGCAGCTCTTAAACTGCATCATAAACTGCTTTTATTAAACTATTTTTTTAAAAAAGAGAGAAATGGATCTAATTATAATCAGTAAGACTGCTCATTATTACTCTTATCCTGTTGTACCCAGTTCTGTCTCTTGTGATGAAAGCTGACACGCAACATTTCAGCCCCTCCTTGAATTCAAGTGAAGCAGAAAGTGGAGAGCACAGGGAGGTCATGCTCTCTCGGAAAATACTTGTGCAGCAGTGGAGAGAACAGACAGCCAGAGAGTTCTGCCGAAAAGTCTTCTGACCTTTTGGTAATTTGTCCCGGGTAGTCAGGTTCGCCTTATTTGTGGTGACAAGACTGTCAGGGAGCGACTGAGGAGTGGATTCAAGGAGTGAAACGCAGCAAATAAATGGACGTATTAGGCTGCCTGACAGGCAGCAGCCTCAATGTTTGGCCCTGGAGTAAACATCTGTAATCTCCTCTTGTCCTCTGTCATCATTTTACATGAAATAAATGTTAGTACAGTCTTTCAATTGTACTAACATTTTCTTTGCCTCTGCATAGCCTTAAACCCTTCCACTCTCTTTAAAAGATAAGAGCATTTAGTAAAATATTTAAAAAAATATATTTCTCAGGTTTGATGGGTGTGTGTACTTGTGTGTCAGGACTGTGCGTGTGTGTATGTGTTTGCCAACAGCATGTAGCACCAGATAAGAGGACCTTCTTCAGCCTCAGTGTGCCATCCTTCCCTGCTGGCACTGACTACTCAATAATTTAACACCCTTGCTGTCAAACACTTCAGCTAAACCCTACCAACTAAATATACAGCTTCCTCCAAGCAGAAAGAGGCCACAAGGTCACCTTTCACACGAACACGTCACATGACATCACGCTGTGCGTGTGGTGCTTCTTAGAGGAGGTCTCAACTCGAAAGTCATTTGCAAAGTTTTAGCTTTGCGATGCTCGCCTTTTCTTTGTCCCCCACCACTTCACCCACTCTTAATCGGGCAGGGCTAGTCTGAGCTGTGATGTTGCTATATGGTGGGTTTGGTAATAGAGCTGTTGTGTTTTGGTGACAGCCCCCCCCAACCACCCGTCTGTCACCCTGTTTTCCCTTTTTCACCCTTTCAATCCCCTCTTTCCGACTCCTCCTCTCTCCGAGGGGGGTTGGCAGTGAGTGAAAGCCGCACAAGCTCTTCGTCTTCAAGGCCATGTCAACCTGTCCCTCCCGCTGCCATGCCAGCTGCTTTCCACGCTCATGGTGAGCAAGAATGCTACCCCATGTGATGCTTTCCCCTAGTTTTAAATACCAAAAAATGCATTCAAAGTATAGCTTTAAAATCCAGTTTCAAGCATAGCAAAGCTACAAGTCTTGCTCTGAATGCACAATGCTCACCTACAGCAGCACTCAAAGAAAATGCTATTAGACTGTCTTATGTGTGTTTCTAGGTGATTAACAGTCTCTAAATCTAATCACATGGTTGGAACCCGGCTGCTGCATTTTGTTTTTGAGAGGGGCTGCATTCTCACGTAGATGGCTGTTATATAAAGCGCTGAAGTGAAAAAATGCTCACACAGCATTGTCTACAATTTGAATCCAGCTCCAGAAGCCTAACCCTGTATGCGAGCGCCAGCTACTCAATTGTTTGTTTGTCTGCGTGTGATTGGGAAAATAGACGAGTCAGTTGGAGTTTGCCTGCTCGCTGGCAGTGAAGGATGGCGGGAGAAGAATGTTGGCTAAGAGGAGGTAGCGAGCTGCAGCTGTTCAGAGTTAGCAACATTGGTGTGATTGTGTGCGCAAAGAGCCTGAGCCATGATATTTGTATAGCTCACAGTTGTGGCTCTTCCTCTCCCGGTGCTAGCCAAGTGGACCTGCGGGTAGGGCAGGTGCATCCTCCTAAAAAGAAAATAGGCCTGCTGGATGTGTGCCACTGCCTCTTATCAGTATAAATGCCCAGATGTGGGGTGAGCCAACTTAGATAATTTTTAAGCTTCCAAGGTCTCTCATAACAAACTGTCAAACCATTAAGCAATTTTCTTAACCAGCTCAGGGTTGCAGGAAAGCTGGATCTACCCATTCGGGTGAAATAGGGCGACAGGCCACCGCACACTCTCACATCCACCAATTTACCTGGAGGAAACCCACAGGGAGAACATGCAAACTCCACACAGAAGGGCCCCAGCCGACCACCCGGCAGGTTCAAGCCCGAAGCCTTGTTGCTGTGAAGCCTGAAGCCTTGTTGCTGTGAGGCAACACAGAGTTAACCACTTAACCCTTGTTGCCCATAAAAGACTGAATGGTTTGTTTTTTTGTTTATAAAATGAGATTTCTCCCCTATCTCAATTTGAATGGGGTTTTTTTTCCTGTTGGTGTGTGTATATTTAAAGTTAGCATGCTGCAGCCAGTCTGCCGCACACATGTGCTGCACACATACTGGATCTACCCAGACAAAAGGAATGCAGCTGATATGAATGTTTGATTATTACACATGGTTTCTATTCAGGGGAAGAACCGTGAGCTACAAACCTTGGAATAAACCCGGTGGTGAACCAATCCTGAGCCAGGTTGTCTTTAATTTATGCTATAAGAAAAGCTCATGGGATATGATAAAAAAGACCAGACTCCACAGAATGTCATTAACTTGTGCTTGTGATTAAAATTGGGAGGCAGAGGGATGTTATGCACACATTTGTGTGTGTGTGTGATGTCCATGCATTCCCAGGCAGACGATCTATGTTTGTATATCAGGGTCTTGCTGGATCTCTGCCATGAAATCTTGATTATGGCCTTTTGAGATTCACGATCGTAGGATTTTTTTTCCCCTCATTCCCCCTGCACAACGCTCCTCAATGAGTTTCCTGTTAAAAAAAAAACAGAAAAAAAAAATAAGAAAAGGAGGCACTAATCTAAAACTAGTAAGGCTTTTGGGTGAACAATCTGCTCTGCAATCTTTAGATGAAGTTGTTTATTCTAAAGAGCAAACAGATGAGGTTGAAGATATAATTGGAAGGGAAAAATGAGGACGGTGTAGAAGGGTAAAGAAGCAGATTGAGGCTTTTTTGTAAACAGACTGAGGGAAACGTGTACATGTTCATCAGAGTAACTGCAATAAATAAACTTAATCTTCCAATAGGATTGCGAGTTAATTCCAATCTTTATTGGTCTGACTTTTTTTGTTTGTGTAATCTTAAAGCATGCCAGCAGGGACTGAAGGGCACTGCAAGTTTAGAGCAAGGCCGCCACGTAGCCTGTCTGTGGAAGTGTGAGCTACTGAGTGCATGTATGAAGCCTCATGAGGTGTTGTTGGTCTCATTCAGAGAATCTGAAACAGGTTGTTGATATCCTCTGACCCTAGTGACCTAAATTAGCCTCACATGGTTCTGGCTTTTTTACTAGTTTAAAACTATCATTGCTTTGCATCTCAATATGTACCAGCATTTAATGCTAATGTGGAACTTAAAACATCCATCTATTACTTTCTTCCTCTTTTCCTGTTCAGGGTCGCAGGGGGCAGCTGGAGCCTATTCCAGTTGCCGTAGTTCAAGAGGCAATGTACACCCTGGACAGGTCACCAGTTGGTAGCAGGGCTAACACAGAAAGACAGACAACCATTTGCGCTCACATTCACACCTGCAGCCAATTTATTATCACCAGTTAACCTAACCCTGCTAACTGCATGCCTTTGGACTGTGGGAAGCCATGGGGACATGGGGAGAACACGCATACTCCACGCAGAAAGACCCAGGCCAGGAGGTGGATTCAAACCCACTGTGGGATGCAACAGTGCTAACTACTGTGCTGCCCTGAAATTGCAACATACAGCTTTCAAATGGATAACATGTTGATTGATGACGCAGACTTAATAAAGCTACAAGTTTGAAAACAATGAATATTAAAAAGCGTGTGTCTTTTGTGAAGGCGTACACACTTCAGCCAATGTACCCAAGTGGAAAAATGAAAGGGTTACAAATGTTCAAAGGTTTTGATGTTGCTTCTTTTATTTTACCACCCCCCAAGTAATCATTCAGATTTAAAAACAACAGATCATTACAGTGAAGGACCTTGATCCAGAGTGTTTGTGTCCATGCTTGAAAAATTACTCTGTGAATAAATTTTTAAAAAAAATTACTAATTTGACCAAGAATGTAAGATCTTTCTGATTTTTAGTGTGGTTTTGGTGAGTCATTGGCCCAAAAATAGTTATTGGAATAATATAAATTAAACTGTGGCGATGTGATGACTGCATACTGCCACATCCACTGGTACACTGCCAAACAGGACAAACATTTCACTGTTGTGAAAAGTTTAGTTTTCTTGCCCTTGATTTATGTAACACAATCAGAGGAGGCGTCTGATCGCTTTCAGATTCATTCTGTGGCCAGTTTTCTGAAATCCTTGGAACAATCATGTACTGCTGTCTCACTCTGATGATTGACCAAGAGCAAATCTGTCATGCAAAATATAGATTCAAATCCTTTTTTATTTGACGTACTATTTATGATCTTTTAAGTCTCATTTTAGTACAGTGCCTAACAAGTTTTGCAGAATGCTATTCACACACATCACATCATGTGTTTCTGTAAATGAGTGTCGATTAAAGGATCTTTCCTTTCCTGTGCTCTGGGTCATGGGCTGGTGATGGCTTTGGATGGATGGGTAGTTTTAGAGGCAGATAAGCAGGAATAATAATTGATTATTGTGGTGCAGAGGAACCTTATAAGGATAATGCTAACACCTCAAGGCTCACAGGATCCCTGCACTCTTCAACTCTGAGCTGAGGCTATAAGGAGCAGAAGAGACAGCAGGGCAGGTTAGATTTACCATAATCCCACTGGGGATAGTGGGATTAAATTCTCTCTGTGGATTCTTATTCTTTTTTTACATCATCCACATCCTGATCATTTGTATGTGTTTAATTGTTCAATTAAGCTATCTTTTCCTTTCTGGGGGGCTTTTTTTTTAGATTTCTCTAACCCTGTATCTGCTTAACTGTCCAGTACCTTCATCTTACCCAGAGAAATATGTATGTTGCCTTCTTCCTGAGTTGATTTAATGAGCTTATCCAGAAGCAGAGCTGGTAGCTATACTAATGCTGCTCAGAAGGGGAGAGATGCTTTATTGAGGGTGAGAGAAAAAAGGGGAAAATAATGGCTTGGTTGAAATGTGCCTTTATTTAGGGAAGGAGAGAGGAGGAGGACAGAAAGAGAGGGAGAGAGTTGCGGAGATGAGAGGGACTGACAGGCGAGCTGAGAAATAAAAATGCTCCTGGCTTACAGAAGTATAAGTGAAGATAGTGGAAGAGGGAGCTTAAAGCTGCTGTTTGGAGGTGGAGAAAAGGCGGGCAAGAAACTATTTCTTTCAAAGGAGATGAGGATAAAACCGGATGGGCTGAAAGGCAGTGCCTTGCTCGGAGCCTAAAGATTTTCCAGGACTGCAGCAAAACTCCTGTTTGCACCATGTCTATGTAGGTTCACAGACTTAAGGAATCTGTCTGAAGCAAAGAGCTGACAGAAGCTAAACATAGCAAGTTACAAGGCTGAAGTGCCAGTGGAGCTTTATCATCTTTTGATCATAAGTCTGCCAGACCGAAGGCCACGGCACCATGGGGCAGTTCCTCCCCCTCAAGAAAGCATGCCGTACTTTTCCACCTCTTTCGGCCTGTTTTTCATCTCCTCTCTCACACTTGCTCTGTGCCTCTGTTGACCTTTCCCTACAGTAACTGTCTCTGTTTTCTCTCCCTCTCGTCCCCTCCCTTCCATCGCTGCATCCACTCCCCCCCTTCCTTCCGCCTCACCTACTCATCTCTTCTCACTTTCGGATCCCCTCGTGATCCCTTTTGTCCGCAGAAACAGAAATCAAAGTCTGTCATTCGCCCCGAGTGTCTTCAGCTTCGTGCTGGAGGTGCAGCTGGAGGTTGTATGTGAGGGAGGAATTGGGAACAGTGAAGGACAGGGTTTCTTCGTCTGCATCACAGACCTGATTGATCTGTTGAACTATTTTAGGTGTGATTGTTTATTACATACTCATATCCCTCACTGTATGCTGAAATGTTTAAAGTAGGTTTTAAAGCAGATATTCCCCTCTTCTTCTGTTTTTTTGCCAGTGATGTCTCGTTTTTCTTTTGTGTTTTCCCCATTGCTATTCCACCTGTCTTCTCATTTTTTGCTCTATTACCTAGTGTATCTCTCGCCACCTTGTTATATCTATGTCCCCACTTCCCTTTGCTTTTATACCTCTGTCCCCCTCCTCTTCATCCTCCCTGCACCCCCTCGCCCCAGCCCACAGAGTCACCTTATCTGTCTGCAGTCTGTCTGACTTATTTATCACTGCTCTGAAATATTAAAGAGTCTGCTTCCTCTAGTCTTGAGGGGAGTCCACCTTACTTACAACACGTGCATGCACACACACATACACACAATGTAAATTATAGTGTTTCCAAAGACAGCACAGCGCTACGCATCCTGTCTTTTCAGAGTCTCCTCTTGGCTTTTAGAGACTGACAGACTGCACATGGCATGCTGACAAATTCTGCTCCTTTGAGACCTCTTAGGTACATGTATGCTGTCAGAAAGACTTTTGGCATTTGGGCATGAGTGACTGCAAGCCAGTGGTACATATGCCTGTTCCTGAACACCAATTAGCATGAGCTGATCTTGCCATACAAGGGAGTCCTGACTCATGTGAACAAGTAGGATAATTGCTGCTGGTCGCTTTATGGAAACTACAGACTTGTGTTCAAGGGCTGGAAAAAGCTCCGCTTCCATCACTCACTACTGTAATTCTCAAGAAGTAAAAAGCATCAGCGTGAGGTGCTCATGGATAGTCAAACAACAGATGTAACCTTTCCCTCCACACTTTCTGTCTTTCTTTTATTTTGTTCACATCACTATTAATATCCCTGAAATGTTAGCGCAACACCATGAAAGCCTCAGAGAAGAGACTGTCTGAAGGCGCGAGGTGCTTCCAAATTTGTGTCAAGAAAGCATGAAGCATCAAGCCGCAAAGTCTTACAGGAATATTTTATTTGTTGTTGAACTTGTGATCTTGTGAAAGAGCCACATCTGTGTGCCTAACCCTAACAATAAAAGACTAAACATGGTGCCACATCTGCTCAGACACCCAGACTTTTTCCCTTATTCTGCCTTAAGGCACTGTAAACCTGCACGTGTTCTTATGTTTTGATCTTCTATGTTGAGTACATTGAGTTTACATGTCATGAAATGTGCTTTTTAAAAAAATGCCATTGCCATACTCCAAATACACTGGACACTACACTGCTTCCATGTTCCTCCTGCTTGTCAAACTCCATGCAAGCAAGCTTGGGAAGCCTGAGAGTGACATAAGACTTTTAAAACACTGCTTAGATTCACTGAGATGTGTAATGTGTCTTTTTTTTTTTTTGCTTGATGTGACAGATATCTCACTGCTTCAGGTTGTCACTTGATCAGCATGTCATCTTGCAGCATTAGACTTGCTGGGTCATCGTTTCAGTTCAGTCACTGTTTCAGTAAGGCTCAGGTGATGTCACAGTTGTTTTAAGCCTGTCTTTCTGCAATTTGTAGTACGCGCAGCATGAGCAGCCTGAAGGATATGCATGTCTACACACACCGACACATGGAGAAGGACAGAGGCTCATGGTGGCTTCTATTCTTAGCAGGCAGTCCCTTGGGGATGCAGCGGTGTCTAAGGCTGGAAATGGTGAGCAGGCCAAAGCGGTGTGGGTCTGCTCCATGATGGTTCTGCACCTGCTGTGGAAACTGGGCTACCTCGAAGCCCGGTGGCCCAGCGCCTGCTGGCTTTGTCACTACACCCACAGCTCTCTCTCTCCAGGCATGACAACAAATACGCAAAAAGTCAAAAGGTTGCAAACCAAAAATTAACAAAAATGATTAGAAGCTTGTTCATCCAGAATTATTCCCCATGAGGCAAGCTTATAAGCATCAAGTTAATTTATCAGCTGGGCTATACTGAAAGCAGATATTTTGGACGCTGTCCACGCAGAGCTTATTGAACATGGCTGGTCCAAATGGCAACAGTATAGTTTTTGAGCTGTAATGGGCAACATTTAGGATTGTTTTGGAAATTGGGCACCGAGTTCGGAGTTTGGCTAGGCATCCTGTCCTCATTATTTTGGATGGGAACTTGGCTATGCTGAAGTTTTGAGCCATCGTGGAGCTGCATGTGTCATCGTCACAACCCCTTCATCTGTCATTAAACTGTTTACCTCTTAAATCAGTGTGACCTGAGGGAATAAGTCATGTTTAAGCTACAAATAAAGGGAAAAAATTAGCATCGGTGGGGTCACTGAGTCAGGGAGAAATTTGTTGTGTTGCTTCCAGACTGTAACAGATTCAGTCTTGTTTTTTTCTCCAGATTGAAGAAGACTAGTGTTGAACGACACACTGATCCTGAATCAGACTTTTTGTTTCTCACGGGCATCTGTTCCTCTCAGCAAGAATCTCCTGTGCCAGTATGTGGGAGGGGATGTCTTGTTCCCCCACAAGACTGTCACTCAGACTAATATGATGCACAATCTACCTGTGTCTCCCTCCTCGTATTTGGCATGACTCACAAAAGTGGGCACTTCTCTTCAGTTTATGTATCTCTCTAAGTTCCTTTCCGCTTTATTGGTCCCGTATTCTTAACTTTACAGTGCAAAGTCGTGTCTCATTATGCGCAAAACAATCCTCATATCCAAAGTCCACTGAATTTAGTCAGTGTTCAGATTAATAGGGGTCTACATTCCTCACAATGTGATGCATACAACCGCACGCATAAAGGCTTTTATTTCCATCAGCAAGCTTTATGAGAGTTGCAGCAGATGGAGTGGATGAGTATTGATTTTTTTTCTTTTTCTTTTTTTTTTATGAACATCAGTATGTTTATCAGCTAGTGCAGTTTTGTTTTTGAGACACACACACACACACACACACACACACACACACACACACACACACACACACACACACACACACACACACACACACAGGCATCGCATTGATCACTGTTTTTGTTTTTTCTTTCTACTCTAATGAATGTGAGTGCAGAGCTGAGGAGGCACTTGGAAGCAATTCTTTGGACTTTTGTAAAGGAAAGTCAAATGTTTGGCATTGCACTGAATTATAAACAGGACAGAGGTTAGGACTGGTGTTGTTTGATAACTTTTAACTGTGAGTATATTTGTCACATGTACATGTTTCAGATGAGCAAACACATTTTAATATTTAAAAAAAATATATGTTTATCAATATTTTATTTCATTTTAAAGGAGCAAATCTATCAAAAACCTACCTGGCCCCCATGAGAAAAGGTAATTACCCCTTAAACATAATAACTGGTTGTTACTCTTGGCAGCAAAAAACGTTATTCAGTCGGTGTGGCACTAATCTCCTCTCGGCTTGGGTGTGGCTAGTGAAATTGAACTCATCTTTCAAAAAATGTGGTAAATCACAGGTAATTTGATATTTAATGAGGGGGGCAATTACTTTTTTTCACACAGGGCCAAGTAGGTTTGGCTAACTTTCTTTTCCCTTAATAAATGAAATTGTCATTTAAAAACATTTTGTATTTATACCCATTATCTTTGTCAAATATTAAGCTTATTTGATTTGAAACATAAGTGTGACAAATATGAACAAAAAAACAAATAAGAAATCAATAAGGGGCAACATCGTACTCAGAGCACTGTATACCTACACTGGTGTAGGACAATGCTGTCTTCAGTGGCTTTTTTCTTTCTGTCACTAGTCAGACTGAGATAGAGGAGAGAGGCAGTTTCTTGCATCTGCCACATTTAAAATATTCTGAATCTAGAGAAAGTTGAGAAGGAAAAGCAGACCGAATCTCTGGAATTAGAGTGCGAAGAAGGCATGTTCATAAATGAAAGCGATGCAGTGAGAGAAATGTGTGAAAAAGTTATTTAAAGGTGAAAGAAGGCGAGATGACACCAGCAGAGTACAGCGTTATTAAAATGAAATGCCACCAGTTTATTTACACATGCATCTCCTGCAAAACAAATCAGCAGAAATCCAGGTGTTGCTCTCTATCTTATTTATGGGTGCCCCAATTATAAGCCTACTGCCTGCTGGTTCTCAGCGTGCCGTATGTGCATGAAAATTAGGTGCACATGAAATATGGAAATAGTTAGTTTGCACCACGGACCCACTGTTGGGTTGTTTTCTGCATTGTTGTTTAATTGAAAGAGTTGTTGTGCCAAAAAAGCCAGCTGTATGGAGATGAGAGCAGTCATGAATGGATGGACACAGGAAGGGATGAATGGAGTCCAGGAAGCTGTTGACTCAGGATGGCGGAAGCAGCACTTGGCATTTGGAGCGTGCTGCAGTGTGCCTTGTGGTGACAAAAGTCTTTCAGAATGAAAACGACTTCAACAACTCAACCTGCATCTCAATAATCACTGAATGTCAGAGATGTTATGTTTAGAGCTGAATCAGTGGGTCGAATCATCTGTTAATGAATATTTTTATAGTTTTTTTTTAATCCTGATTATACAATTTGAAAATAGGTTTAACTTCATTTTACATTAATATAAAAATCCAAAAGGGTCTGACAAAATGAATATTATTTTGCACAACTGTAAAAGTAAAAATGTATTTAAAAAACACTTAAAAAAATAAGGTTCAGGTGGGCACTGTTGCAAAAGCTCTGTCATTTTTAGTTCTCTGCCTTACATGATCTCAGGGTCTTGTATGGAAGAAATATAGTCTTGCTGGGGATAATGTTGA
The DNA here is from genome assembly GCF_036321145.2 of Pelmatolapia mariae. NCBI lineage: Eukaryota > Metazoa > Chordata > Actinopteri > Cichliformes > Cichlidae > Pelmatolapia > Pelmatolapia mariae. The sequence goes on from NC_086239.1 coordinate 24,192,577, forward strand.
TGTAAAAGTTCACTGATGTACGCTGGTGCTTGTCCATGAGGTGCTCTAAATGTCAAAACCAGAATCTTACACAGGACGGTGAAGTTCATGGGGAGCCAATACAACAGTACAACATCTGTGTGACATGTGGACATATAGAAAACTTTATCTGGGAACCCATAAACATTACAAGGAGATTCTGTTAAGACAAGTGAACAGAGAATTACAGTAATCAGAACACAATGAAATGAAGGCATTAACAACAATCTTCATTTCAGAGCAAGTGAGTTCAAGTGAGTAAAAACAAGAATGTAGCAGAGATTTAATATGAACATCCGAAGTAAAAATAGTCACCTCCAATGTTCCTCGTGGAGGACTTGGCAACAATTGCAAGAGGACCTAGAGTGTCATTACACTAGGCATAAATCTGTTTGGGGCCCAAACAAGGGTTTCTGTTTTTGTCATTAATTTGGAGAAAATGGTTTGCTATCCAACTTTTTAATGGATTCTAAGCACCCACAGAGGATCTGTAGCTTAGAAACATCTTAAAATAGATGCATTAAAAGTGAACTGAAGAAGAAGCAGATTGAACAGAAACAATACAGGCCCCAAAACTGAACCCTGCTGCGCACCGTAGGCAGGAGAAGTGGAAGAAGCAGCCACAGAATAAGATCGTTCGGACAGGAGAACCACATCAGCAGATAAAGCACAATATAAGGCACTATTTAGGTTTTTAACTGTCATGAAGAGTTTAGCCTTATAATTTCTACAGAGCCCTTTCACAATACATCTCAGTCAGTCAACCAAACACATACCATTCATACAAGAACATCAGAAAACTCACTTTAGCACCTGGGTCACAGACCTTGGACAATCATATCAGTTTGTTCCTTTCCATGATCTAAATTCTCCACATGGCTGCTGCAATGAGCTCGTTCTAATTTTACTGGAGTCGTATTTTGCATAGTGGTGTTATTTTGACTAGATTCTGTGATAACAAACTCCCTCCATTGCCCTGTTTGCTGGCTCATGCTGCGTGCAGCATAAAATCAGCATAGAATTGTTAGGAGACTGATGGAAAAAGGCCAATTACTGCCCGATTTCTTCTATTAAAGCTTCTTTTATTATTGATTTGCTTTCCCCACAATTCATAAATCTGCATTTAGTGTTTATACTACTACCAAACAAATCAACCAGGAATGAAATGTTGAAGCAACCTTTCTTTCTGTTTATTTTTGACATAAAACAGACAGTGTGCACAAAAAATCTTTTCATCATTTCAAAATACATGCCAAAGAAGAAACTAAACCAGAGACTGCTATTATATTTATGTCCTACTTGATATAAACTAATTAGAGGCAACTTTGGATCTAGTGGAATTTCTTTAGAGATGCATTTCTCTGAACTTGTCCCCGTTCCTTTATTCTCTGTGCATTTCGTGCATATGCTGGCATATTTTATTATAGCGATTTAACCTGACTTACATGATTATTGGTGTATTAGTCTGGGGCATATCGTCAGTCTGAGTCTGAGTCTCAGCACAAACATATTTCCAATCTTCTGGTAATATTCCACTTTCCATGCATTTAATGATGCCTGGACTATTTTCATTTGAACATAGTATTGTTTTAACTTTTTAATATTTTATTTGAGTGTAACATTGCACTTTGAGTGCCTTCTTTTCTATAACAAAACAGTTTTCTCTCTGGGATTAATAAAGTATTCTGATTCTGATGTGAACTCTGTGGCTAACAGGGTGTAAACAGATTTTTTTTTTTAAGTATTTCAGCAGATGTTTGTGGGGGTAAGTGGATTATGTGCTCTTACAAACTTTCCCAACAGTAGAAATGTAAATAATTTCCACTCAGATAAGATTTCATGCGTCAGTTCTGCACTTAAACCTTATTGTAGAATGACCAATAAACATTTGACATTTGCAGTTCAGTGTGAAAACCTGTATGATAGTGTAGTTGTAGGTTGTTAAAGCGCAGTTAAATATTAGATGCATGGTTGGATTTATAGATGGCATTCATCTTTGGCTGGATGAGGTAACATAAATTTAAGGAGGAGATGGAGGAACAGTTGGTTTGTGTGTGTGTGTGTGTGTGTGTGTGTGTGTGTGTACTCTAACAGCTTCTTCCTTCCTTCCTTTTATCATGTTTCCCTCAGGTCCCCAGTGAAAGCATTGTCCTTTGATAACATGGTGATTTTCTGTAAACAATAAACACTTTGGTATATTAACACAGGAAATTCTTTTATCTCACATTTGCTTTTTTCATCTCTAAATCATTGTGTTTGCTCCTCTGGTAGTGTGATGGGGCTGGCTTTGTACTCCATCACTTTGTGGTCTGATAAAAGCAGAGCATGTATCAACGTGGAGGGGGAGGGGGGGGGTTGTAGAGGAGTAACTCAAGAGTTTTAACTTCAGGTTTCACTTTATGGCGGCCACGTGCATAATCATCCATTCAGTCTAAGCAGGAGAAAGTGAGACTGAAAAGAACAAGGACAAGTTCTCCCTGAGCGTGAGTTACATGGTAACGTGTATAAATGTGCATCGTGCTGGTTGTGAATTTTAGATAAATGCAAATTGATATTTCCGATCAGACGAGATGGTGGTAATATATCTCTCTGTGTGTGTGTGTGTGTGTGTGTGTGTGTGTGTGTGTGTGTGTGTGTGTGTGTGTGTGTGTGTGTGTGTGTGTGGGGGAGAGAGAAAGAGATGAAGCTTGGGAGCAATGAGCCATGAAGATGTAGGGAAGAAAGTTAGTGAGTGGAGATGACAAATGCACACTGACAAAGATCTTGAATGGTCTGTCTAACAGCAGCACCTTAATGAATCTTATCCACAAAATAAGGGTGGTGGGGGTGTTGTTCTTATCCCATTCTAATGAAGTCGCATCAGCATCCAACTAAAAGTCGAATAAGTCTTTATGGAGAAACGTGACTACAGCTATAGTCTTGTTAATAATTTAGGCTTTAGCTCATACTGGGTTCCACCTAATGTCCTGGTTTCAGTCTCCTCAGTGACGCTGATCAAACAAAGTCTCTCACACAGATGTGATTAATTCGCCAGTAGAGCCGCTCTACCAATTAATCAACCAGGAAATGATTGATAAGTGGCTTCAATCACAGGAAGAAAGAGACGCACATCTTATAAGACATGAGCTTGTGTGTGTGTGTGTGTGTGTGTGTGTGTCTGTGTGTGTGTGTGTGTGAGGTGACAGACTTGACGTGGTTCATTAGCTTGTGATGAAAGACCCCGCTGTGGCAGCTTTCAGCAGTTCAGTGTTCGCTCACTGTACGGGTGCATGTGCAAGGTTGGTATTGTTTAGGAATGCTTCACCAGAGTGCACGACGAGCGTGTTTGTGTGTGTGTGTGTGTGTTCGCGTGCAATCACTCTTGCACGAAGAGAGGAGGCTGATGAAGCTTGCCACTCTGACTAGTGTATGAATATTTATGCAATTGATATATCAGTGTCTGCCAGAGAACACAGGCTCCAGATAGCAGGAATACAAATAAGAACACTTGCCAAGTGTGTGTGTCTGTGAGTGTGTGTCTGTGCATGTGTGTGCGTGTGAGTGGGCACAGTGGTATATTATAAGCCCAGGAGTACATGAGCTATTGGGAGGGTGTGAGATTGTGATAGACGTGTGCAAGTGTGTGTGTCAGAGAGAGAGGGGGAAAAAAGGCGTAGCTGACATTTACTTAGCTCTTCTCCTCTAGGCTTTTTGTGCCCCACATTCACAGAGGAAGAATAACACTCACTCTTGTTTTTTAAAACTTTTTGCTGCTGTCTTCACATCTTAGCCTCTGACACTACATTACATTGTGCTGCTTGTTCCAAATGGAAGAGGAAAGATGGGGAAAAACTCCACTGTTAGAGAGCATCTTGTTTTGTTTCAGTCAGATGACTAGGCTGATTTAAATGAGGAATTCTTATCTGCTTTGTTAGAGTGAAAAAATAGTACATGCCTATATCTACATTAGCAGCACATTATATTAAAACAACAACAAGCCTTTCTAATGCAACTCCAACAGATGGAGAGTGAAATGTACAAAATTAGTGTAAAATCTGCAAATGCTGTATTTACATCAGGGCCCAATCCCACTGCAGAACAGTGAGGAAAATACTGCAACGAACTGTTTATACTGAAGGCTGTAATGCAGTGACATACCTGTTTAATTCAATAACTCAGACCGCGGACTTCTGACTTTATTTTAAATTCATGTCATGCACATAATTCACTGACAGAGAGAGAGAGAAAAAAACTGCAGTTGCAGTTATCAAATCATATTTTATTTCATCACAAAAATTACAGGTTATTTTACCACTCGCTCTTAAAAATCAGCTTCTTGTATTTTATTTGCCAGGCGTCTCTCTGGAGCTCGGCAAATAAAATCTGCTATGAAACTAGTTCCCTTCCTGAAGCATAACTCGAGTTTTTAATAATCATTCAGCCAAGAGAAATTGGCATAAACGTACTTTTCACACTTGAAGCAGGACGGTAAAACAAAAAAAAATAATTAATCTCCTTTTTATTTTCAGTCATTTGTATTTTTAAGTGCCACGGTTTCAGCACTGATTACAAAACACTGTGGCCTGATTTTTACTTACAGCGACAATCTGATCAGACTAATAACACTTACTTTGTCATACTTGTAACACACACTGAGCAATCATCCAAAATCCAGGCTTAAAATGTGTGCTAATCTAGGTGTGCTAATTATTTCATTGATAAGCTGCTTGGACTCCAGTGGTAAAGATAATGGCCCAGACAGTACCCTGTTGCCTGTAAATGAAGACATTAGGTGTTTGGTTACTAGCAAAGTATGCTATTCTCAACAAAGATGAATTAGTATGAACCAATGCTACGATCACAACAATGTGTACAGCACAAAGAAGTGTGTCTATGACCAAATTTCACTGCAGTGTTTAAACTTTAGGTGATGTGGCTTCAGTTTACCAATGTTCCCAAAAGCCTCACATGAAGGCAGTCAGTATAAACGGTAACCAAAAACAACCCTAAACCAACATCTGAGTTCAGCTAATCTAGATGAGTTCAAATTAAACCTCCTCCCTTGGGCAAGCAAAAGTTGCCAAGTTTAACTTGGATGGGATTAAAAATTCTTACAAAAACTAACAATATTCACAGCTATGGAGCCTGGTGGATTGAACTATGTGGGGCTGCTTTATTGTCCCCAGACTGCAATGAATTTAAAAATTGCATCAAGTTGTGTTATAGGGCCGCAGTCCATGACCTAATCCTTTAGAGAGGATGGGCAGTACATCAAGATGATGACCAAAAGCAGAAAAGTGAAACCGGAATGGCTGAAAAAGAATTAGATTCATATCCCCAGACGGTCAAGTGAGAGTTGTGACCTTAACTGATGGGATACTTTTTTTTTTTTTTGAAAAAGCACTGGGACTGCTTTTAAATCAGTCTCAGTTTCACTGTTTCTGTTTCTCAGCATTACAGTTTTGACATGGCTCTGGTATGTGGGCGTAGGATCAAGGCTAATTGTAAAGTTGGACAAAAAGTAAATGTTATGCGTCTCACAGATCCTGCGAGTGTGTGAAGACAGCAGTGTTTCCTCTTGCCACCAGCAACAGAACAGAACAACTCTTTGCTCGAGTTAGCTGAAGCAGCCCTAGGGAGGAAATAATGGTGACCTGCAAGGCAGCTTCTCATTCAGGTGTTCGGTGAACATTTTGCAGAAGTGGTAAATTATAACATAGATGAGCAATGGAAGAAAATTCTGCACCGCAAACAAGGCGCAGTGGTTTCCATGAGAGAGAATATCTCTCTCTGGCCTGGCCTCTGGACTTTGTAACCTTTTGCAGAGTGTTATTGGTCGAGATAATAGGTGGTGATAATCACCTCTAATACCCAGTACACTTGGACCTCTTAGCCCAAAGGAAGATGCTACAACGGTCCCTGAAGAAAGGTTTATTGGCAGGGAACTTGTTTGTCTGTGCAAACCTTTTCTTCTTAATCCTGTGAACACTAAAAAGACTGAAACGAATCACAAAGCAAACGAAAGAGACGCCGGGGAAAACAAGGTGTCTGCGTGTGAAGAACATTGCTACTGAGTAGTGCAGTATGGTGCAAAAGTCTTGAATCACCCCTCAAAGCCAGACTTTCTTGTCATTTTTAAATCAGTCTTGAGTAGCAGTTCTCCAAGCTTTCTAAAGGTCTTTTCAGATTCGGCTATTGTAGCTAATCATTTTCAGAGGAATGTCTTTATTCGCTATATTGGAGACAATTGAACAAAGAATGAATTTTAAATTGTGTCTTTAGGCACTTTGTTACTAACCTTTTGTAAAAACATGTCATTTATTCACATTTCTTTAGTTGAATCCATGGAAAAATGCCAAAGTGTGACAGGCATAAAATAATATTTTTGCGCTAACAAGGTGATTCTAGAAGGGCTAATAGCCAGAAACTGGGCAAATCCCAGCATGGTGTGGAATGTGTCCTTAAAGTGAGAAAATTGGACAACTGGAGGAGAAAAGAAGTGACAGGTAGGCAGATGAATAGTATCTGAAACTCATGTCCTTAAGAAATAAGGGGAAAAATCCATCAAAAACCTGACACATGACCTGAGAGATGCGTCTGGATCTTCAGTTGATCCATCTACTGCTCACTGAAGCTTCATCCAAAATGGTCTCAGTGGAAGGGTGGCTGTCAGGAAGCCATTCTGAAGGAAGGTTTTACAGAGTCATCTATTCTAATTTGAAATTTTTCATTAAAATTGTTGTCAGTATATAAAGAGGATGTCACGAGAGAGGTACAACAGTGAGAGTCTACAGACATCTATAAAGCACAGTGGAGGCTTTGGATGGTATGGGACCGTAATTCCACCAGTGGTGTTGGGGATCTTGTCAAAATTAATGAAATTATGAACGCAGAAAACTACCATCAGATTTTGATCCACCATGGAATACTGTCTGGAAAGGATCTGAGTAATTTTTAAACACGATTGAAAAACACACTCTGGAACACCATCAGTCATAGATCGGCCTCCCCAGAGAAGAGGTTTGGAATTAAGGACATGACCTCCCAGAAGGGCTATTCCTTAAAAAATGACAAGAAAGCTTGCCTATGTAAGTTCAGGTGTTGGCTTTCAATGGTTAATAATGTTAACTGTTTTGCCTTATATACATGTTCCATGTATGCTTGCATAAGCATGGAAATCATTTTCCATTTTCCCAGCAAAACAAAAAGAAATGAAGAGTGGCTTGAGACTTTTACTCAGTGCTTTTTTCCCCTTTTCCACAAATCAAAGGGAAAGTAAATCAGCAGTATACTCAACACAAAGAAGTCACGCAGAGGTGTGTGTTTGCATAAAAATAGAACAAAGCTAGGTGTGGGGCTCTGAAGGACAAATGCAATTCTAATAGATGCTAAAAGACAGGCCTGTGAAGACACCAAGCTCTTCTCTTCTTTTCTCTTCTCTCTTCTGCAGCCTTGAGTAGTCTGTATGGGCCTTTTTTTATTATATACAAATACATCTTACAAACTTTTAATAGTGCTGCCTTCGTCCTCAGCACAAGGACATCTGTGAGCTGATGGATATCTGAGAAGTGCTTACCCAAATCCCCCGGGTCCTGAACGGAAACAGTCATCGTTCTTGGCTTACATCTGTTCATTTAAGAAAAACTGCAAATTTGCAATAATTTAGTCCGCTTGCTGACATATTACTGCATGATAAGCGGGAAACAAAACTGTTGGACCTATGGTTTTTGCATCATTAGAAGTAACAAATGGCTATAATATAATATTATGGGTTACTCTGACATTTTTTAATTACTTGTTTGTGTGTGCACAAAAACCCAAACAGTCTCAACCAAAAGGCTTCTTTTGTTAGTCCTCATTAATCCTAAACTTATGTATTTCAAATAATATTTGAAAGAAAAAAAAACAATAAATCTTTTACAGGCTTCTCTTCTATAAGCTGTGTTTATTTGCACTGTTGAGGGATGTTGAGATTATTTTTGCCACTTTAAAAATGTCTAGATTTAAAAACTATTTATTCACCTTTTTTAACATGAGTTGTCTACTAAACTGCTCATTAACACAGTTGTCTGATGAGCCAGTCACATTGGCAGCAACTCAATGTATTTAGGCATGTAGACATGCGACCTGATGAAGTCCAAACTGAGCATCAGAATGGGATAAAAAAGGTAATTTAAATGACTTTGGGGCATGGTTGTTGATGCCATGTGGGCTGGTCTCTGGAGTTAACAGAGAATGGTCTGAAAAAGAAAATAACATGTGAGGTGAAAATGTTAATTTCAGAAATCAGAAGCGAATGGCCAGGTTGCTTAGAGCTGATAGGAAGGCAATGGTAACTCAAATAACCGCTTGTTATAACGTCAGTATGCAGAAGAGCATCTATGAATGCACAACACATCGAACCTTTAGCAGATGGACCACAGCAGCAGAAGACCACATTGCGTGCCACTCCTGTCAGCTAAGAACAGGAAAACAAGGTTAAGTTCAATCCAATAGAGCATCTTTGGGATGCGGTGGAACAGGAGATTGGCATCAAGCATGTACAGCTGACAAATCTGCAGCACTTGAGTGATCCTATCATGTCATGTGCTGAATGACAGTCGACTAAATAATAAGCTGAATAATTAATGTACTTGAGCTCTAAATGGGCCACTACCCATCAGAAAACACAGTCACCACTATGTCTCAATGCAGCTGTATTATATGATAGATAGGACTGCTATTCATGGTGCATATTGTCTGAGATTGCACTAAGTGATCAATAAGGTATTTTGCTTGCCTAAAAGAAAGGAATTCACCCGCGCAGTGGACATGTTGACTCTGCAGCTTGGTGACACAGCTCTCATTTATTTCTAACCCACCCTCCACCGCACCCCCGTTCACTCTTTTTAGCTAATCCGATCAGAGTGTACTTTCCTACAGAGACTTGGAAGAAGAGGCCTGTGGGAAGTCTTCCCTGCTCAGTTGTGTCGTAGGACTGTGTGATATTTATTCAGAATCATCATTTGTTTTCTTGCAGCAGCAGTAAAAGCGTGGGATTGCGTGTGGTTGTTGCTGGCTCTTGATAATAATAGACTTACTGAAGGTGGAGGATGAGAAAGTATTCAAAGTGCTGTCAGTGGTGCAGGCACAACACAAAAGTACCACTTTCTTACAGTAATACCTATTCTAACACATATACCTATAATCATAACTAAAGGGTTGCTTTGCTGAAAACATCTTCCTTTCATTTTAGAAAATGGACTCCCAACCTAGAATTCCTGTTTTCTGCACTTCTAAAACCCAACTTCAGTGCTATTTGTGATCAGTCACGGCTTCTTTGGGTTACTTGCTTCTGTTGAAAGTTAAGAAAAGGAACATTTTATTCTGTGCAAAGCCAGCTGTGTGAGAAAAAGCCTATCAATTAGGCTTGAAAGTGTTATGTGTGTGGTTTCGTTTAATCAGTCCCACACCTGCAAGAAATGTGGCAACACATTCGAACTGTAAGTGATTCTCTACACTTATTCTTTCTCTTTCTCTCACTCGGCTCATTTTTCCTCACCTGAACGCTCGTCTAAAATGGATTTTCACCTCTGTTCTCTTTCTCTCATCTCTTTATTTCATTTTTCTTTTTTTTGCATCACTCTCACACCCTCATCGTTGTGTTTATGGCCCATGCTGATTTTATGCCAGTTGGAATCATTTTAATTGCCACCTCTCTCTGTTTTGAAAGACAGGTTTGTGGCATCTGGAGGCCCTAGGCCAAAGGCTGTAGCTGTTTCTATCTGTCATTGACATGCAGGCATGAATATTGGCACCTGCACAGTGGTGCACATAAGCTAACGGGCTACGCTTTCACGCTGCTGCTTAGCACTCAGATTCGTGTTGCTAATAACTCAAGAAATTACAGGGCTGCAGTGTTACTTTTCATGAGTGCCACTTTCACTCTATGGCAGCTGTTTGTGTGTTCGTGCAGTGTGTAACGTGTGTTGTACGTATGTCAAAGAGAGCAGCAAGATGAAAGTCTAAAATGTTATTTACAGCCATGCTGGAGATGTGGGCATCAGCGCCTCTGCACCATTCGCTTAATATTCCCCGTGATCTCCTGTCATTTGCTATTTAAGTAGCTGCACTTTTCTTGCTGTTGAATGTGGGAGGAAAACAATGTTACTCGCACTTAAAAGCAGACCCAATGTGCCAGATATTATTGGCTGACTTTCTCTCTGTTGATGAGTAACATATCATTTGAGCTGAGAGAAGCCAAAGATGTCATTTAGACAAAGTATTGTTCTTGAATGGTCCTCCTGCCTAAAAGCAAAGCATGCGATGTTTGTTGATCGACATAATAGGACCTGCAGAACAGTGACACCTTTGAGAAGAGTTTGTGGGTCTGTTAAGTGGTCATGTCACAGCAAGGTGGTAATTTTCTTGTGAAATGTCATGTTTTTGCTTTCTGGTGAAGTCATTGATTTTTTTTTTAAGCCACAGGAGTGGAGTAGTGTATGGGGAGAGGAGAGCTGGCAGACAATGAGACAAGAGATGTCGAACTTGACACACAACAAAAGGTTCTCAGCAGGCTTCAGACCACCCAAGGACCAACCCTCGTCAACTGATCGTTTGATTTACCTGCCTTTATTCGTGTTACCAGTCAATCAAAATAACTTTTGTTTACCATTCGTTCATTTAGAGAATTTACCAAAGCAAACCAAGCCAAACTAAGCCAAAAATCGTTTTATTGCGTAGTCAGCAAGAATGAGAAAGTGGTAGAGATTAACTGAAAACACGCAATTTAACTTGTCAGTGTAACACTGCCAGCCATCATTTCGTGCCTCCTTGTAGTGATTCTGTGTTTACATAGTGCTTCTATGTCCACTAACCAAACAAACCAACCAAATGTCCACTGATCAAGACCAAAATGAATGACAAGTCAGCTATGAAGTGGTATGAATCTCAGAGCGCGATCTGTGGATACTGAGGTGCATGATGCGCAGAGGATGCCAACCTTCTGCAGAGTCAATCACTACAAACATCCAAACTTCATGTGGCCTTCAAATTAGATCAAGAACAGTGCTTAGAGAGCTTCATGGAAGCTCCAAGGCCAAGCAGCTGCATCCAAGCCTTACATCATCAAGCACAATGCAATGCGTCGGATGCAGTGGTGTAAAGCACGGCGCTACTGTACTCTGAAGGTCGCAAATCAAGCTTGTCTGTCTGGTAATCTGATGGAGGAGTCTGGGTTTGGCAGTTGCCAGGAGACTGGTACATGTCTGACACTTGTTGTGACAAGTGTAGCGTTTGGTAGATGCTACAACATAACTGCACACCAGCGCACAAAGCAAGGTCCATATTGACGTGGATGAGCGAGTTTGGTGTAAAGAACTTGACTGGCTTGACTTGCATGAGTCCTGACATCAACCCCCAGAACACCTTTGGGATGAATTAGAGCAGACACTGTGAGCCATCCCTTCTCATCCAACATCATGTTTGACCTCACAAAGAATGGTCAAAAATTTCCATAAACAGACTCTTAAACCTTGAGGAAAGACTTCCCAGTGTTGAAACTGTTACAGCTGTAAAAGGTGGGCTGACATCATGTTAAACCCTATGAATTAAGAATGGGAAGGCAAAATAGTGTATCTTCAATATAGTCATCTCAATTGCATAGCTCCGACTTCTTTTAAGACGTTCTGTTTGCAAGAGGGAGCCAATCGGAAGACTGTCCTACAGGGAGAGTTTAATCAGGTTGTGTCAGAGTATAAACTGAGGGACTGCCCAGTGTAAGATAAATAAGGATAATTCTCAATGCTAAATAATTCAAAGCCACTCTGGATGAGAGAATAAAAATATGGAGGTTAAGTGGACATAATAGGTCCTCTTTAACTCTCAAATATTAATCAGTATCATCAGCACATATCCAGTATCAGTCAGGCTGTAACACAAGCAGTTGAAATCCAAGCATACTTCAGCAGTTTTGTGAATCCTTTCTTGCAAGTACAGAGTTTTGAAAATGCTTGCCAAGCCTTCTTTTATATAAACCAAACATGAGACCACTGTTGAGTCTGTACCAAGATCATAGACACTGACACGGTTGTCTTATTACCAGGTGAGGCTATATGAAGTGATGGATCAACTAGGCTGCTTGCTTCTAATAGACTCTTTAGGTTTTATATGTGTCTTCATCTCCTTTAATGGACTTGGCTGTCACAGGAAGGACACACGATGAGATCTTACTCTGAGATGTGTGCGTTGCGAGCGGAGACCGGAGAGGTAGACTGATGACTCCAAGTCTGTTTACTCGCTAAATGCGAATCACCTCCATGAGATTTCACTTTACTTTATGAGCAAGATCTCCCTCTGCAGTGTGATGCCTGGTTGTAAGTGTGCAACTGTGTGCCTGTGTGTGTTTAGGGTGGTAGATTTGGATTCGCAGGACGGTCACCTTTGCAGTAAAATCTTTATTAGAGACAGAACGGGCCAACAACCTGCTGTCTGTTGTCCTCGGGCGCAGGTATTTGTGTGCTGCCAAACATTTGAGGGGACGTGCTGTCAGATGACTGGCGAGGTGGGACAGATGTCCAGCCAATCTGAGACTTTGGCAGCTGTGACTGCGGTTACCAGATGTTCCTATCTTACTAATGTTGCCCCTCTTATTCAGTCACAGTCAGAAATAGAAAAGAGATGAGGCTAACTGTGTTTAGCCAAGAGGCAGTATTTCATGGCGATGTGTTTTTCTCTCTGTGAATGCTGAAGGCAGTGAAGCATTTCCTGCCACTTTTAATGGACTTCTATTCAACTTTCCAGTCCTCTTCCACTTTTATAGCGCTGCCTTTTCCCTCTGAAATCCTCATTCACTGCAGATTTCTGTCCTCTTTACGCTGTCGGCTCTCTGTTGGCCCTTACATATACCCTCTGCGACATGGCTGGTATTTGAATATGAATGTTGCTCTGAGTGGTTTATTTTTAAATATTTCTTTAGCTCAAGTTGTCACAATGTGCAGAAGTGTATGAGCTTTGTTGGTCCCTAAAGGGGATTTGTGGCTCACAGTGCCATCGCCCCACCCTCACCCTCTCTGAGTCCATCTGTGCTCAGGATGTTTGTTGTGGTTTTGGGTGAGATTTAACGGCTGGAAGAGTGGAATGGTTTCAGTTTTTTGGTCTGGGCAAAAATCTGTGTGTTGGGCACAAGGGTGTGTTTTCAAGGCCACACAAACACTTCCAGTCTGGCCCCAGGCTCACACCGCACAGGAAGCAAGTTATTGAGTTGTAATACTCAGGTTTACGATAGCTTTTCAATAGATTCCCTGCCCTTACTTACGACTCCTTTCTTTTTAGATTAATATCGCAGCTGCGGTAGAAAAAGCTGTTACAGGATAATGATTATTTCAACAATCACATCTCATGGGATTCAGCAGATGGCTGTTATGGTAAAACAAGTCAAATGGATCCAGTGTAGATAAGTGAGATGAATCAATAGATGTTCTGATAGAAGAAAAAATGTGATGTGATTAAAGTTAGAAAGCTACTGAGCAGTAGAAACTTTGACTGTATATCACAGGTGTCAAACATAAAGCCCAGGGGCCAAAATTGGCCCAGCAAAGACTCCAATCTGGACCACAGGACAGCTTTGGGAAATGTGAGGGAAGGCATAAATTTTGTACTTTTAACTGCATTTTCATAAGTTTTACACCTTTTCCTGCTAATAAAGACCTCCCACATGGCCTTTCATATTACACCAAAGTAAAAGATAAACAATTAAATGACAGAAACAGAAACCTTCCTTTTCTCACTATCTAGAAATTTATGGGGGGATTTTTGCGGGTTCACAGTTAAAAAAAAATAAAATAAAGAACACCCACCACCACCCCCGCCTAAAAACCAAACAAAAGGACATATTCTAAGAATTAACAAAATCTTGCTTTTTTTTAATTAAAGGGCAGCCTAGGTATTGTTGTTGAAATATTACACATTTAAGTCTTACAATTTAAGCCCAGAGAGTCATGGCGACACATTTCTTTCATTTACCAGAGCAGCATTTCACTGTTTGGCGGAAAAAACTGAGAGCTGTTGAAATTGCACTTCTTTTTCTAATACAAAGATGTCTCAGGGATTAAGTGTAGTTAAACTTCTTTACACTGATGGAGTGGAAAGGGGAGTTTCACTTGGCTGGCCCACTCAAGATCAAAGTGGGCTGCATGTGCCCCACAGTGTAAAATGATTTTGACATGCCTGCTGTATAGAAAAGATGAAGGTAGCTTCAGGGTCTAAAAATTGAAGTCAATGTGGAACCACAGGGTGACTCGTGTGGTTGCAAAAAGAAGTCTGATTGTATATAAGTCTTTGAAAAAGCAGCTCTTGACTCCCTTAACTCTTTCCTCACGAGTTTATGATTTTATTCACTAGTGTCATGCTCACCTCCAGAAGAGCCAAAAATGAGGATAAACTGGGGTTTTCTTTTAGAATGAGCGTACCATGACCTCCATAAGAGTCCTCTTTGGTTTCTCAGCCTGATCCACCTCTTTTTGATGACATCTGGCGTTGAAACACCAAGATGCCCACATGCCTAAAGGCTGAGCTCGAAGCTTCGAAACTAGACTTTACGAGCCAGTGGGTAATGTCACGATGACTGTGTACATCTTTAATAAATAGCCTATGAGTAGAATCAAGTGTATGATTTAGTTTTATTTAATTTTAGTCTTTGCCAAACACATCTAAGCTCACGGCTGAGCATAAAGCCTTAACGTTAGTGCATTAAAGTGCAGAAAAACAGGCTTATAAATAGCAAACCACAAAGTCCATTTAACAGCTTCTGCTTGTATCACACGGGAGTTTATCAGAGCACTTAGGAACTTCGTCTTGACTGAGCTCCAAAAGGCTGCTAAATGGATCTTGCAGTGAAATTGTTTTCCTGTTTCAACTTTTCAAATGATGATTCTGTGCAAGTACAAAAGAGCTTCTTTTTTTGTTACAGAGACAATGTCATACCAAACTAACACACACACACACTCACACCATACAGTATATTTGGCAAGCCTTCAGCACATACAAAGCTCTGGTGTGAAATCATGAAATTAGACCTTCATGCTCATGCTCTTCTAGACCCTGTGGACCGACTGAGCTCCGCAATGTCATTCTGAGGAGAAACATGCTACACCTCTGCAGTGGACACACACGGTCCCACTCAGCAGCAAGCCCTCCTTTCTCCCTTTAATTAAATCCTTTGAATTATTCATTGATTTACGCTAAACATAAGTTATATCCTTTCCAGTGTCCATAGAACTAGATTGATGAACATTTTATAGTCATTGCTTACTATAGTCAGATTGGATCTTTGATCACTGTCCTTATCTCCTCTATGACATGTTTTATGACTGTAATTTAAAAAGATTCAAATTCGAAATAAAAACAACAAAGGAAAATATTCTGGATCCCTTTTTCCAGACTTTTGAGTTCCCGCTGCTTTTGCTTTTATTATACCACTTTGATGGTTTTCTGTCACTTATCACAGGTTCCGTCTTAAAACTGGAGTCTCCCATGCTCCCCCTCTTCCTTGCTCTCTTTCTCTCCCCTCTCTTTAATGATGTGCTTGAGTGATGCTAATGAATGGTTCTCACACCGCTCCTCAGCCTCTCCCCCTCCATTCCCTTTCTTCTTCTTCTTCTCTCCATCTGCCTACTTGATCTGTCAGAGAAAGAGATTTCTCTTCTTCGGTTATGAGACTCCCTCAGGGTGATTCTACAGGAAAACTCTGATGACTTCCCTCATTTTTGGGCAGCCTCGTGATATAATGGATGGAAGGTCTGACTATTTCTGGTGGACGGTGCATCGGAGAGGCTCACAGTTGCAGTCAGGAGGGAGTGTATGGGTAACAGGGTGGATGATGCGCAGTGTGTAGGTGGCCCTGCTGACACATGAAGGTGTGTTTGTGTATAGACGTATAGCTTGTGCTCTCTTGATGCACGAAGCAGAAGAAGAGCCGTGTGTGATGCTCTGCACCACCATGACTGATGTCGGGACTCACAGTTATGATCATTTTTAGCAGTGCAAAAATTCTATCTGGACACATTTGTTAACAAATCAATACTTTCATTCAGAGACTGTTTTATTTATCAAATACTGAAGTTTATTATCAGGCGAAAACATTTTTAGCAACTTTGATTGACGAGGATCCAACATTGGCTCCTCATCTTAGACCTCAGGCTCGACATTGGCGAGAACCACCACCGTTGAGAAGATCAAGTGGTGGCGTGCGCCCGAATGCAAGCGGGACCTTGCAGTGGCGCTGGGTGCAACCGTTCTTGACATTGACCCAAACCAGCCAGTGGAGGCCACCTGGAACAATATAGCAACCAGCGTCCTGGGGAAGAGCAAGCCAGGAAAACGCTTTATTGACAAGCAAATATGGTGGTGGAACCTAGAAGTCCAAATTTCCGTGAAAGAGAAGAAGTCTGCGCTGAAGAAGTGGCGCCAGTCCAGACACGACGAGGACTACAAACGGTACAAGAACCTGAAGGCGAAAGTTTCGTTTCGTCAAGGGGTCTGGCACTACTGACACCATTCATGCTGCGAGGCTGCTTGTGGAGAAACGCCGGGAGAAGAAATCGACAGTCCACATGGCCTTCCTTGACCTGGAGAAGGCATTCGACAGAGTACCGCACGATCTTATTTGGCATGCCCTACGTTCTCATGGAGTCCCAGAAGCTTATGTTGACTGGGTCAAATTACTGTACACAGACGTCACCAGCATCGTCATGTGCCCTGTGGGGGTGCTGCCTTTCACTATCAACGTAGGTGTACACCAAGGCTCGGCACTTTCGCCTCTTCTGTTTATACTATGCATGGACACTGTGACCGCTGATCTCCAACAACCTCACCCATGGTCACTCTTATACGCCGACGACGTATTCCTAGCGGATCAATCTAGAAGTGAGCTGCAACAGCACACACAGCAACGGAAGACGCGCCTGGCCGATCATGGTTTGAGACTCAACATCAAGAAGGCCGAGTACATGGAAGCTGGCTCCCAAACTGATGGCACCATTAACATTGACGGGGAAGACCTGAAGAAGGCCGACCAATTCAAGTACTTGGGATCGATGATCAGTGGCGATGAGGATATCCTTCTGGACGTGCGAGCAAGGGTCAATGCCGCATGGATAAAGTGGCGTCAAGTGACGGGTGTGCTATGCGACCGTCGAATGCCAGACCATCTCAAGGCGAAGATTTACAAGACTGTAGTCCGCCCAGTTGCCCTGTATGGATCGGAGTGTTGGCCAGCCACCGCCAAGCATGAACAGGCCCTGCACACGATGGAAATGCGAAAGCTCAGGTGGTGTCTAGGCCTCACGCGTTGGGGCCAAGTCATGAATGAAGATGTCAGAAAGCGGCTCGGCATCGCACCAATCACAGAGAAAATCCGCGAGGCACGGCTACGGTGGTACGGACATGCATTACGCTCAGACGACAGCTCAGTGGCGAAAACGGCAATGAGGCTTGAGCCCGGTGGCCAGCGACCCCGTGGCAGGCCGAAGAAACGGTGGATGGATAGAATAAAGGAAGACTTGAAGATCGTCAATGCCACCCCAGAAGACGCCCTCGATCGTGCCAAATGGAGACGGATTTGCCACAAAGCGGACCCTGCCATGCGGGACAAACGCTAGAAAGAAGAAGAAGATTGAGTTGGAAATTGTCAAATTAAAACACTTTGTAGTCTATTCTGTCACTAGTTTAATAAAACTGGTAAAGGAGGGAGACCTTTCTTGAAGAGGTAGGAAATCCTCTGATGTGTCCAAAAAAATATGGACTGTACATCTATGATATTTGAATCAATGATGCTCCAATTTAAAAAAAAAATGTTTTAAAAATCTATATTAAATTAAAAACAAATCTGGTGAAGGTCTCAGAGGGGATTGTCAAGGTATCCACGATGAACAAAATAACCCTGCAAAAGAAATGCACTAGTTAGTATTTCTACATTAGTGATTAATTAAAGTAATGCTATACATTTCTCAGACGAAGCAATTCAGTTGAGATTTCTGGTCATCTCTCAACATGAGCATCATCATCTGATCGATCTTTAATGAATTCTTGCTTTAAGAAAGGTAAAAGGGGATTGCAACAAATATAATTTTGATCTCAAACTCCTTAAAGTGTTTTTAAATAGAACAAATAAAACAACATGAATATATACAAAGTACAATACTGTTCCCTTAAAAGTAAATGCTGCCCAAGGCAGCTCACTCTCCATTCAGAGCCATTTTCAGCAAAAATGCACATTAATCAGTTCATTTAGCTTCAGGAGCAAGGAAAATACACAAGGAAACACATCTCAGTGCACACATGCCAAAAGATTTAGCAGTTCAGCGACATGGGTCACGTAGCTTTAAATAATGCAAAATTAAAAGTTATTATGTTACTGATCGTATTTTCTCTCTGAAACAGGCCTTTATACCACTTGTTCATTCACTTTTTCATAAACTCATCATCTTCATCACCTCCTCCCACTTTTAGTTTCTAACTTTCTCATAATTTTAGTTCTTGCCCTCTCTCCCTCTCTCTCTCTCTCTCTCTCTGTCTCTCCCAGCTATGAAAACAACCTCAGATAGCCAGCTCTGTTTACTTCATTTATTCTGGCTCCACCCTCTTATTTTTTTAGCCCTCCCTGCATTCCTTCTGTGCTCTTATGCCGTTTGCTATTCTCATTCTTAATTTTGTTCCCTTGTGTTTTGTTATTCTTGATTCTTGTCTTTTTTATTCTGGTCCAGTAGTCTCTATCCTCACCCTGCTCTACACCCATCCAACCTTTTCTCCCTTTATCCACTAAGCTGGCATCAGATGTGCCAGTGTGGATCAGATAATCAAGTCTTGGCTTCCCTGCACGCACTGACTGGTGCATGTGCACATGCAGTTAAATAGTTAAAAGGAATGTAGCTGAGGAAACGGTTTATGGCCCCAGTGCTTTGTTAAGGACTGGCAGACAAACAATTAAACTGCACACTAATTGACTTAGCGTAACCCAAGCAGACAAAAGACTTCCTGTTCTATGTTTGACCTTTGAACTCAGTTTGTGACTCCTACCCCCTTCATGCTAGCCATGGGATGAGAGTATGTCATCAGGGATTGTTCTCAGAAAAGATTCCTGGTGATTTTGGAATGAACCTCACTTTGGGAGTAGAGCGAAGTGACTGTGGGAAATGGAAAATGAAAGACAGATTCATGCACATCCACACATGAATAACAGTGTTTTGGTTTCATTGGAGAAGATAGGGGTGGATTGACAGAGCTTGCAGAGCAAAGCTTCAACTATGCTGACAAGATATAACAAGAGAGGAGTGGGAGAATTGTTTTCATGTGTGGAGAAAAAGCAGAGGAGGCAGCGTTATCTAAGTCCTTGAAAGCAATTTCCCAGAGCAGAATGAGATATAGATGGAGAGTGAAAGAGAGGGAGGTATGGATAGAAGAGAGAGCTAAATGGGGACAGTGTATGAACACTCGAGACATCAGGTTCATTTGAGCTTCTCTGTCATACGACCTCTAATCATTATATCCAATGCCAGGAAATTGCAATCATTTTCCCTCATTCTGTTTTCTTAATTGACTGCTCTTCAATCACCGCAAGTGTTACGAGTGGAAACCACATATGAAATATGAGCTTTATGAATCTGGGATCATGCACACCAGAAGCAAGTTAGCAGTATATTATCTGACATTTGTACCTCATGACCTTGGCTTGGCCTGCTTTCTCTGAAGCCCGGGCCTGAGGAGACAGGCATTATTTGCTCTGGACCTGCAATGGGAATCTGTACAGAATCTGTTGATGTCCTTAGAGTAAAATAGATAGTGGTGAGGATAAAGTTTCTCTAGCTCAGCTCAATCCCGCAGCATTAGCCTGTGTACACTTGATTGGCGGTGCACTTTTTTTCTTTATCTCTGTTTATCTGTGATTTATCTGCTTCAGCAAAACCGAAAGAACAAGCGGGTTACTGCTACTCCAGCCCGCCAAAGTCACCGTGTACGTATCTGTACTTACTGCACTTGCAATTCTGTCTCCAAAATAGGAAAAGTTTTTGGGACATGTTTGGAAATCAGCTTATTTACTTTATTGCTGGTAAGGCAGCTTTAAATCTTAACATGATGACAAAACTCTGGGGAGCTGCTGGCAAAAAATAGTTCCACCATGTATCACCCCACATGGCCTCAACGTCTTGTTTTTACATTCTGGGTTTTGTAAGGATTTAACAAATGAGATAAAAGATGCTAATCTGTGAGTGTTAGATGTGCCAGTTGGCAGTTTTGGGATATTTTCCACTGAGGTATGCTAGCATTTCTCCACCTTGTCTGATCTCCCAACTCTGAATAACTCTGCTTCTTATTCCTGGGTTCTGAGTTCATGCAAACAAATGCATATGTTAGATTTATTGGCCAACCTGAACTGAATACACAGAAGAAGTTATAGCAATCATAAAAAAAAGGATTCTCTACCCTCAATAAACATGAAGCCATAATTTTGTGCAAAGTGCAACTAAAATATACAAAGTCAAAGATTTATTTATTCAAATAATTAATCAGTGAGGAAAATGTGCTTAAAATAAACTGAATGTATACCAATCTTGTAAATTTGATTTGTTACAATGATTACATTGTAACGCATGTAACAAAATTACATGGAAAATGTATATGTAAATAAATTAAAGTCACCATTTTGGGCAGGATTTATTGTGTGGATGGTTGCTTGTTTGATTTTCCTAAACCGTAAGTGTATATAATATATCCTCAGAACTGAGAAGCTGCCTTTAGTGCTGAAAAGTGATAAATCACCTCTGCTCATTATAACCCTTAAGTTTTCCATGCATTTGAAAATGGAGACCTACGCATCCTATGCTTCTGCTTAAACATAACCAATTAAAAGAAAAGCACCCTCATCAACATGTCAGAATTTATTCTCTTCTAGCACCTAATTTTTTTTATCTGCAGTCATCTAATTCTACTTGTGTCTCCCTCTGCTCTCCATTATCAGGCTGCTGCTGAGTTTGCTAAGACCCACCTGCCAGAGGCTCTGCGCCAGCAGCTACTGACCTATGAACGGGAGAAAGAGCGAGACAGGGAAAAAGACAAGGAGAAAGATGAAAAAAGGGAGAGGATAAGCCTCTCCTACCCCTCCATCCTGGAGCAGCAGATACTGACGCTGGACAGAGAAATGCTGGAAAAGCTCTCTGCCGCTTACAACGAAGCAGGTGCGTATTTGCCCGTTCACGTAACTTCACACATGATACGTTCTGCAAATATGCCAACTTTCTTCCCTTTTTTTGTTGTTGTTTAGATGCTACATTTGTTTGGTAGCTAGCAACTATCAAAATACACGCATACAGTATTTCAGCCTACACGTGCAACCACAAAACTAAAGCGCATACAGATAACACAAGATGGAAGCAAAAGGTGTTTTGCTGCAGTGTCCCCTGTAATGCTGCACACAAACTATTTTCTTCTCCACTATTTCATTTGACGGTTGTTGAATAGTGACTGTCAGCACCCCAAGGCCTTGCTTATTCAGCTGTTTAAATACAAGTTGATCTTCACAAGGCTTGTAGTAATTATCTCGGGAGGCATGCAAGGAGAGAGAGGTAATGCAAGAGAGAGAGAGTGATGGATAGAAAGAGGTAGGAAAAGGCTCAGAGGATTGGATTCATGTGTTGGAAGTGTGTTTTGGTTTTTTTATTGGTTAAAGCTATACAGTATAGGGAAATGGAAGCCCAGAACCACAGGCAGAATAAAACGAGAACAATAAATACAAAACAGAAAGACACACAAAGGGTCGATGGCAAAGTCCAATCTAAGTGCAACTAAACAACCTCAGGGAAGAGGAGGAGAAGGAGGAGAACGATGTGGACATATTCATGAACATAAGTGATTTTGTGCGAGTTTCATAGCAAGTCTTCCTTCTGTGCTGCCTTTATTGGATTATTGAACACAAAGTCAAGAGAGTTTAAATATGGATCGTAAGATTATTTCCTGGTCTCACTGCAGTGACTTTCTGCAACCTCAACAATTCAGCATTTCTGTGGGAAGGTCAGTTTTCCTTCCAGTGTCCCGGTTAAACTAAAGGTGAGAGAGTAAATGCAGGAGGAAGGAGTCTCGAGTAGGTCTTTATTTACAGAATCTGTCTTCAGAGTTGTAACTGCAAAGTTTTGTTTGTATGGACGATTTTCTTCAAGTGCAGTTAATTGCAAAGTTACTGAAAGCAGCTGTAAAGAGCTCACATGGGGCAAGAAGAAAAAAAAACTCGTGGCCTTAATTAATAATTGTAAACATGCATCACAGTTCAAGGGCTGAGCCTCTCACTTGTAATAGACCTGTGAGGTCAGCTGACACTTGAGACGTGCTCATTTGAAGTGGGTTTTGGGGGTTTTTTGGTTTTGTGTACATTTTTGGGGGTGGTGATCATCATGTTGCCGTGTTCCCAGGTCTTCAGTTATTTTAGCGATGCGGTGACTACATACAGTTTCACCGCCGCCTGCTGCAGTGCTGATTCAGACAGATCTGCCTTCCAGATGCAGCTGAATTACCTGCTTTTGTTTCCGCAATTAAAGCAAAATCCATTTAAACGGTAATCAAGGCCGAGCAGACAAAGCAATTAATGCGTGCGTAGCTAATACACACACTCCATACTCGCCAACCTTCTGTGATGTAAACAGGTGAATTTTTCATCATTTCAACACCTCCGGCACCTACACCTGTGTAACATGCATGTTAACTGTAAGCCCTAGACATGCTGTGGAATATGAAATATAATCCGTTATTTTATGGTGTACAGCGCCTGCATGGATGAATTTACTCTTTCTGTAACGAGCAGGAATGAAGGTCAAATCTGTGAAAAATTAGTTATAGCACGTGGGAATTCTCTCATTCAACCGATGACATGAGGGTAAAGAGAAAGCATGGAGGCTAAATGAAAACCTGCATCAACAGTGACATGTGAATCACATCTAAGGTGGCAAGGCGGTCATGGGTATGAAAGAGCCCCTGAGAAGGCCTCACATCCTTCTGTGAATGCTTGACATGTGACAAAGGATGTTAACGAGGTCAATTAGAAACAGAGTTGGAGCTTTCAGTCTGAAGACAGCTGATCCTTCCTTCTCGAAGGTTTGGTTTTGCAGCTGAAGTCACCTGCTCTTTGATGCTTTATCCTCCACCTCCTTTGCTGTCTCTCCATCTGGAGATAATCATCGGCTTTCTGATCTGTCACTCCCAAAAGGGGCCAAAAGTAAATCTCCTCTCCTGATCCCGCTGCCTTCTTCTGTTCTTAAGCGGACCTGTTGCACTGAGTTTCAAAGATACTTTCCACACCTCCATCTGCTCGTATCTTTTTCTTATGCCCCATCCTTCTTTTTGGACGGCACAGCGAGACAGACTGACATGATGCTTCTAGATAAACTTGCAATCTCCATTACAATAAATGGGCTCCTGTGTTGTCTAGTTCAGGGATTGAATTTGCTGTGGCATTTGTTGTGGCTTTCTTGCAGGCGTCTCGGGGGAATCTGCTGATCAGGTAATTGTGCATTCTTGTCCTTGTATCTGATTCCACAATCGCATCGTTTAGGGCGCACAGCTCCCTGCTTTCTGTAGTAATCGGGGGGCCTAAATTGAGCTAGCAGGGGAGGGAGTGAGGCAGAATAGAGATACACACTCTCAATTCAGCTCCCCGTCCCCAGGACAACAGCGTATCAGATTTATCCCCCTGTTCATTCATCCCTGTGTTGTTTATCAGCGAACACAAGCGCCTCAAAGAAAGATAAGGAAGATGGGACTTTGATGCAGTGCCCAGGAGCTTAGAGTCTATTATGGAAACAGTCTCCTTAATGCTGTATGGTATTCTGCTTGTACCAATCTTTATGTGGCTGGGTGACATGTCTACATGCAACAACAGAAAAATTGACTGTTTTGCTTTTGTCCAATAATCTGCAGTCAGCAGAGACCACGCTGACCCGTTAGCCATGTCATCTTAAAAAAAAAATAAAGGCGTCTGTCTATTCTATTAAAAAACTATTTAGGTTGGGAATGTAAGATTTAAATATGTGCAGAAATATTACGTGCACCATAGTCTGTCTCTAGGAAGAAGAAAATATGTGTAACAAAAACAAAATAACTTTTTTGCACAGCAGAAATGAAACATTAATGTACCAACCTCATCCTACACGGCATCATTTTGTTCACATCCTCTCCAGTTTCTGACCTCTAAGAGACACTGTAAGAGTTCCCGGAGGTCATCGGTCTTCATTGACTTTCATCTTCAAATCTCTCAAGAATGAAGCTCCACTTAGTGAGGCACTACTCGTTGTGTTTTTGCTCTCATGCTTATGTTTTTGTGTTTCTTTATTGCCATTAATCATTTAATTTTAGTATGTTCTCTGTGCCACATATTCCCCTTCAGGCAAATATTTGTTTATACCAAATGTGTTTGGTGCAGTTTTTTTTAAACCCTTCTCCTGCAGTGCGTGTGGAATGAGGCTGTGTAAAGTTTGGCGGATCCAGTCCTTTTTCTTTTTTTTTCATAATAATGCCAGTTACATATATAAAATGAGGTCGGTTGCTTTTTCATGACATCATTCTGAAAGTTTTTTAATTAAATGTATTTATTTGCCATAACAAAAAGTCAAATAAGTATGTCATATTTAAGGTTGTCAAACCTAGGCCGTAACCTGACGTGCACCTCCCCAGAAATCTAACTACACATCAGCATCGATAGAGACCACCCAGGTTTAAATACAGTAATTTGCTCAAATTTACTCAGTTGATCTAAGTGGAATGATTTGAAAAGATTATTTGAGCTACGGCATCATGATCAAAAACTGACCATGAACTTGGTCTGCTACCACCTAATACTACAGCTAGAGTGGTTGTTGAAGTTGTTTGAGAATGTCGGCTCTTATAACTTATTTTCGATCATAATCAGACAAAACTCAGCCTCCTGACTGTGTCTGTGCTGCTACTTAAACAGAAACAGTTACAGCTGACTAAGTATGACTGATGGCTGTTGTTACTTTAAAAAGCACTTTAACTAAATGTTTGTTCAAACAAAGTCAGCTCGCAGCAGTTTCTTTCAAACTCTGCAGCCACTTTGTTTATGAGGCAGAAGAAGAAACAGTTTGAATTTTGGTGCCAGTAACTATGAAGGCCAGCAGGGTGTTATGATTCCAACTAATCACTGTGAAGGCGCTTTCGTGCATGTCATCAATGTCTACCCTGTGACCTGAAACTGATGGATATTTGGTGGCTGCACGTCACTCTGTGGTGTTTAAAGAATGGAGAAAATTATTTCTGGGATTAGGTAAATAAAGTGAGAATAGGACACAAAGATTAAAACCTTTTACAAATGTTCAGGCTAGACAAAAGTAGTTTACACTGGTTGCTGTAACATCAGCTTTTTTTGGCCAACAATATCTTTTATTGAATAATTGCCCAGTCACAGCATTATATATCTGTATAAAGAGGAAAAACAAACAAAAATCATCATGTGAATGGATTATTTATAGGGTATTAGATAATCAGATGTTACCAACATCGAAGTCAGAACAATTCTCTCTAGATAACTTAAGAGAGGGCCCTAAGGGCTCTGAAAGGCCTGATAAAATTAGTGACTTTTTTCAACTGGCAGTGTTGAAGCTAAGGTAGAATATCTCCAAAAGTTGAATCTGTTCATCTGGACGTAGCGTTTTGTCGCTACGTCCAGATGAACAGATTCAACTTTTGGAGATTTACTTTCCTGGATGATTGAGAATGCATCAAGACCTAAGGTAGAATACCATCCCTTCATTTTAAAAGGTCAGCATCAATCAGTTATATTGCAATAATGTTAGGAATGTGTCAACTTTCTGCAAATGAGCCTCAGAGCATGCCATCATATAAGCCCTGTCTTCATGCTTCCAGTCTCTTTACAGCAGATTCAGAGGAATCCTCCAGTAATACGTGATGTAATTTAGGAGCAGACCTCAAGCGTTCCTCTTTCTGTTGTGGTCAAAGGGAGGAATAGATTATGACTGATCAGTTTGTAAGTATTTAAAAACAGACTGAATGGTAGGAAAAGCTGTAACATCAGCTTAACACTGAAGAAAACTAGTATTGAACACGTTTGACGGGCTCCAACGTCAGACATACGTCACAGTCACACCTCCGTTTTCCTGAACTCACCATGGAGACTGCTGCCCACTGCAGGACTGTACAACCTTTGGATAGATTGAAAAAAGATTGTAAGCTTGTTTTTTTTGTGTGTGTGAGAGAGAGAGATGAATTCACTCTCACCTTAGAATTCAAGTATTAAGTCTTTGCAAGATTGATGTTGTTTCTAAAAGAGTTGTTAAGGTCTGTAAGGCCTCAGGGCGTTAAGCTTTTTATTTTTTCTGCACCCTCTTGTTTGTGGGAAGGGAAAAGAAACTGGAAGATTAATTATATTAAAGGTTAACTCTGCCAACATTCAGGTCTCAAGGTCTACTACACAAGTTGTATAAAGATCAATTAATGTGAGAGTGCAGCATTAGAGAGAAGAAAGCTTTGCTGGCTTCTACTCATTTCTGCTGGAGGCCAAACTGAAGTTTTGGCAGATAAATTGCGTGGAGGGTAAGGTGGCCACTGGGTTTTGACCAAGAAAGGAGAGTCATAAAAAAAGATAGCATTTTCCTCCCCTTACCCTCAACTTCTTCCTGTTAAGAGGGTGTTTTTCCTTCCCACTGTCGCCAAAGTGCTTGCTCAATCATGGGGATTTTCACTGTATTTTTGCAAGGTTTTTACCTTACAAAATAAAGCGGCTTGAGACGAATGCTGTTTTGATTTGGAGCTATGTAAATAACATTGAAGTGAATTGAATACCTCTGTTTGTGCTGTTTATATTAAGGCAAGGCAAGGCAAGGCAAGTTTATTTATATAGCACAATTCAACAACAAGGTGATTCAAAGCATGCATTTCAGCTTTAGGGGATGAACGTTAAAGCAGATTAAGGTTTGACTTTGAGAACCAAACTTCCTGAACTAGACTAACTAGAATAGATATGGTCATAGCCCAGTTAAATCAAATCTTCTGCTACTCTCCTATTTTGCCAAGAACAAGAGAGAGTGGAGAAATGATAGGGTGGTTCGGCTTTGCACACTAAAGCCAAAGCTAAATCTTACACAGGGCTCCAGAAAGGCTGGGACTGACCCCGAGGAAGCTGCTGTAGTTATTTAGGGGTGAAAAAAAAATGAATGGAATGAAAATAAAAAGCTGAGACGGTCTGAGAGGCGTGATATGCAAATCCAGAGTGTTGCTCTGACTTTATAAAGCAGGTCGAAATGATCCACATTCTAAAAATAATATACTGCTCTAAATGTTAACAGTTCAAGTCCAAGGAAGTAAGACAGGATGGCAGCTCTTAAGGGATAAAATTACTGTGGGTGTGCTAATGGGCAGGTAGTGTTTTTAGAAAGGCTTTGAAGAAGACAGCGAGGTAGGGCGAGCGTGGTGGTGGCAGTCCTGACCCCACATTTTTCACCTAAATGCCAAGCAGGTTGGCTAAGTGCATAAATCCATTCGGGTGCTGTGGATACACTTACACTGAACTCTCCAGATGTATTTGAGAGCATAAATAGAGCCTGTCAGAGTTTGCTAACTGAAAGAGTGAATTAGTGCAGTGTTGCAAATTGAAGTGAGAGACTAACTGGGGTTAAGATGTTAATGGTATTGGAGTGTTGAAGGTGTGCCTGGCCAAGCTAAGCCCATAATTAGCATGAGCACAGGGTGCATATGGGCCATGGTGCCATTTTAATAGGGAATGCTGAATGTGTGCACTGAGAGGCTGGGCTAATTGGGGAAGGGTGTGCTAGGAAGGCACCTCAGTCCATTATCTCTATCACCATGGGAACTAGATAAGGATAATTAGCTGGACAGCATGGCACAGTGCAGTGGCAGCTATAGGCACGAGGATTAGGGATGCATAACGTGGTGAAACTAATAGAAATAGATTTTTCACGAGGTCTGTGAGATTTACAATTAAGCGGCATCAATTTTCACTTCACTTCACTTCAGACTAGTTACTTTCCGCCTCCAGTTTCACCCAAATCTTTCCTCAAAGGGGAATAATGAAATCACTGTCCTGCTGAGGAATTGTCTATGTCCTCTAGCTCTATGCCCATCTCACACTTGTTTTATTTCATCTGCATCATGCACTGCAGCCTTTTCTTTACCGTTTCATTGCTCACCAAGCGACTGCGTCAGGTGTGGGACAGAGTAACTGCACACTGATGGAAGAAGCCTTCATGGGGAAGAGATTTATTCCATCAGGTTCAATGAGAAACAGCTGAAACATACATTTTCAGTCAGCATCGGCACAAATATGTGAAACTCAAAAGAAAAGTTTGAAATGTTAGTAGGTCATCCACATTCTTGTAGTGGCATTTAAACCTGCTTAGTTTTTAGTCCTTTTTTGCCTCCTTTGGCATTTTTTTACCCTAAAATCCTGATTGTGATTTGACTCTACCCCCTCTCTTGCTGTCCGGGTGGTCCAGAACTTTCTTTTTCCTCTTTCCTGTGTCCCTCTCTCTCTGTCCACTTTTGTCTTCGCTCGGTGTGAGCAGATGGCCAAACAGGCAGATCTGTTCTTTCTCTACAGGACTTTGGATCTCATACAATAGGCCTCAGATCCTGAGTACATACACTGTTCTGCCTGGCTGGGAAGCTAAACAAAGAGAGGAAGGAGAAAAAGAGTGGAAGAAAGAGAAGTTGCGTCAAAGAGCGTTTGAATTGTTTGCACGTGGCTTCACGTGTTTGCTGTTACGCAGGACGGACATGCATGTCTTGGAAGAGCGCTGTGTTTTTATACTGTACTGCAAAACATTGTGTGTCTGTCACTGGATCAAGTTTTCAATCACACATACTGGTGTTTAAGAATTTGGGATATAATGAGCTGACATAAATTTATCAGCTGTAACATTGTTTTTAATAAACACTGATTAATAACAGCATGGTATTTTTGAACCACATGAATGCTGTTTCTCCATCACTCTGGTAAAGACAGAAATATCTCAGCAGCTATTTGATGGACCGCTATGAAATTCATGTCCAGCTACCATGATTATCATCTCCTTGCTTCTCCTCTACCCTTCCCCTCCTCTATTTCAGGAACTACATGTCTGGTGGCCCTGCTGTCTGATAAGGAGCTGACAGTGGCTAATGTTGGAGACTCACGCGGAGTTCTTTGCGATAAAGACGGCAATGCCATTCCTCTATCGCACGACCACAAACCTTACCAGCTCAAGGAGCGTAAGAGGATCAAGAAGGCCGGTGAGAAAATGGGCTGCGATCCAGACCCATACGCACTTCTCATTATATTCAGAGCAACAGAAAAGACTTCAGTTAAAACTTGAGGGAGCATCCAAACTCACATTGTTGCTATGAAAGCATGAAATGAGTCTTCTTACGATCAAAGCTAAAAGCCATTACACAGTCCTCCCTCCTCATACATCTCAGTCTCAGGCTGACATCAAAACCTACTGACTGATAACACTATCTGCTTCTAAAGCAGCATGTTATCAAAACCAGCCAGACGGTGTTCAGTGTTTAAGGTGTAATCGTAGGCGCAATTCTCCCTCCAACCCAATCTGCATACTCTCTGCGTGAGGAGAGTTTGATGGCAAATTTCCAGATTAGTCAGTGTGATCGGCAGAAGGATAGCCCACTATCGCCATCTAATGGTCTAATTTGGTACTGAAGATGAAAGATTTTGTTGACTGATAAGAGAAGCATGTTTTCAGTGGAGAAATTTCCTACAGTTTTTTTTAGCAGCCTTTAGTGAGAAGTGCACCCAAAGCTTCAATCATAAACTGTGATGTGCAGAATGACTGTTGTACTGATCTCTTCTGAAGAGCCTTTACTCCAACACCAGCCTTAAAACGCCGGCACTCTCCTGAGGAGAGCTGATGATCTCTTTGCATTATGGAGCATCTGGCTGAGTAAATTTATGGTCTGATAATAGAAAAGTAAGTTTACTTGAATGCTGTAAACCTTGCCTGTGCATTGTCGATGTAAAAGCCCAACAAGGGACAAGGGCAGGAAATTAGCAACAACTATAAACAACTATAAACTGTAAACAGTTTAATGCTCTGCACTGAAACTACGTCAAACTGCACTGTCACTTTTAAATAAAAACATAGAAATAAAAATAAAAATATTTTTAACTCCTCAATGCTAAATCAAGTACCGAACAGCAAATTCACATTTAAGATTTAAGACTAATTTATTTTAAAAAAAATACAAAACACAGTAAATTAGATGCCTTTTCCCCTAAAATTTGCACACTAATAATAAAATATGTTTACATTTATATTAAAGCTTTATAATAATATTATTTAGGTATATTCTTAACAGTCTGTGCTGTTCTGTGGAAAAGTCTTGAGCTGGTCCTCATTCCTTTATATTTTGCTGGGAAATGATAACCAATTTGTATTTAATCATAAACTTAAACCTTGCTGGGATTTTTACATTTTTATGAACATAAAAAGGACAGCGACTGCACCAAGAGACAAAAAAGATAAAACACTGAGACTAGAGAGGAAAAAACGGGCGAACTTTTTATATTATAACATCAACAACAAAAGAAAAGATGTAATAAAGCTTCATGAGCCAAACAAGCTCATTTAGCTGCTGAATTATCCATAAATGGTCCACAGTGAGTTTGGTGCCTCCTGAGGGTTAGTGTAACATGCTGTCAGCAGTAATGATGCTAAAATACTGAAATTAATGGGAAAAAAAACCCCCACAATTCATGGGCTATTTGAATACAAATATAACGATAAATGCTTGATGATGCATTTACAAGCTTAACTTTTAATACCTCGCAGCAGCTGAAGAATCAGTGGCTGCTAAAGCGAGGACAGAGAGACCAAGTCCTCTGCTTTTTCTGGGAATTTTCGCGGGAATTTTGGACCTTTTTTACTAGTCAGAGTTACACATAATTCGATTTTTTATAGCCATGGCCTGAACTTTTAACCTCAGTACTTTTTTAACATCCTGCTTATGGCCTTGCTCACTGCAAATTCGGAAGTCTTCCTGGCCTAGTATCCAGTAATTTCCAGTATTAATTCCCTGTCTGCATATCTGTAGAAGCCATAGTGGACTCACAGCTGTACATGCAGCATGTGAAATGAATTTAAATGTTTCTAACAAAAACAGTGCTGCGCATGTTTGCTTTTTTATGTCATTTTGTAGTTGATGAAATTAAATGAACATCCTGTCATAATCTGTCAGAATATTTTACATTTTAATGGTTAAGTAGCTATACACGTGTGTCTCCTCCCACCTTTGTTTTTGTAATTTCTGTCTTATTATCCTGGTTTCTTACATTTTTTCTAATATCCCACCCATGCATCCTCAGGCGGTTTCATCAGTTTCAATGGCTCGTGGCGCGTCCAGGGCATCCTGGCCATGTCCCGCTCTCTGGGCGATTACCCTCTGAAAAACCTCAACGTGGTCATTCCCGATCCCGACGTCATGTCCTTCGACCTGAACAAGCTGCAGCCCGAGTTCATGATCCTGGCGTCGGACGGCCTGTGGGACACCTTCAGCAACGAGGAGGCGGTTCGCTTCATCAGGGAACGACTGGACGAGCCGCACTTTGGCGCCAAGAGCATCGTCCTTCAGTCCTTCTACCGCGGTTGCCCTGACAACATCACCGTCATGGTGGTCAAGTTCAAAGGCAAGGCCAGCGAAAAGTAGACCGCACGTCTTCTGCGCACAGTATCTATTTTGTGTCTGAATATAAATAAGAATATACTTAAGATGAAATAAGCGCTTTTTGAGCGAGAACTATTTCTATCACACATATTTACAGCAGTTTGTCCCTCAGTGCATCTGACCCCCACCCCGTCATGCCCCCCTCGCCCGCTTTACTTTGCGATAAAAGTGACCCAATAAAAATGTCCTTCATTTAGTCTTAGCCATATCTCTGAGGCACCGTAAAGCGAGCTGGATCACTGTTATGCAAATAATCTGATTAAGCTTTGTGCAGCTGTGGGTGCGGCTGTGACCCTGCATATGTTTGTTTGTGTGTGTGTGTGTGTGTGTGTGTGTGTGAGAGGTGACAGTCATTGATGTCTCTTTGTGATGAACTTGCACACATGTCTGACACTAACATCTGATTCGTTGCCCCATTGTAATGTCCCTTTTAAATGACAGCATGATGTTTCCAGTAATTTCCAAACTATGTCTTTCCCTCACTGTCTCCGTGACCTCCAAATTCTTTCTTTCACTTTTCTGACTTCCACCTTGTCTATGTTTATCGATTAAGAAATCTGTTGTTCAGCACGGTGGCGGGTTTTATACACGACCAACACAAATGAAAACACGTTACTGCTCATACTGTACAGCAATAGCACCTACCACTTTGTTACATCACACTTGCTGGATGTGGGGAAATCTTCATGTTTTGGCTTGAGTTGCCCCGTTTTCTAATGTGTCTTTAATTAAAACGATCGCTAAGAGTTTCTGTTCCACCGAAGCGTTTCACCCTCACGTTTGACCTCCTCTCCTGCTTTTTTCTGGCCCAACTCATCAGGATGTGTAACTACTAATAATGTAATAGCTGTTGGATAATATTGTAGCTTGTCAAAGTGTAATTAAATGTTTGGAGTAACAACAAAGTAACATCTCATTATGACTAACTGCTAAGTTTTAATTCAAAAAGGTTAATGTGTTATCTCATATAATAGCTGACCGCTAACCTGGAGTGGTATGAAGAAGGTAAACGGTTCTATCATAATAATAAATGGCAGTTTTAAGCATTATTTTATGTAGGATTTTATATTACACCCTTTAAAAGACTTATTTCACAGATATTGACATCCTATTCCTTTATGTGACTTTTGTTACATCATCATTTATTACAGTCTACCTGATGAACTTAAACCGACAGCATACAGTTATGTTTTCATCTTTTCACAGCGTCTCATCTCACTAAGGCAAAAGTCGTGGATCTTAATCGCATCGCTTTTGATTTACTCTGAACTTAATCTTAATGAGCCTTTGAATGAGATCAGTTATCGTTGCCTTATTTTCTAGCTGTTCATATCCTGTTAACGAGTCCGCTGCCAAAACGACTTCTCGGTTTTTCGATGTAACGCAGTCGACCACACGGCGCACAGTGCACGACCTCAGCGTCATCCCTCCTTAAATCAAATGTGGAAAAGCAATGATGAAAACATGTCTCCGAGAGACAAATTGTAAGATGAATGTACATACTGTCCTCGTGTATCACTCCTCCAATGTTTAACACAGCGGGGCGCCTGTTACCTGAGCTGTTTCACTTCAGAGATGTATACCCAATGAAACTGTCTGTGCTTTTTTCAGTTCACATTTTTCCTCTAACGTATGTTACGGGATGTTTGTGTGGCATTTGTACTTGTTTTTGTTGGATTTCATAAACTGTAAAAAAGAGAAAATTCAGAAATTTTAAGGTGTAAATCACAAAGGTAAGATTAAAACGATAAAAGATCGCATCATTATTGTGTGTGGAGTTTTTTTTAAATGTATTCTGTACAGATGTAGGTTACAGTACTGTGCAAAAGTCTTGAACCACCTCTTATTTCTTTGTAAAAATAAATGAGAAACAGCAGCACCAGGTTAAATGCAGATCATTTCTAATGAGGCTTCAGTGAAGCGTAGGTGGATCAACTTAAGGATCAGATGCAGCTCTCAGTTCCTGTTTCAGGTCTTTGCTTATTTTTTTCTATTTCTTAAGGACAGATACTGTTCATCTGCTACAGTTTTTATTAGACCTGCCACTTCTTTTGTCCTCCACTTGTCCAGTTTCCTCAGATTTTTTTTTAAGATCTCTTTGGAAGATCTTCAGAAAACCTGGAGAACTGTTGCTGAAGGCCACTTTAAAAAATGACAAGAAAGTCTGGGTCCCAGGATGAATTTCAAATAAATGAGGTGTACTATCAACACTCATCATACTAAAATGTGATCAAATTCTATTTTGTGTCTTATTTTCATTATTTAAAAAGAAGCTGTGGCAAAATCAACGATCTCTGACTTTTTAAAGTTTTAGATTTGAGTCTGTTTATTCCACCTGCTGGAGGATATCTGAAGATGTTAATTAACACAAGTTGGCATTTGTGGTTTTGTTAGTGCAGGTTAGTTCATTCTGCTGCTGACATTATAAACAAGTCCACAGTTGATTACACCAATTAAACCTGACAGCCAGATAAAAGGTCTGTAAAGAGCTGCAACAAACAGTGACATGAAACCTAAAATGCAGCCAGCAGTCAAGTCAGGAGATCCAATAATAAGTATCCAGAATCACTGGTAATTAAATATGACAAGTAAATTGTGTAGTTAATCCTTTTTGTATTCACTAATAAAAACAGTACTGTGTTTAATTAGATGCAAGTGTATTTGAGATTAATGTTACATTTTGAGATTGGCTCAGAGGCTTCTGGAAGCTGCACTTTGACCAAACACATTAGACAAAATTTGCCCATCTGCCACGGCTATCAAACTTTAGCTGTGATGTCACTGGTATGAGGCCACCAGTGACCAGCCAGCCAGGAGGTAACACAATCTTCCCCGTTGTGCCAAACATGGACTTCCTTGCTGCTGGTGTGTATGATGATCCGGGGCAGGTGTGATGTGACTCCACTGACTGTGCTTTGGTAACCGGAGAACTGCATGCTGCCCCACTCAGCTGCACCGTCAGTTCAGATATAAATAGCTTTACTGAAAGCTACGCAAGGCCAGGAGGAATCTGGACACAACAGAGGGGAGGGATTACTCGTTCTTCATAAGACAGCAGACACACTGAGTGCACTCAGCGTAGTTTACACAGTTGCACAAAGAGAGAAAGCTCCACAGACACGGACTGCATTCTTAGGACATGGGTATTCACGGATCCAAGCATCAGAAACAAGCACAAGTCCTGATGCTGGGCCTGGATGGATCAGGAAAGACCACGCTGCTTTACAAGCTGAAGTACAATGAGAGCGTGGTGACAGTGCCGACTGTGGGTTTCAATGTGGAGACACTGGAGACGGACAGGAGCAGCCCGGCACTGATTGTGTGGGATGTCGGGGGCCAGAAGAAGATGAGGCCCCACTGGAGGCATCACTATACCGACACAGCTGGAGTGGTGTTTGTGGTGGATAGCAGGGACCTGAAACGGTTGGACGAGGCCCGCAAGGAACTCCATCGGGTAAATAAACCAACGAATATTTTATTGTTGAGCATGCACCTTCACTGTGCAGGCTTTGATGCTACAAATCTGTTTCCAAAACTGCCTTCAGAAAGAGGAATTGCTGAAAGCATGTAGGGTATTTATGAGCAGGGATTTGTGGCACTGCAACTAGTTTTGAATCTAGCAACTCAAGAAACTTCAAGGCATAGTATTTAAACTTCTGATGAAGTAATTTGAAGGCATTGTTTTTGTGGACAAAACAATAAAACATGCAAATTAATCTTACAGGTGCTTTATTTTGTGTTCCTGTTTATATCTTTAATAAATTATCTATCACACATTATAATGTAGTTGTAACAGGGTGGTTTTTAATGTGTTCATATGTTAAGGGTATTAAGAGGTCATTAGGATTATCAGTTTAAAGTCTTCACCAAAAAACTTCTAATTGTTGATAAATGCATAATAAACGCTAAGATATTCTTCTATTTTTTATTTTAATGTGTTGTAAACCATATAGTTATAGTAGACCTGGAAGCAAGCACAAAATTCAGGCTTTTCTAAAAAGTTTGTAGTGCCGGCCCTCACTGTGTTCTGCGCTTAACAGGTGCTGAGGTACGAGAGTCTCAGGGAGGTTCCTCTCTTGGTCCTCGCCAACAAACAGGACCTACCTGGAGCTCTGAGCCCAGAGGAGCTTTCCCTGAAACTTGATTTGAGAAAAGTGTGCGAAGGCAGGGCCTGGTACATCCAGCCGTGCTCGGCCACAACTGGGATGGGACTCGAGGAAGGTTTCAGGAGGATAGTGTATCTCATGAAGACCCCACTGAAACGGACTCAAGAGGACATTAAGGTGAAGATGAGGTCTAAAGGCTTCAGTGTCACGGCTATGAAACAAGCCTTGCTCTGTGGCAGCTGATGGATGAAGACTTTCTTTAGTTTTATTCATGCGCCGTGCAGGATTTCCCCCTGCCTGCCTCTGCAACACATCACCGAACGGCCTAACTGAGTCACAGTCAGAGTGCAATAGTCAGAGATAAGAATGCGTATCACACGGAGGGCAGAGTATCCTCAGACTGTGACTGCAGACCACTAGTATTCTGTGAAAAATTTTGGATTAGCAGATTATGGGAAAACAGTTTCATGGTGTCATAGGCAAAAATTTAGCCTGATAATACATAAAAAAGCTGATAGCAGTTGGTGGTTGTGCAAGTTTTCTCGGCTCAGCTGTGCACTTAACGTGTTTATCTTTTAATCTGTTATTTGTGTTATTGTTATTGTCACAATATTAAAATATTCAGAGTTAGTGGCAGATTAGCTTCAGGGACACAAATGTGAATACAAATCATATCTACTGTATATCTAAGGTTTGAATTGTGTATTTTCATTTGTCCTGTATTTTTTTCTAATTAAATAAAAGTATTTG
Source organism: Pelmatolapia mariae (assembly GCF_036321145.2). Taxonomy (NCBI): domain Eukaryota; kingdom Metazoa; phylum Chordata; class Actinopteri; order Cichliformes; family Cichlidae; genus Pelmatolapia; species Pelmatolapia mariae. Next base: position 24,229,158 of record NC_086239.1, read on the forward strand.
AATCAGGCAGGTTTGATCAGATGAACTGGAAAAGTGGTACTGCAGTACTGCAAAATGAGCATGGATGTGATGTGATTTAGCGCAGCCGATGACAGCAGGAATAGCCTCCAGAGTCTCGGTTTTTGGTTTTACCTCTCAGGATGTTTTCACATTTTTCTAAATTTTTTGTTAATTGTAACTTGTTCAAACTTGTTGCATTCAGAGAAATATAATAATTAAATAATTGAAATGAAATCCTCCAAAGCTTCCTCCTCCTAGTTTACACGTCACAAGCAAACAGATGCTCCGTGTTACCTCATGGACTAATCCTCGCCCTCCCTCTCTCGGTTGCTCATAGAGCCTCAGGGTGCTGGACTTTGGGTGGAGATCTCTGTGAGTTTTTATGTCTTGACATCAGTGACATCTCTGTTCTCCAGCTGGGTGTTGAAGGACGGGTAGGGTGAATGTACTGATAGCTTGGATCTTATTCCTACTGTTGAGCTGGCTTTTCAGTGCTTGTCTTAACTTCTGGAGTTATTCCTGATCTTTATCATGGTTCCAGTCGGCCTGTGGGCCTGATTCGACCACACTTATCCAGACCAGGTGACAGTATTTAACCCTGTAAAGCCTTTTCTATAATATTTGATTCATGTTTTTTGGGAGTTTTTGAGGATTCTTCAACATCAGTATGACATCTCCCCCCGAAAAGGCCAAATAAATTGCACAACACATTTTTAAACCCCCAAACAAAAACAAAACAAACAAAAACAAAATTTTAAAAATTACAAATTAAAAGACATATATGCAAATTAATATTAATATTTACAGTTTTTTTTTTTAATTGTCAGAAGTTTCAATAAGCGTTTCATTTTCAAAAACAATCTCAATTTTCTGGCAATTATTTTGTGGTTTGGGCTTTAAATGATAAAGTCCAGACTTTATTCAGTTTGAGGTGCTTGGGCGTGACCTTAAACACGCCATTTATAGTCAAAGTGGGCAAATGTGGTTGAATTAAAACAATTCTACAAAGAAGTGTGGGCCAAAATTCCTCCACAGTGATGTGAAACACTCACTGCCAGTTATCACAAACACTTGAGTGCAGTTCTTGGTGCCAAAGGTGGCATAACCAGTTATTAGGGTTAGAGAGCAATTACTTTTTCACACAGGGCCAAGTAGCTCTGGATAGCTTTGTTTCCTCAATAAAAGAAATCATCATTTAAAAACTGCATTTTGTAGTTACTCAGGTTATGTTTAACTAATATTAAAAATTGTTTGATGATCTGAAACATGGGCATTACTTTACAGCAAGAAGGTCGTGGGTTTGAATCCTGCCTGTGGCTTCCTCCCACAGTCCAAAGACATGCATGTAGGGGTTGGTGATTTTAAACTGACTGTAGGTGTTAATGTGAGTGTGAATGGTTGTCTACCTAGCTCTCTGTGTGAGCACTGGGTTGCCAATCTGTTCCTCTGTCCAGTGTGCACCCTGCCT